>NC_135497.1:188845508-189160013 GCF_052857255.1 Amblyomma americanum | reverse complement strand
TAGGTCGTTAACCATCTCCCATAACCTTTTATAGTCGTTGCGAGAACGAAGAATTTGAGCCTGAAAGTACTCGATCTTTGCTTTTTTCAGGTCTGAGATCAATTTGTTTCTGTAGGATTTAAATTCTTTCAGTAACTGCAGATCACGACATTTAAGAAAAGCATGAAACTTCTTGTTTTTTTTTCTCTTATTCGTTTAAACAAGTCAACAGTCAGCCAGGGTTTCCGCATTCTTTTTCGTTTTGTTTTATGCTCGCGCAAGGGAAAAGCTTCATCGTAGCACTGTAGCAGCCTACTCAGGAACATTTTGTAGGCGACTGTAGCATTAGTTTCATTGTAAACGTCGTCCCAGCTTTCTTTCTTGATTAGGCTGCAAAAATGTCGCAGGCTTTGGTCATTAATTGTGCGATACCAGGTACTTTCTTTGCTACTTTTATATTTACCAGTCACAGGGGGTCCCAAGCAGAATACAGGAAGGTGATCACTGAGGTCGCATATCATGACACCAGCAGAAATATCCTCACAACTCATGTTGGTAACACAGATATCCAGGGACGTTGCGGTATCAATAGTCACCCTTGTAGGTATTGTCACAACATTAGTGCAAGCGTACAGGTGCATAATGTCGCGGAATTCGTTTGCATTCGTGCTGTCCGATATTGTATCAATATTCACATCTCCGAGAATAACAAACGACTTTGTAATGGCTCCAACATAACTCAGTGCACTTTCTAAATAGTCACAAAAATCGGACATGATACCAGATGGCGGTCTGTATATGGCTCCAATGGCCGTATCAGGTATTTTAACAAACAAGCTTTCTGTGTTTTGGTCACTCCTGGTCAAGTTATCTAGAACTTCATACCGCATACTTTCCTCGATATAAACAGCTACTCCACCTCCCCTTTTTTCCTCCCTGCATACGCTTTCGCACGTATAACCTGGCAAGTAAGGCGGAATGTCGTCCTTTGTTAACCAGGTTTCAGTTAAAACTATTACTTTAAATTCAATGGTCAGGGACTGCAGGAATATAGCTAGATCATCTGCTTTGTTTCTTATGCTGCGCATATTGAAATGAATACTTGTAAGCTCTCGTTCTCTTGTTTTATATGCTTTGTTGAAAGCTTCAGGGTCATAATAGCAACACTCGGCCATCTCCATTGCAAGCGTTCAGTGAGCGTTTGAAACATTCCTGTAGGATTCGCTTAGGTTCCTATTTTTTCCAGATCAGATGCACTGGCAATTCTAATGACATCTGCAGTTTCATCCCTGCGCGCATAAATTTTTCCATGGGAGGTCCACACGAACTTCCATCCCACCACTTTCTTGCGGGCAACCGCAGCACCCAAGAGCTTTTTGTTCGAGGCAGTTAAGTGCTCATTTACGTACACAGAACAGCTTTCCCCGCCGAAGTCAAGATCTTTAGTTGTTAGCCCCTTTTTGCGGAATTTCTGCAGAACCTTGTCGCGTTTAGTGCGCTGTACAAAACGAACAACAATATTTTTTTCTGTTTGCTTGAATGTTGGGACGCGGTGGCATACATCAATGTCGGAGTCAACTATTGGTTCATCTAGAAAGGCTCCAATTCTCTTGACAGCGTCGCATGGGTCGCCGGCATCTGGTACTCCTTTGATCTCAAGATTATTAGCTCTCTGGTACTGTTCCAACTCTTCTATCCTTTCACTCAGCCGTTTATTTTCTGCTGTCAGCTCATCGTTCTTCTTCGTCAGTACCTGAACTTCTTTTCGCAGCTCCCCTTCACATTTCCGGGATGTCACTGATTTGATTGCGCATGAAGGAGTGCTGAACGTGCTGCTCAGACTTAAAGTTAAATCTTCACCGGGACCTGATGGTATACCATGCGCATTCCTTCGCCGTTTCGCTGAAAGACTGAGCAAATTTCACGTTATATTTCAAGCTTCAATTAGAACTGCGTCCATACCTGATGATTGGAAGACTGCGCGTGTGGTGCGCGTCCTGAAGCAGGGTGACCCACTTTCTTTATCCAACTACCGCCTCATATCTATATTATGCTCTTCTTGCAAGTTCATGGAGCACATCGTGGCTAACCTCATTTCAAAGTTTCTTCAAGAAAAGAACATTCTGTCGTAACACCAGCATGGCTTTAGGAAAGGATTTTCTACGATTACTCAGTTAGTCACCATATTTCCCTTTCTTGCTTCCGTCGTGGTAGGGCCGGCCAGGTAGATTAAATTTTCTTGGATTTCAGCAAAGCTTTTGACCTACTACCCCATGATAAATTAATTGAGGAACTTCAACTGATAGAACTGACAGATTTTATTATTGCTTGGGTATCAATGTATTTCACAAAACGCAAAGAGTACGTAACTATTAACGGAGATGATTCTGGTGCTCTTCCAGCCACATCTGGTGTCCCTTAGGGCAGTGTGCTTGGGCCGCTGCTGTTTTTGTTATATTGCAACGACATTGTAGATGTGGTTCATGAACCTGGACAGGTTCGCATGTATGCTGATGACTCTATTATTTTCAATGAGATACGGTTAGCTGATGATCAGGCAGTACTAAACACGTCCCTTAATAATATCCTCGCATGGTGTAATCGATGGGGCACGAAACTTAACTTTGAAAAGACTGTCCTACTACGTGTTACAAGAAAACTTAATCCATTTATGTGCTCTTTTTTTCTGTGTTCCGGAGAAATTACTCAAGTAAACGAATATAAATATTTCGGTGTTACATTAACAAACAACCTAAGCTGGAACACTCATATTTCTAACACTTGCTCGTCTGCCTTACGCAAACTTTGTTGCGCCATAAAGTAAAAGATACACCACTTCATGTTAGGATACTGGCATACGAAACCTTTATAAAGACTAAATTGGAATATGCGTGCATTGTAAGGGATCAGTATACTGTCACTAACGTAAAAGCACTTGAGCGGATCCAAAGGAAACCTGTGCGATTCATGTTTACCCAATACAATCGAACTGCTTCCGTCTCTGCATTAATGCAGTCGAATTTAATACCAACCCTCAAGTCCCGGCGCAAGTTTATTCGGTTGAAATTCTTATTTTTGTTATTTAACCGTAAACTTGGAATAAATTCTTCACCGTATCTTATACTACAGAACATCAGACGAACTCGACACTCCCACCCCCTTTCTCTGACCCCATACTTTGCAAAGGCTAACTTATTTCAGCACTATTTCTTTCCGCAAACCATAAGTGATTGGAACAGCTTACCAGCTTCGTGTGTACGGTCTCTTGACCTGATAAGTGAATATTGCTAGTTTTCTTTTCTGCTTGTTTTGTTAGCTTGTTTTTTTTTTTGCCTTTTCATGTCATTTCCCGCTGCTCGTGTTCTCTTTGCATTTTGGTATTTTTGCTGAATTTGTGATCTGTTTCTGTAATACACTCCTGCTTGGGCCTCACGGCCTGCAGTATGTCATAAATAAAATAAATAAAAATAAATATTTCCATAAAAGCACCTTACAATTTTCTAATATTCAAAATTTTTGTCCGAGAATGTTGGTAATGGCTGAATGAAGAAACAGTGACACTGACGCAGAAATCGCTTAGCCTCTTCAACCTCGTTATAAGTGAGGATTGGACTTTTCGGTTTTATTTTTTGAAAACTCGGCGGTCTTCTTTCGACGTTTATTTGAGAAACCAAGGTTTGGCTTTTTTCGGCGAATATATTTTTGATGAGCGAGTTATTGAATTTTTTCGGTGGTTTAATGGCGCAGTGCTGTAGGGTAAAATTTCACTTAGTGTCTCCCGTTCGTCTTTATCAGCATAAGTTGGTCATTTTCAAGTAATTATCGTGCAAATGATATTACTTACTGTGCTCATAGAAGGAATTGCTATCGCCATTAAAAAAGTAGCGTAAGTAAATATAATAACCGGCATAAAAAAAATCGCAAGTGGAAATTTCACTTCTGAGAGCTTGGTTGACAAGTTATCTTTGAGGTGTCGCGCTGGGTTAAACGAGAGGGCGGGTCATCCCGTGGTGTGCTTGTTGACGGCGTGCAGCGATGCAACTTGCGTTCAGTAGTCGCGGTAGCCGCAAGGTAGTACTATTTCGTGACGCCCATGCACGGTTCCGTGTCAGTGTACTTAAGTGCAATTGATAACCCTACCTAACCAACTAACTGCCCTAAGCTTGTTATGATAGTGAACAAACGGTGCTTAGCTAGGAGGCGCGAGGAGGTGGTGCTTCCCGGTCTGAAGAGGCGTGTAATCAAGCGGAGCAAAGCCTCAAATTGGACAACTTCGCTGCTCATCAAACATCATCGCCGTCGCATCACGTCCCTGGCCTCGCTACTTAGCTGATTCAGAACTTCGACTGTGTGTAAATAATACTTAATAGCAAGCAAGCTGTACCTTGTATGCCAGGAATAGTGATATTTTTCGGTTAAAACCCAATTTCGAAAGCTGAATTCGGCATACTTTTATCAGATTTTTTTTTCATTTGACACCGAAAAGTGCAATGCCTAGTTACAGTTTTTCTTTTTTGCCTCAGACGTGATCACAACTCCCCTGCTCAGTCGGAACGTTGACGCCCCCTGGGGCTTGCGCTACCAGTTGACCTAAGTTGATCCACAGTGCAGCGCCAGCAAAGCCTTGGATATATACGACAGATGTCATCGGCGCGCTCCGGCGGACTGCTTTCGTGTGCTGCAAGCGGCTGCGGGGTCAATTATTGCTCCCGTAGGGGTGGCAGAAACATTGTTGTGTGGGGTCCTCGTATCAGACACGACAAACATATGTAGTGCTGATAAATAAGCGGGCAGGTGGAATGCACTGGTGGCGCAGAGGCCACTGTGATCACGCTTTGTAGCAGAGATCGGCCGGGCAATAACAATGGCGTCGGTTTGTCCACGAGAAGCCGGGCGGCCGCTCTGGCAACGAGTTATAGGTGTCGTAATAGTGCGCAGATGCGGGGCTGTTGCAGAGCTTTCAATCGCGTCGGCGGTGCCCACACGTGAGATGCTACGAAGCGAAGCGCGTATTGCTCCAGGTCCACTGAACATGGCGGCCTATGACGCCGTTTACAGACGACCGCAGGACTGTTTTAGAGTGTATATATGTTTCTAGAATAGTTGCATTGACCATTTGATAGCTAACCACTACTATTTACTTCAGAACATGTTTTCGGAGGAGCAGATTGTGGAATGGTGTAATTTTTTTTATTGCAAATTCGAAATTTCGCTGATGGGTTCTAAGACAGCAGGAAATGATTAACGCTCTCCTTGCTTTTAGGCTGACTACATTAAAGAACGAGTTAGCGATAAGAAGGAAAATAAAGGAATTCAGGATATCGCAGCAGAACAGATATTCAGCCTTAACTGAGGAAGACGATCTTAATGTCCATACAATGAACGATAACCTGACAGCCATCATTACGGAGTGCGCAGTAGAAGTAGGCAGGCGGCAGGACGGCTCGACAGGATACCGGCAAGCTATCACAGGAGACGAAAGATCTGATTAAGAAACGCCAAGGCATGAGGGCGTCTAACCCTACAGACACAATAGAACTAGCAGAACTATCGAAGTGGATAAATAAGCGCAAGGTAGCCGACATAAGGAAGTTCAACATGGAGAGGATCCAGCATCCTTTAAAGAACGGAGGTAGCCTGAAAGCGGTGAAGAAGAAACTAGCCATTGGTAAAAACCAGATGTATTCGTTAAGAGACAAGGAGGGCAATGTCATTAGCAATATGGATAAGATAGTTCATGTAGCCGAAGAGTTCTACACAAATCTATACAGTACTGAATGCAATCAGACCGTTAATGAGAGAGACAGTAGCGCTCAGCAATGTGCCATCCCGCCAGTAACGAAAAAGGAAGTAAAGAAAGCCTTAGGAGAAATGCAAAGGGGAAAAGCAGCTGGTGAAGATCAGGTAACAACAGATCTCTTGAAGGACGGATGGGAAATTGTGCTGTATACGCAATGCCTTATGACCTCGGCCGTACCAGAAGCTTAGAAGAACGCAAATATTGTCTTAATTTATAAGAAAAGAGACGCCAAGGACTTGAAAAATTACAGAGCGATCAGCTTATTGTCCGTTGCCTACAAGGTATTTACTAAGGTAATCGCTAATAGAGTCAGAGAAACCTTAGACTTTAATCAACCAAATGATCAGGCAGGCTTTCTTGAAAGGTATTCAACAATATATCATATTCACACTATCAATCAGGTGATAGAGAAATGCGCTGAATATAACCAACCCCTATATATAGCCTTAATTGATTACGAGAATGCATTCGACTCTGTGGAAACCTCCTCTGTCATACAGGCATTGCGGAATCAGGGTGTAGAAGAGCCTTATGTCAAAATACTAGAAGGTATATATATATATATATATATATATATATATATATATATATATATATATATATATATATATATATATATATATATATATATATATATATATATATATATATATATATATATATATATATATATATATATATATAGCAACTGCACAGCTACCGTAGTCCTCCATAAAGTCGGCAATAAAATTCCAATAAGGAATGGCGTCAGGCAAGGAGATTCGATCTCGCCAATGCGATTCACCGCCTGTTTACACGAGGTATTCAGAGGCCTGAATTGGGAACAGTTGGGGATATGAGTTAAATAAGCTGCGATTCGCTGATGACATTGCCTTGCTGAGTCACTCAGGAGATGAACTGCAGTGTATGATCAATGAGTTAGACAGGCAGAGCAGAACGCTGGGTCTAAAAATTAACATGCAGAAAACCAAAGTAATGTTCAACAGTTTAGCAAGAGAACAGCAGTTCACAATTGGAAGCGAGGTGCTGGAAGTGGTAAAAGAATACGTCTACTTAGGGCAGGTAGTGACAGCTGATCCGGATCATGAGAGGGAAATAACTAGAAGGATAAGAATGGGGTGGAGCGCTTATGGCAGGTTCTCTCAGATCATGAATAGCAGTTTGCCAATATCCCTCAAGAGAAGAATATACAACAGCTGTATCTTGCCGGCACTCACCTACGGGGCAGAAACGTGGAGGCTAACAAAAAGGGTTCAGCTTAAGTTGAGGACAACGCAGCGAGCCATGGAAAGGAAAATGATAGGTGCAACGTTAAGAGACCGGAAGCGGGCAGATTCGGTGAAGGAACAAACGCGGGTTAATGACATTCTAGTAGAAATCAAGGTGAAGACATGGGCTTGGGCAGGAAATGTGATGCGAAGGCCAGACAACCGCTGGTCCCTAAGGGTAACGGAGTGGATTCCAAGAGAAGGCAAGCATAGCAGGGAGCGGCAGATGGTTGGATGGGCAATTGAGATTAAGAAGCTCGCAGGGATAGGGTGGGCGCAGCTGGCAAAAGACCGGGTTAATTGGAGAAACATGGGAGAGGCCTTTGCCCTGCAGTGGGTGTAGTCAGGCTGATGATGATGATGATGACATGAAAGAAAACAATGTGTATCTCGTCGTCGTAAGCCATCGGCCATGCCATGCTGAATATGCAGGCTCTCGACCCATCGCCGCCCCGAGCAGGTATACGGAAGAAATACACTGCAGGAAATTTGGCGCAGCGCATTCTAGGAAGCCGCATAGAGGGCAGCCGCCCCCCAGTATTGGCCAGGGTCTGCGGCTGCTGAACGTGCCCCGCCTTCACCCGCTCTCATTCTTCGAACTAGGCAGCGCGCATTGACCTACTGGCTGCTGTCGCGGCTCAAGAAGTCTCGACCAGCAGCCGTTTTTCTTAGCTGAAATGCACACGTCGGCTTCCTTCGCCGCTTTTGCTGCTCTAGGTGCTGCCGCGTTCTGGCGGTTAGTTTTTTCATTCTGGGCAGCGCGCTCAGCGTCCCTCAGTGCTTTAGCTGTTTGACGCGCCAAAGCACTCGCCCGTTCTTAATCGCTGTTACCGATGTGTTCAGCCGCAGCGGTCACTTTTTCACCTTCGTGCGGGCTAAATTCAGCGACCAATGGTGACGCAGGCAGCCCTTCCATCTCTGTGGAAGCGCTAGCACGGTGGAAGCGGCAGCATAACCGGCTTGCGATCGTTCACAAAACAGGCGTTTCGACATCACCTTTGCCTGATGCAAAGGCCAATGGTATCGTAAAGTTTTTTTTTTTCTGCTTAGTGCCATTGCAAGGGAAAATTACGGGAAGTTCAAGAAATGTTAGGCTTCCTGTTCGATTTCAGGCTCGGCCTCAGGTTCGGCTTCAGGCTCACCTTCGTGTTCGGCTTCGTGTTCAGCCTCATATGCGGCCTCAGGTTCGCCGTAGTTTCAGGACGATGTCCGTCTGAGTTAGCCGAGAATGTGAGCTAAATGCATTTCATGGTAAGCAAATTTTTGGGGCTTCATTGCGTCCTATCGCATGAAAACAGCGACCTAATGCCAAAGGCAAGAAATATGGCTGATATGGAGTGCCTGAGGCAACCATGTTTCCTCTTTGTCGATGCATCTCTAACACAACTGGAGGGAATATATGTGCTTCCTAAATTAGCGCATATTTACCGACTTCCGTCTTAACCGTCACAGTTGTTGTTCACTAATTCCTACCGATACCAAAATGAAAACAAAAGAAAAGCTAGTGCCAACTGCAAACACGGTACTTTATAAAAAAAACGGTCCTTATTCCACGAATTGAATGGGGACTAGGTGTTGCACAAGCGATGTTGTTGGGATGCCCCACTAAAACAAGAGAGTGCTCACAATGTTTCACGGCAGTACAATACGGTCATAATTATCATACGGTTGCTTGTGCTAGCAGACATAACAGCAGCAAGGCGACAAGCATGCGGTAACCGCAGAATACACTCTCTCTTTGTGCACTCTAGTGTTGCTGGCATGCTCGCGATGTGATAACGTGCTTTGCTCACCAGGCTTGCAAGAAGGATAGCTGCCATCGATCCTTCCAAAGAGGCACCGAGGTTGATGCTGCTCGTTTTCAGTGTTCTGCATCATGTAGCCGCTCATGCACCTGAACCTCACCTCCTGGCCGTGAGGCACCTCCCCGTATTGTTCAGCTTCGACCCCTTCCGGGAAAGGTCCATGGATTGTACAAGGCTCTGCAACGGACAAGGTGAAAGTATCTTGCATATGCCTATTCAGTCTGCAAAAAAATTTTTTCGGAAAAACAGGTCGGTCAACCAGTTGTGTTAAAGACGATGTTTTAACGCTCAACATTGGGTCTTTTACCAGATGTATGTATGCTCACTGCGGCGATTATTCGACAAGGGTGGAAAGTTGGGCATGTCGGTATCTGTGATGCATGACATCAGTGGCAGCGTCAACCAATACGACGGACAAAACACGCGCCACAGGGCTAACTTCTGGCTGAAGGATTCCCAAACGCCCAAGGCTAGCGTGGCTTGGGAGGACTACCAGGCGTACGCGCCAGAAAAGAACCGTGAAACGAAGCAACAAGAGAATAAAATGCTGAATCACCGGTTTTCGGAACTTAAGAAGGCCACCTCTTTTTTGGACAGAGAGACAGAAGCCGCGCACATATCTATCATGAAAATCAATCATGTGCGCAGCTTCTATTGTTCAAGGCGATTGTTCAAGGCGATTGTTCAAGGCGATTGTTCAAGGCGATTGTTAAAGGCGATTGTTAAAGGCGATTGTTATAGGCGATTGCTCAAGGCGATGTAACAGTGATTTTCGGACATTTACTCGATGTGAATAAGGCCCCCGCGTTGGGAGCAGGAGCGTTTTATCTTAACACAACTGGCCATCGTCCGTGTTGTTTCCACTGCATCCTCCAATTCAGAGGGGCTTCCGCCACACACTCGGCTGAACAATAATAAGGAGTAGTGTGCACAATACAGAGCCATGTACGCATGCACAGAAATATATAGTAAGCATGCACAGCACTTCTTAGACTATTCTAACACATAATCATTCCGAAATTGGGAAATTTTGTGCGCGCTCGAGGGCACAGATATAGCGTGACTCTTTAATTTTGTTTTCAGGAAAGGCCGACCAGAAAGCGTGGATTGCGAAGTACGTTTATTATACCTCTGCCTACGCCGGTACTTGCATAAAAGTAATCAAAACGTTACCATTATGAGCCTGATTATGTCCATTCTAGGAGAGAGCCTCTCCGTTTGATTTATTATTAGCCATGCCCTGCGTTAGTTACGGCCAACTTATCCAGCCAAACTTTTTGATATCACCCGCCCAATCGGCTCTCTGCCGCCTGTCATGCTTTACTTTCCTTGCAATCCACTCTGTCGCTCTACGGACTATCAATTATCGCTTTCCCGCGTAACATGTCCCGCCCAAGTTCATTTTCTCATCTTGATTTCAACTAGGATGTCAACTCGAGTTTGTTTTCTGAACCACGCAGCACTCTTTCCGTCTTTTTTGAGATTGCCTCTATCATTGCATATTTATGCCTTTATGAAGACTGGTAGGCTACTGTTCATAACCGAGGAGTTCCAGCGAAATATACTCCACCTTGTTCTTATTGTCTTAGTTATTTCTCTCTATGGTGAGATTTAGGCGACATTTTGGACATGATGTACGTGCTACCTTACAATTTTTGATACCTCAACACCATTCCAAGGCGTTGTTCAGTTCCCAAACTATGGAACATTTGCTTTCTTGATGCCAATATCCGGGTCTGCTATTTAAATTTGCCAGTTTAGGTCCTCAGTCACGAGGCTAAGTAAACGTGAATGAATCGGCAGGCGGAACAGTCGAATTGTGCAGTTTCTCAACTTTCTAGGTATTCATTAACTCTAAAAGGTGTTCAGCGAAGGGAGGATTTATAAGGGGAGGCGGGGAAATGGTCTTATCTCCACAGGCGTGAAATTTAACAAAAGAAAAACATTCTGAACCCCATTTTTTTGAAGGAAAATGTCCAAGAAATACAAGGTTCAAATGGGGCAACCTCCACTCCAACCGTTGCTTCCAAAGGTGACCCACAAATCCGCACCTTTGTTCAAAGGTGAAAGTTGAAATATTGGGCCGCATGACAGAATACTTTTGATATTATCAAGCACGGGGGCACAAACCGTGGGTGACAGCAGGTGACAGTGATGTATTATTTTGCTTGTATCTACACGAGCTGTAACACTCCACGCCATGTGGTGCGCGGTAGCTTGGTCAAAATTAATTTTAGAAATAGTAAAATTGGCGTGCAGATTTCGGCGACTAGGATGATGAGCACTAGAAGTCTAGAACTGGGCTATTTTTCTTCAGTCTACGATCAGACATGAAACATTGAAATCGCCGCTTGGTGAGGGTTCCTTCTAAGCATCGCGGCGTGCATACCATCTGATCCAACTTCACCAAAACTTATTTATGACTCAGCACACAAAACGATGCTTTGTGAACTTTGTTGGGAAGTTATTTACGCATCGTTGGGCCCAATGTTTAAAACATACATAATTCTCGATAGGCTGAGTCGCTTGCAAAACGAAGCCAACGAAGCCGAGGTGTTGTTTATTTTGTAACGAAGAACTCTGAAATTAACGATTGCTGCTTTATGCAGCTATTTCTGCGTCAATTGTCTGTTAAGCACATTTTCAGAATTAAGGAACAGGGGTGAAACATTGCAGGTTGAGCTGCTTATGGTCTTTGTTCTCCACTATTTCATGTCAATCACTCCCACAGGCCGATAGTCTTTAATGTTTATCAGCTGTGGGGCCAAACTATCAGTAGCACTCTGAGCGCTGTTGGCATGTGTACCAGAAGGATAGATTCGATGTACCCACTTACTTTCGATGCACCAGGGTCCTGATGGTGTCCACACGCCATCCTTGCAGCTCAGTGGCAGTTCTACTTCCATTCTCCGTGAACGCAAGACATATCCGTTTACACATTCCACAAAGAGGTTGTGTTCGAATTCAGACACTTGGGTGCCGGATTCAACCACTGAGAACTGGAAAAAAAATTCATATATATCTATATGTAAAGAGATGCTAGGATCAGGTTGCAGGCGTAAAATTTTGAATTGTGGGGTTTACTGTCCCGAAGGGACCCATGGACTATGCGGGACTTTGGATTAATTTAGACCATCTGGGGTCATTTAACGTACACTGACATGGCGGAGCACATGGGCGTTTTTGTATTTCGCCTTCACCGAGATACAGCGATAGCGACCGCGATCGAACCCGCGAACTTGGGATCAGCAGCGAAACGCCAAAGTCACTGAGCCACAATGACAGGTGGAAGCAGAAATGCTGAGCTTACATTTTCCATACGGAAGGCTTTCCAGCCGCGGTACAAATGGTTACTCACATCGGTTGCACAGTGGCGGAACTTCACATCTGATGCGTTTATAATGGAAGGGGCACCCATTGAAGTTCAAATGATGCATCTTGGAAAGATTTCAAATTTTTTAGCAATAATTTTTTTCTTCCCAATGTGCGTTATGTAACACCAATGATGGCCTCACGCTGGCATTTTTTCGTTCCTTGAATTCACACTTGATATTCCTGTTAGCAGCCGCATACCAGTCCAGACCGAGGGTGGGACCGCTCTTTGTCTGCGGGGTCCACCTTGTAGTAGCGATCATATTATTGAAAGCAAGAGCTATCCAAAGGCAACCAACATGTTTATATTTCGGAGACTTTAACACAAGCCCAGAAATCGGAATGACAGAACAGCAGATTAGGTTTATATACGTAGTGCTTTAGGCCGGTTCCGTCCATACGCTAGCGGTTGTGGTGGACTACGCTCAGCGGCGCAGGGAGCATGGGTTGGTATAGCCGTATTGGAGCAATGCCCCCTGCATAAAAGAAGTAACACTTTGGTTCGTGGTAGTTGGCTCACAACTGTAAAGCATACTAAAGATGGCGCAAAAGGCAATAGTGACAGAGAAGGCAACATAAAAAACATGGCCCCGACGCCACTTACAACCCAGTTTTATTCGCACATGGCTGCGCATTTAAAATACACAAGAGTGATATCGCAGATACCCTTCCAAAAAACCATCAACTAACTATCAGAACACAAAATCTTGAAGGGTATCTGTGATATTGCTTGGTTGTATTTGAAATGGCCAGGCATGTGCGATTAAAGTTCAGCTTGAAGCAGCGCCGGTCCCGTCGTTTAGTGTGCCGTCTTTATCAGTGTTCTCTTTTGCGCAGTCTTCTGCTTTTAAGACTGCTGTGTGTGTTTTATGCTGTTTTTTATGGCACACAGGCAGCTAAGGCCACCGTGCGCCAAGCCCAGTTTTTAAGACTGCCACCTCTGCGTTGTATGTCCGCACGGAAGCGGCTTAAGTCGGATTCCATCTGCTTAGCTCCCATGTGTCAGTGCTTTAGAGGCCTAAGATAAGCTGCATTGTATACACAACGGATTATTCTAACAGAAGTGACTCGCAAGATGTGCATTTCAGGCCCTGAAAGAAGTACAGACTAAAGACATGGACATATGAGGAGCCGACAGAAATTGCATCATTAATCATTAAGTGGGGTGGAATTTTCTGTCTGGATCCTAGGCATATTTCTTGAATAAAAGCTGAAAATTTAACAAAGGAAACAGGCTACGATATTAGCAAAATCTTGAGGAAAATATTTGTAGAACACAGCTGATTTACAACATTATATCGTCACATTAAGTGAGTCACTGCATAGGGGATGACATGCGACATGAAGAGGTAATGTGTTCGGATCCCACTGGCGAAATGTGGTCTACTTCTTCTTCTACTTTCTGACCAAATACCTTTCAGGTGAAAAATGGTCACACTACTAACCTTTCAGACAGAGACAGAGACAGAGACAGAGACAGAGACAGAGACAGACAGACAGACAGACAGACAGACAGACAGACAGAGACAGAGACAGAGAGACGGACAGAGAGACAGACGGACAGAGACACAGACAGAGACAGACGGACAGAGACACAGACAGAGACAGACGGACAGAGACACAGACAGAGACAGACAGAGACAGACAGAGACAGAGACAGACAGACAGATGCCACCGCCTCTTGCACGGCAGACTGAAAGTTTTTCCGAAAATGGCAACGTCGTCTAGGTAGTACGCGCATATTTCCCATTTCAAACCGCGTAGTATTCGCGAGTAAACTCAACACTCATGGGGCGCGGCGAAGTCTGGCAATATGGCATGAGTGGAAGTCACCACATAGCTCTTCGCTTATGAATGTGTAGCGTTGCTTGCTTGGCCCGAAATTCTGGTGGTTTTGTGAGAGCGCACTTTTGTGCACTTAATTTTGGCATTCTCTGAGACCGCCAGAGACTCAGACCTTTGGGGTGACACTGTGGCTGTCGATACTAGCAAAATCATGTCAGCAGACGAACGTCCTTACGGAATCCGCCGTGGAGAAGGCGAAGCGTTCCTGTGTCGCCGCTGTCTGTGAAAAACTGAAACGTGTCGGCACCGTGTTTATCCATTACTACAGGTAAGTACCTTGGCCCCTTTGCCATTATTTAGCGGCACGAAAACGCCGCGTTCGCCGCAGGTGTCTCCGGTCGATGCGCTTATCTGCGGTGTTTGTTGCCTCTAACGTGGTAGCAGCCAGCAATGGACACGTCGAGCCGACGGTATGTTGTGTTCTCAAGTGATATTATGCAGCTATCTGTGTCGAGAAGGGGAAGCAAAATAAGTCGGAATGTAAATGTGCAACGCGATCGCACAAAGATAAACATGCTTTCCAAGATTGGGATTCAGTCTTGTGCATAGATAGATCGTTCACAGTGCATTTTCGCCGAAGTAGTCCCACAGAATGATTGCGTCATCGATCGTTTCGGGTGCCTCTCTGTGGCGTGAGTTTGCCTGTGCTAACACTAAATCCGAAATGTTTACCCTTCAGAGAAAGTTGAGAAAGCGGATGGTCAAAGCCTAGACCGTGTACGTGGGGCGTACCGTGACAACGCGGACGTGATAGGTGATACTTTCCAATAGTCCGCGTGCTGCGTAGCCTTTTTTTTTTGTTCGTGTATCCATCGCAGCTATCGGACACCTCGTTCCCTAGCGATCGAGAGCTTTGGGAGCTGTCGCTTACGCAGGCATTCTCCTGAGAAGCCCACCAGTAAACATGCTCACATGCTACTCGAACGACATACGTCGAAAGACCTGCCGAGACAAGCTTAGAGAAGCAGAAGTCGATTGTCGTCATCATGGGCCAGGGGGGGGGGCATAAGCTGTTGTTTTACTTTTCTGAAACTACACTTCTTTGCCGAGGCTGTCCTCACCCATAATTTTATTTCTATGCAATTTCGGCAAACCATAGTGCTCCTTCGTTTACAGCTAACAATTTTCACTGTTCTGAAGGTGTTTTTTTTCAACAGTGCAGCTGAAAACGCCTGTCATTCATGCTCAGCTACTTCGCTGGAGCTGCCTAGGCACCAAGCTAAAGATCTCATGCAGAAGGCTGGAAGACATTCTGATCGAAACATGTATGTGAAATATATAGTGCACAAACAGTGGTAAGAGACAAATCGAGTCTGTGACACGCAACGTTCTCTAGAATGACTCAGATATCAAAAGGGCCTCTTCACTGCAAGTATTGCGCGTACATCTGTAGTCTGTGCAAATACTCTTCATGCAAAATTCACATCACACATTTATTACTTACTCAAATCCTGAGAAGCAAACTTATCTCTACCCTAGCCATGGTTGCTTTAACCGGGAAAGATGAGAGTGAGTCGGTTTCATACAAAAATGACAAGAAATAGAGCCAAGGGCTTGAGACGTGCAAGACAGGTATCGCTTCACACCAGTTCTGTTTCATATTTAGGATGCTCTTCTTTTATTATTGTACTTTTCTCATGTAAGTGCTGTAGGGGGAGAGAGATGGTTTAGAGACCCTGCCCAATGAAGCCTCTAAATTTTTTTTGCAAATTATGAAGCATGACTTCAGTGGCAGGCAGATGACGCAGCTCACGTTAACACCATATAAAAGAGGCCGCTTCGCCTTTGCAGTTATGATTACTTTTGCTGTATTATTGCGTATTATGGGGCTACTGCTTTCCACGCATTCAAAGACGATTGATGAAATGTACATGGCACAAGTCATGTCACAGTTCCTACAGAAACTAAGGTGTTGGGCATTCCTAGTTGACACTGGCTTTTTCATACAGATAGTTCATCATCATCATCATCATCATCATCATCATCAGCCTGACTGCACCCACTGCAAGGCAAAAGCCTCTCCCAATTAACCCTGTCCTTTGCCAGCTGCGCCCACCCTATTCCTGCAAACTTCCTAAGCTCATCCGCCTAACTAACCTTCTGCCGCCCCATGCCGCCCCCTTCTCTGAATCCAATCCGTTACCCTTAGGGACCAGCGGTTATCTTGCCTTCGCATTACATGCCCTGCCCAAGCCCTATTCTTTCTCTTAATTTCGACTAGGATGTCATTAAAACGCGTTTGTTCCCACACCCACTTTGCCCGCTTCCGGTCTCTTAACGTTACGCCTATCATTTTTCTTTCCATGGCTCGCTGCGTTGCCATTAACTTCAGCTGAACACAGACAGTTCATAAATTATTAAATCGTCACTCACCATCCTGCAGCCTAGTATAGTATGCATCCAAAAAGGTAAATACTACATAAATTTGCCCTCATGTACAAAAATTAGTCACACTTCACGTAAGAGTTAAATGTGTACAATATACAGTGAAACACCAATATAATGAATGGCTGTTTATCAGTTAAACATTTTCCGAGGTACCGGATGCTCCTCTAAGACCGCTCCGTTAACGGCGGCTGCCGAAGGAGGGCGCGTGGCATACACGGGAGGGGAGCGCTGAGGAGCTCCCAGTGATTTCCAGCGACCTGGTCACTTCTTCGCTAAAGATCTGGCGGATCGTGCATGTCGAATCACAAGATGATGTTGTGGCAACAGCTGCCACCGTTGTCACTCCTGCCAAACGTCCGGATCTGGGGGTAATGCGACACATTTTCAGTGTATCAAACGGGCGGCAGTGCTGGATGAAGACAGACACGGACTCGAGACCTGCTTTGCCGATAAGGAAATTGTGGGTGTCTTCGGTAAAAAACTTTAAGCAAGTGGCCAACTTTTTCCTCTTCTGTAATGCGAGGACAGACAGCCTTGCATAACTTCAATATTTCCTCAGCATACTTCGTACATGTCTCACCGGGAAGCTGAGCCCTTTGCGCAAGCGCTTGTTCAGCCCACTTCTTCGCGACAGGGTCGCCGAAGCACTTCTCGAGCTCGTCTACAAAGTGATACAATTTGGCAAAAGAATCCTCGTGGTTGTGATACCCCGTTACGGCCACGTCGGTAAGGGAAAAGACGTCGGCGAGACGGGTGCAGGAGTCTCATTTATTGTAGCTGCTCACCCGTTGGTATCAGGTAAGCCATTCATCCACGTCTTCGCTGGTTGAGCCCGCGAACGACCGTGGCTCCCGGTGAAGCTGCCGCGAACTGCTGGTCACGGACCTCGGAGTGTATATCAGTCCAGAGACATCATCGGCATAGAAGGCGGCAGACCAACAAGGCAACAGATCCGGCGAAGTTGCAGCGGGGCATCCATCTTCGGTTAACCGTATACCCAGCACTTCCCCTAGATGTCACGAGCAGGGATTTATTCAGACAAGAACGGGCGACTGAAGCCATTTGCGTCTGCCTGCCGATTCCGGAACGCATATACCTGATTCTCTATCCTCTGCGTAGTCAGCGATGTTGACCACCACGCAGGAGAGGCATTGCCTCTTCATGGGCGTCACGATTTCATCACTTATCCTAATGCCAGTGGCCGTTCAGATGACAAGAAACACTACAGCAACGAATAAGGGAAGCATGTTACCCGCGTCCGCCAACCGGAAGTCCTGCGTTGAACTTGAGAACCAGGCCCAGGTTGTACGATACATTTTGCTGCAAAAGAAAAAGGAAACATTAGTTACCAAATTTTTCTCCAAACGATATTACCGCGAACCTTTGTCGTGTTTTTTTTTATGCTTCTTGTTCGAGGCCATCGGCACGCTCCTTGCCATTTTGTTTTCCATGCCACAGGCGACCAGATTCCTCTCGAAAGACTGTAGCCTACAGCCGTACAGATTTAAAATCTGCTGTGAAACGCCGCCCACATAGCACCATCACACAGAATTCCTTAGCGATAGAAACGTAGTCCGTTGTTAAACCTTTTCTTTTCACCTAAACGAGAAGCTAAAAAAAATTCGAAATTGTAAGCTTAACGATTTTGATTACTGTGGTTTGTCTGATATAGGCAAACATTAAAAAACTGATTTCGTTCAGTGTTTTGGCTTGGCAGCGGACTAATGTAGGACGCCACGGACCATGACTCACTGTTACCAGCTGCTGTTTTTAAGTTCTATCCTATTATGCCGATAATCGTTTTCGTTGCATTCACCCTCATTATTGCACTCTCTCGGAAAAACAAGACGAACCCACAACCGCCATTTCTCCTTTAGCTGTAATGCATGGCGACCGCAATCAAAAGCGCTCTGAATGGTTACTCCCGTGGAGCGCGAAAAGTGGTTCGGAATAATTAGTTTCTTAATAGCGAAAAAAGTAGGCACATGGAGCCTTTCCCGTTTCGCAGTCGCTATAACGGGATGCAGCGAAAGAAAGAAAGAGCGCTAATAAAAAAGTGAAAACATTTAGGAAAGGAAAACAAAAAAAAATTATTTTGTCGCACGTCTGCACAAGCATTATGATTAAACAAGTGAAGCTAGGGCTGTGCGAATAGTACTTACACAAAACCGAATCGAATACGTATATTTTAGCTTCGTTGGCGAATCGAATGTTGCTGAAAACCGAATCAAATAAGGATCGAATAGTGATAGAGAGGAGTCGAATACGATTAAAACATTTTTACCAATATTGGCTAGTTTTGCGAACATTCGTATAAAACGAAAAAAATAGTATCGCTAAGCACGAAAGCAGCGGGTGAGCACCACCGCCACATACCTGAAAGCACGATTAAGGAGGTCACTGACCCAGGGGGCCAGTTAGGCGCCTTCCCTTTCCTCAAAATAAATGGAGTCTACAAAGTTGTCAACGCCAGCGCCAATGAACCCAATGAACGCCGCAGCCTATTGCTCCAAAGCAGCGTTTGTGCCACAGCGTTGTTAACGCCAACGCAAGCAGCGCTCATCTTTCTGTCACTACCACCACGTAGCTCAAAGCACGATTGGGGTGACCGCTAACCCAGGGAGCCAGTTATGCGCGTTTCCGATTTTTGCGCAGAGATGGAAGTTGACGAAGACGACGACGTGCAATGCACAGCGCGAGAGTGTGGCTGTTGAACACTGGGCAGTTTAACATAGCGCTCTCGTGCAATAACCAGCAATGCTGATGTGTTCTCGATATTTATTTTTAATCTGCAGGTATCTCAGAGGCTTCAGACAAACCTTGCCTTTTACAGGATTTCTAGTGAAATATTGCTTGCTAACTAATAATATCGCAAAATTAACACCTATTTTTGGGCTAGTTGGTGCATACTTGAATTAGAGAAAACCTAGCGCCAAAACCATGCAAACCACTGGGGCGAACGATGACGAGACACAAGCACTATACTCACAGCTGATTTTATTGATGCCAGGATGCAGCTTATATAGGGTGAAGCTTCAAGGGGAGAGAAGGGTGACAAGGAGGAGAAGGTGAACAAAGGCAACATCGCTTCGCAGAAACGGGCAGGCAGCCAAAAATCACACAAGAAAAAGAAAAATTACATGATAACTGAATCCAAAAAGTTAAACTCTGAGGCAAAAAGAGATAAAGAAGGAGTACTGATGCACGTAGCACCAAATTTCTTTATGTAGAAAGCCTCCAGGCTAACACTAGCAGTCTTATCACTGCTCTTGCCAAGAACCTTCGTCTCATTCAAACGCTCCTCGCATTCGTCGCAGCTCATTACGTGCGCAACCAAATGTGCGTATTTATCTTTTAAGTCTGACAAATTTCGGGCATGGTCCCCCAAACGCTCGTTGATGCAGCGGCCAGTCTGACGGACATAAAACTTCCCACAAGTTAAGGGGATAGCGTAGACAACTCCTACGGAACACTTGATAAACGGAGTGTCCTGCTTTATCTGGCAACCCCGCTTCCTAGAGTTGCAGATTCGGGGGCACAACCTTTCCAGCTAGTTAGGAACCGAAACAACGAAATTCACGCCGTACCTGTTGGCCACTTTCCTCAAGGTGTGCGAGGTCTTGCGTACATAAGGCACAACTAGCGGCTTCTGTGTCCTGAAACGATCTTCTCCGGTGTTCGGGTTCCGTGCTTAAGTTTTTGAAGGAGGGTCTCGCAAACAGCAACCAACACAGATCAGGGGAATCCAGCTACCGAAAGTTGGCTCATCTGATTGTGAAAGCTTTCTTGCAACTGATGCGGGCACGATTTCTTGAGAGAAGTCTCCAGGCAATGCGACGCTATTGCTGTTTTCACAGTCTTGGAATGCTTAGAATCATAAGGTAAAAGATCTTTTTTTGCACGCGGGTAATAGCCCCAGTAGACGTGTCTTTCCAGGAAGGTTTGTTTCAAATCTAACAACTGTAAAACATTAGTGTCGGGTAGTTCATGCGTAAAAGTGAGCCCAAGACCATGTTTTTGAAAAGAATTTAAAACTTCACCTGCTGTAGAGGGGCAGGTGAAGGACGTCTGCTTTTGTAAAAGCACTAAAAAATCGTCCACATACCTAAAAACCTTTAAAACCACCCCTCCCCTATAAAAGAGTTTATCTAAAGATTGATCAATCTTTGTTAAAATTATGTCGCAAAGGATAGGGGCCACGCTGGACCCTATGCACACACTGTTGCGCTGCAAAAAGGCAGGTTGTCAAAATGTATAAAAGTAGCACTTAGGTAAAACTGTAATAGAGCGATAAAATTATCAACCGACAGTCCTGAAGAATTCTGGAAAGAGACGTCGCCGTTTGCTTCTATGCATTATTTTACAACCAACTAAAGCTGGTCTTGAGGTACAGAGTAAAACAAATCTTGCACATCTAACGAAAACCCAAAGCCGATGTCATCGGAACTCTGTAGGGACTCAGCGACAACTGCGGAATTTTTTGTGCGGAAGGGGTCGTCCAAAACAAGTAAATTAAGATGTTTTTGCAAAAAACTGCTGAAATTCTTTTGCCATGAACCTTCTTCGCTGACTATAGTTCGGAAAGGTATTTCTGGCTTGTGGGTCTTGGCTGTAATGAAAGCATTCAGGCTATTACCTCTACTCTTTTTTATATCCTTGGAAAGAGTTTGAGAATTTAAATCTTTGCAAACGTTAATGAATTTTGTCTTAACTCTAACAGCCCTTTTTTGGCCTGTACAAAGTTCTTATTGACCGCCGCGGTAGCCTTCTGGTCGTGCATTTCCTCAGGCAAAACAAAAAAACACAGTCTCTTTGTCAGCTTGAACAAGCTTAAGGCTGTTCTGCCTAAACAAGGAAACACCATTCAGTATCATGTGGCTCTGCGCACCTACGCAGCTTGGTGAACAGTTCCTCAAACAGTCCACTCCCTCTAGGAGGCACAGGTCCTGGTTCTCTCCATCTCTTACTTTGAGGGCCAATTTCCTCTTCGCGGCGATGAGTTCGTGTGGCTTAACACCAGGCTCCAAACTGTACTTCGGTCGTTTTTGAAGAAGCCAAATTACTTTGTCAGGCACAGAGACGTCGCCCAGGACTGTAGCATTTCTCTTTTTGTCTGGTGCAGTCCTCTTCCCCAAGCACAACAGCGGCTGGTTCGCGATGCCTCTCCAATGGAATTCAGCGAGTTGAGTAGCTGTTTTTTTCAAAGAAGAAAGCTTCCTCACGGCGAGTAAATCGAGGTGGTCATGGCAGCACACCATGCGCAGCCAATCCTGGAACAGACGAACTTGACGCCAAACTTGTCGTTGGGACATGTGAAAAGAATTTGCAAATTAATGCGCTCAGAACTTTGGCGACAAGTTCGTCTGTTCTATGATTGGCTGCGCATGGTGTGCTACCATGATCACCCCGATTGGCTCGCCGTGAGGAAGATTTCTTCTCTGAAGAAAACAGCTGCTCAACTCGCTGAATTCCATTGGAGAGGCATCGTGAACCAGCTGCTGTTGTGCTTGGGGAAGAGGACTGCACCAGACAAAAAGAGAAATGTTACAGCCCTGGGCGACGTCTCTGTGCCTGACAACATAATGCGGCTTCTTCAAAAACGACCGAAGTACAGTTTTGAGCCTGGTGTTAAGCCACACGAACTCATCGCTGCGAACAGGAAATTGGCCCTCAAAGTAAGAGATGGAGAGAACCAGGACCTGTGCCTCCCAGAGGGAGTGGACTGTTTGAGGAACTGTTCACCAGGCTTTGTAGGTGTGCACAGCCACATAATGCTTAATGGTGTTGTTTCCTTCTTTATGCAGAACAGCCTTAAGCTTGTTCAAGGTGACAAGGAGACTGGGTTTGTTGTTTTGCCTGAGGAAATGTACGACCAGAAAGCGCGTGCGGCTGTCAATAAGAACTCTGCACAGGTAAAAAAAAAGCGCTGTTAGAGCTAAGGCCAAATTCATTAACTTTTGCAAAGATTTAAATCTTCAAACTCTTGCCAAGGATATAAAAAGAATCAGAGGTAATAGCCTAAATGCTTTCTTTACTGCCAAGACCCACAAGCCAGAAATATCTTTCCGAACTATAGTCAGCGAAGAAAGTTCATGGCAAAAGAATGTCAGCAGTTTTTTGAAAAAAACATCTTAAATTACTTTTTTTGGACGACCCCTTTCTCACAAAAATTCCACAGCTGTCGCTGAGTACTTACAGAGTTCCGATGACATCGGCTTTAGGTTTTCGGTAGATGTGCAAGATTTGTTTTACTCTGTACCTCAAGACCAGCTTATGTTGGCTGCGAAGGAATGCATAGAAGCAAACGGCGACGTGTCTTTTCAGAATTCTTCAGGACTGTCGGTTGGTAATTTTATCGCTCCATTACAGTTTTACCTGAGTGCTGCTTTTATACATTTTGACAACCTGCCTTTTCTGCATCGCAACGGTGTCTGCATATACGGTCCTGCGTGGCCCCTATTCTTTGCGATATATTTTTAACAAAGGTTGATCAATCTTTAGAAAAACTCTTTTATAGGGGAGGGGTGGTTTTAAAGGTTTTTAGGTATGTGGACGATTTTTTAGTACTTTTAAAAAAGCAAACGTCCTTTACCTACTCCTCTACAGTAGGTGAAGTTTTAAATGCTGTTGACAAAGATGGTCTTGGGCTCACTTTTACGCATGAACTCCCCGACACTAATGTTTTACAGTTTTTAGATTTGAAACCAACCTTCCTGGAAAGACACGTCTGCTGGGGCTATTACCCGCAAGCAAAAAAAAAAGATCTTTTACCTTATGATTCTAAGCATTCCAAGACTAAACAGAGCAATAGCGTCGCATTGCCTGGAGACTTCTCTCAAGAAATCGTGCCCGCATCAGTTGCAAGATAGCTTTCACAATCAGATGAGCCGACTTTCGGCAGCTGGTTTCCCCTGCTCTGTGTTGGTTGCTGTTTGCGAGACCCTCCTTCAAGAACTTAAGCACGGAACCCGAAGAAATACCGGAAAAGATCGTTTCAGGACACAGAAGCCGCTAGTTGTGCCTTATGTTTGCAAGACCTCGCACAACTTGAGGAAAGTGGCCAACAGGTACGGCGTGAGTGTCGTTTTCTCGGTTCCTAACTAGCTGGAAAGGTTGTGCCCCCGAATCTGCAACTCTAGGAAGCGGGGTTGCCAGATAAAGCACGACACTCCGTTTATCAAGTGTTCCGTAGGAGTGGTCTACGCTATCCCCTTAACTTGTGGGAAGTTTTATATCGGTCAGACTGGCCGCTGCATCAATGAGCGTCTCGGGGACTATGCCCGAAATTTGTCAGACTTAAAAGACTAATACGCACATTTGGTTGCGCACGTAATGAGCCGCGACGGGTGAGAGGAGCGTTTGATTGAGACGAAGGTTCTCGGCAAGAGCAGTGATAAGACTGCTAGTGTTAGCCTGGAGGCTTTCTACATAAAGAAATTTGGTGCTACGTGCATCAGTACTCCTTCTTTATCTCTTTTTGCCTCAGAGTTTAACTTTTTGGATTCAGTTATCATGTAATTTTTCTTTTTCTTGTGTGATTTTTGGCTGCCTGCCCGTTTCTGCGAAGCGATGTTGCCTTTGTTAACCTTCTCCTCCTTGTCACCCTTTTGTACCCTTGAAGCTTCACCCTATATAAGCTGCATCCTGGCATCAATAAATTTCAGTTGTGAGTATAGCGCTTGTGTCTCGTCATCGTTCGCCCCTGTGGTTTGCATGGTTTTGGCGCTAGGTTTTCTCTAATTCAAATATCGCAAAATATTGAAGCACCAGCGGCGGCACTGTGTAAAGCGCTGTAACTTTTCGAATCGAAGCTTGTGGGGCTCTACGGACCCTTTTAGACATTAAAGCGGCGCGCAATGCTCACGCGCAGCAGTTTTCCGCCATTTTTCTGGTCGCTTCATTGTTAATGGGGAGTGGCTCCAGGTGCGTGCGGGTGCAGCACGAGCAAACTGCTACTCGGGGGCTGCGGAGCGCGATCAAAGCGGCGAGGCCTGGTAAGGGCTGCTGAAGCGGTGCAGAGGAGGATCCAGGCGGGAACGTTGCTTAGGCGCTGTCTCCCTGTCGGCTGCCAGCGCGAACGGTCTCTATGTGAACGGCACCTTTCTATGCAGAACACACACACAAAAAAATAGAGTGGTGTCTCTGAAGATGGGATAGATTTTTGACCTGAGTGGCTGCTACGTGGGCAGGCTGGTTTCTTGCAGCGCTTCGAGCCTTTATTTGTGGCACAACGTCCCATTCGCGCCGCAGTGGTTTTGTATTGCCACGTTCGGATGCTACCACCCGTTTACCTGTAACCATAGCATTGCGGGCTCGACAGCCTAAACCGCATTCTCAGCTCCACCGCTACGTTTCATGTTCTGCTGTTTGGAAGCCTTCACTGGTCCGGAATAAACTGTGTCTTTCACACTGACTGTGGATGTGTCACTCGCCGGGCCAGACCGTCTCGTGGACTTGCTCCCTAGAAGGGGTGACCTTAATTTCACAGCCCTCGTTGGGTGCCAGTGAAGATCTCTACCTTCGCTAAAGTGTCCGCGAGCCGCTACCCCCAAGGCAAACCGGCAACTCAAGGAATAGAGACCGGTTTTATCTCGGGGAGCAACACAGCAATTCTCGCAACCTGTAGGTTAAGAAAAGCACAGGTCAATCGAAAACGCAAGCGCCTGGACTGCGAGGTAAATAAGCTTGCTGTAAAAGAAGATAAACGGCAGAACAAACCTTCACGAGCCCTCACGAAGTAAGCGTCGTCACCACACATGAGAATACGCTCGGGAAAACTCTCGGTGGCTCAACGCTGTCGAACGCCAACTACGACAAACAAAAAGCCTCGCGCCCACACTCCGCTCTATATTATACCTGGCGTTCAGAGGAAAGCCAACACCCTCAGACCAGCATTTAAATACTTTTCCCTTGAGCACAGCTTTGGATGCTACAGTGGGCACTGCCACATTTAGACTGCTGGTTCTGTCACGCACGTCTCATCAGCAGTCGGTGTCTGGACGCCATCAACGTGCACCACAATCTCGGCGACGCTCAGTCTCCGCGCTTTGACTTCTGCTACCGAGATGCTTTTGCTTATATTCTGCAACAAACCCCTACAGCATGGGTTATCTTCAGGGACTGTCGCGCTGCACTTAGTATCGTTAAAGTCTTCGCGCATTCAGGAGAAGCTATGACACTCGCCTTTTACGGCACTCGCTATGGCACTCGCCTTTTAGATGCCGTAGGGAACGTGACCTCAGCTTTTCTGTTACAGTATCCTCGATCCAGCGTCGTCAAACTTGCTCTTCGCCTGCAACACGCACGTTCCCGAGCGGCATAACGTCACCAAGCCACACGTTCATTAGCCCTAGGAAGTCCCTTTCGAAGGCATCAAACGCCACAGCAAACACTACAGTTTCCTCCTGGATGACCGTAAGGACTCTTGGTCAATAGAGCGCCTCCAATATCTGCACACACCTACTCATAACTTGTCTTCGAGACCTGCAGTCAGCCCCCGACTTCACATCGAGTTCGGTTCACTTCGACGTAGCGGCCGCTTCCGCAACTATACAGACAGGGCCGTTCGTTCAATCTGTGGCCGCTTCTCTGGTCGGAGGGCCCTCAACTATCTCTGCATAAGGCTTGGAGGCAGAAAATGAAGCGCTTCGGCGCGCTTTCCGGGCCTGTCGCCTATCTTTGCGCGTCTTCCTTCCTTCCTTCGTTTCGCAATAATGACTGAAGGAAGTCATGTGCGGCTCACTCGCCCGAGACACCCATTTAACCAAGCAGCACTGACACAGACGGTTGGCTAACCTTCCTTCCTTCTTGGGAGATAGGCTTCTCGAATTTCCCGTGGACGACTTGTCCTATCTCTTCAGATGCCTCTGTCTGCTTGCGTTTAATTATTTTGGCGATAAAAGAAACTAAGCAGCATCTTCAGGTTGCTTAATATTCTCAAGCGGCAATAGTTTACGCTACGTGCTGGTGGTTAAGCTTTCACGATATAACAACCAGGACGCTGTAGAAGCGAAAAAAGAAATTTTACATATATATAGCTCCCTCCTTCAAACAACTGTCCTCGGTCGAAGTGATTGTCGAGACTCGAAACATTGCGGGCGCGCCAAGCTCTGCAGGACACCAGAGCTTGCCAGACCTGTGCTCCCAAGAAAGCGAAGTAGGCCAAGTTATTGCAAATAGGCTTGATGACGGTGAGCCTAGAACCTTAACTGAATGAAGCGAGAATGCAGGAAAAGAACTGCGCTAACTTTTCATTGTTTCTTTTTAGTTAGTTTAGTTTATGGGGTTTAACATCCCAAAGCGACTAAGGCTAGGAGAGACACTCATCGTTTCTTTTATGCAACATCAAAGCCAGGCGGAGACAAATCAATGCAAATCCATCTAACAAATTCTTCGCTACACTCAAACATGCAATTAGGGGCAATGCCTATTGGTGTGATAAGTCCTTATTTTGCCGCCTAGTTAACGCCCATAGAGAAACTGAAACTACGGCTATTGCCGTCATTTGCGACCGATTTTATGATCATAATGAGCACTGTTCGTATCTGTCCGTTCCCCATGTGTGGTGGCGAACAGAGATCGGAAGCTAAATGAGCCAGAAAACACTGCGACGTAAACGAGTTGTGCCTGCACAACGCTTGTCACTCTTATGTAGTCCCTCATCCCCAGTTCTCTCCTGGCATACGCGGCTGCGTTTTCTCGTTAAGAGGATCAGCTCGGCCTGGTGCGGCAGGCGAAGCACGTTTTGAGCACTTTATTTGTGCTATGAAATAAAGGGTTTACCTACCGCTACTACTACTAGTCTGGAAAGGCATCCCTGTTCTTAATATTTGTCTGCAGCTGCGCAGAATACTAGGTAATCGAGCTTTCAGATCGCGTTCCACGGAATATGACATGTAGTTGCTCTTCTTAAAACTCTCATCCTAGCAGTACTTACCCTTGCAAGCCGGGGGATCGAAGAGCCAGGCACCGTTTTCTTGGCAGGTGTTAATTTCGGAGCCGACCAGGTCAGTGTTCGGAGGGCAGATGTGTGTTACCCTGGTGTTACTCCGCTGGCGCCCGGAGATAGGTTGGTCGCCCACCACCACTGTGCCATTTCGCTGGGCGAACTCAAGAAGCATCTCTTCCGAGCACCACACTTCTGCGCACCGAAAGTAGACAAGCCCCGTTAAATGGACGAAATTTCATGGGAATTGAAGCTGCCGGTTATCGGAAGATGCTGAACGCCTTCCAAAGTGTTGGACGACATTTTATTTTGCATTTAGAAACATGTGTTCTGAGTTATAACATTGAAACCTATCTAGTACTTAATTTGAATTTTGACCCTCCGTGCTATTCTTCTAGGTTAATACATCATAGTAGCATTTGATTTCTGGTTAGTTGGCCCAAGGCTCTGAAGGTTATGCTCGACGCTGTAGCGCCAAGGGATCTGGCCTTCCCAGCGCGTCAAACCAAATCCGCGAGGATGAAGTACACCCAGCCACGCACACAAACACGCATCAGTCGGAGGTGCGCATGTTTCTTTATCATCATCTCTGTTCGATCCTGCTGCCCTGCTTCGTCGGAGGGGAGGAGGGGGCGGGGAAGTCACGTGACACGCACGCCGCCGTTTGACGTGCGCTGGCAGCCGACGCGCGTTCTATGATGATCGAGCGCCGGAGGCGTGAAAATAATCGCGCGCCCGACGACCGAGATGCGCTGTCATTGCCCGATGCTGGACTCGGGTGTTTCTGATGGAGCCGATCCTGGATCACCTCGCGGACGTCCTCCAAGGCGAGCGGAACGTCGGTAGGCGGAAGAACGGCGGTGGCGAGATGGTCGGCATCCTCGTTGCCACCGTGACCGGGCGCCAACTGCGCACGAATACTGCAACCGCGCTCTGCGCTCAGTCTCGAAGTAGCGGTTCGTGGCTGCGCCGATTTGTGCCGCAAGCCACGCGCTCCGTGTAGCATTTTATTTCATCGTGATAGTATCCTTGCTTGACAGTCACTTGGTACTAAAAATACGTTCGCAGTGCGTGCCGTATCTTTATTTTAGCGTGTGCTTTAGAAGCTGACTCGAGGACGCAAGCACAATGTTAAGACACGTGGACCCGCTATAATTCGCATGCACGAACATTTTAGACTGTACGAGTGCTTTATTCGGAAAGTTATGTTGATGGAAGAAAAGTTCCGTTGAAGATCCACAAACGCTTCGGGAGCTTTTGCATATCCTGTCTACATGTTTCCTTCCTTCTTTGTGACTTGAACTTGCAGCGTGGGTCGTTGGATGCAACCGACGCGCTAGCCGGGTTTCCATCGCAACGCAGCGCATGCGCAGAGGGCAATGGGAGTGAGATCAAGTGGTAAAAACCTCTCCCTTGGCGGATGTGGGTGAGTGCGCTCCAAAGCAATACGATTTTCGTTTGACGCGCCGGGGTGGCAAGAACTCGTGGCGCTACAGCGTCGAGAATATTAGCGTTTTTGAAATTTTAAAAGTTCTTGTGGCTATTATTAATGACTGACTAGAAATATCTAATCACAAGCAGGCGCCTCACTGTAATAGTTGAAATTTAACTACAAAAAATTAGGTAATCAGCATACCAGGTGACCTGATTCCTCAGTTTTCTGATGTCCGCCATTACTGGTATCTCTGCCCTGCAAAAGCTGTCTTTATGCTTCAAATAACCTGCTTCTAAATATTGCTAGCGCCCTTCAATAAAGTATTCTGTATAATGTAAAGTGCACGAAACATCACCCACCTGGTACGTGACAAGAATAATTTTTAACTGCCTTTTGCAAAGAGCCGCTCCGTCAAGAGAGCTTGAAGCAAGCCTCTCGTGTTTAGCACGGATGGGAATGCACACCCACCTTCACAGTGCGGAGATTCGTCGCTCCACTGACCATCGGCGCCGCACGTGCGGGCGCTGTTGCCGACCAGCTTGAAACCGTGGTTGCACGAGAACTCGGCCTTCGATCCAAACACGGTTCCCGAAAGGCGCACAGTGCCGTTACCGATGCTTTCCAGGGGACCGCATTCCACGACTGCGGTAAAGAACGTAGCTCGGCTGAGAACGAATGAGTAGGAATGAGGCAGCTTCACAGTCCGCCCCAGAACAATGCTTGGTAGTTCACTACAAAAAAAAAAAACAAGAGAAGAGAAGAACTGCCTCATGTTGCCACACTGGCGCGCAGTCTAGCTGGATTTCGCGCAGTACATCATTTCAATGCACACTAAAGGGAAATAGTAAGTCAAGCTAGAAAGAGATTATTCTTCGGGAGTAGCACCAACGTTTTCTTCTGCCTGCTTGAATAGGTGGCAGCGTTCTTGAGAAAATCGCAAATGAAGTTCTCGATTTACTAATTTCCCGTGGTGATGACGTAACCTTACCTGGTTTCAACAATTTGGTGACATGTTCTAGCCCGTGACGTCACGGAGAGCACTCCGCAGGTCGCAAGGTGAGACTGTACAAAGAGAAGCACGCGGATGTAAACTACAAATATGGCAGATGGGTGGCTTTATTATTTTATGCGCATACACTGGCTTTTTTTTTTAATCCTGAAGCGCAGTTCACGGACAGTGTGGATAAAGTGATCGACGAATGAGTATCCCACCCGCCGCGGTGTCTGAGTGGCCTTGGTGTTGTGCTGCTGATCGCAAGATCGCGGTTTCGATCCCGTTCGCGGCGGCAGTATTTCGACCGAGGCAAGACTGACAGAAATTCATAGACCATTAGTGCGATTCGTGAGGAAGCGTATGCGTTATAGTCGGATAAACTCTAGAACGAAGCGGCTTTTCCCCGTCAAACGGCCCCCCTTCCAGCCAATGGCGTCGGCCGATTCTCATGAGCCTGCTAGCGTGACAATGCAAGGAGGATACTAGCTGCTTTCATCTGCCACTCCCTGCATTGTCACGCTAGCAGGCTCATGAGAATTGGCCGACGCCATCGGCTGGAAGGGGGGTCGTTTGACGGGGAAAAGCCGCTCCGTTCCAGAGTTCTATCGGACTATACCATCAGAAGCCGCTGCCGGGTTCTGAGCGTGCGAACGGTTGGCGTAATCCATTCCAACAATCACCGTGTGACACGCCGTACCCCTGTCCTCTCTCTCCGTCCCTTGACCCTGATTGGCGAAAGCGGAGTTCCCATCTCCACCCGTCGCCGCCCACCCTCTATTCTTCTCTCTCTTCCCCCTCTTCCTGAAAGAGCCGAGTGCTGAATAATCGTACCTTCCATAGTTTTTGCTGGTCGCGACGCGTGCGAGCATACAGCCGCGAATCTTTTCAGTGCTTCTTTCTTCACACTGAAAGCGGCCGGCACGCGGCTTTGACACTTCGTCGCGCGACAAGTGACGAGATTTGTCTTGAATTACTGTCCTCAGTAGAAGACAGCGTCATTGGCCATGCTGAATAGCTGCCTCTCTGACACAAGGGGGGTCACAGCAAAATATTTATTTTGCTCTGACAGCAAAATAAATATTAAGTCCTTTTTCTGTGTCATTCTTTGGTCTTTCTGCTAAAGTTCGTAGCACCAACTATCACCTCCCCCTCCTTATTTTTCCCATTGCTCGGTTCGTTGCAAATATAGAACAATGTGAACGAAACAAAGGAAACATAAGCACGCTCAAGTGCTGGTCTTTTTCACTGTGCCAAGGCAGAAAAGGAGGCCGAACCCAGGGCCATGCTTCCCGGGTCTGGCTGCTTCGTTTGAAGCCTCTGGGGCAGCTCCTAATTGCTTCGGCGGTACAATAGGAATCCACAGCTTCCACTCAGGAAAGCTCCCGCCGTGCACGTTTCTGCTTATTCCTCGTGCCCAGCGGAGACAAGTACAACTGGGTACCGCTGTGCCCTTGGCCGTCGTAACCTTGGGGGCGCTTCTAATGACTTGTTCTGAACTCGGAAGTGCGCCATCTGCTCCTTCGGCCTCTTGAGCGATGCCTGAAACCTTGCAGCTTCGGAGATTCTCGTGACACGTGCACTCCTGCCTATAGTCCTCGTATACCCGCGGGCAGCGACAGAGAATACCAGCAATCTCGGACACACGGCCGTTACTTAACTGTGTCCGCACTTGCCAACCCGGACCCAGGTACAGCGCGTCGTCCCTGCTTTCAAGGCGCCCCACAAAGAATGTGAGAGACGAAAGATTTGCCGATAAAAGCAGCAGTGGCCCATTTTTTAAAAGTAATTTCGAGGTAATTTCTTACTTTTGCAGCGAAATTACTCTCCCGAAGTATTTCATTGCAATACAAAATTAGTAAACCGAAAAATTGATTCATTAAATCACAAATCATCAAGAAGACTAAATTTCAGTAATTTAATCCTGCATGTCTGGTACTGGCAGATCGAAGTTAACGAGAGAAATCGAGAGAAGACGGCTTTCACCGCACTGGACACGTTATTAGATTTTAAGGTCATGCCTTTTGGACTTTCCACTGCACCAGCGACATTTCAGCAGGTTATGGGCAAGGTGTTGGCAGGCCTGAAGTGGCGAAGGCGTCTCTTTTACATGGACGACGTCGTACCCATATTCAATTGGCCAACAGATTTTCTATAGACTTCATAACTTCCCACAGACTCTATTGCCTTCCTAAAAATATTTAATTTTTTATTCGTCGTCTATGGACTGTCTATAAAAGAAATACGATTGAGAGTCCATAAGACATTTGTCTATTCATGATATATAAACTCTGTATGGACGAAAGTAGATTGAGAGTTTTAGTAGTTTCTCAATTATAATCTGTGTACTGCCAATTGACGCAAGCCGACATTCATAGTCGACATTCAACTTTAGAGATCTGTCTATATATAATTTAAAGACTGTATATAGACCCAAGTCAACTGAAAAGTTTAGACTTGTCAATCATGCTGTTAAAGGAGCAGGGACGGCAGATTTTTCTTCCATGCATGGCTTTTTTTTAAGTGGCGCGTGAGGCATTGGTATATGTAGATCACCACGTGAAATTTACCTGCGCCCGCTAAATAAATTATAAATAAGTTGCTTCAGATTCAGTCTCAACCGACAAATGGTGGCCATGATGTCGCAAACGAGCTGGGACAACACTGAAGTCACGTGAGGCATGCAAACACTGATAAAATCGCTGCTTTTGTCGTTTTAACTCACCCCAGCTCTTACTCGTCTTTTTTTCGTATTGATAACAATGACCAAACAGCTAATACATCCCGATTTCTGAATGCCTCCCGTTACCTCAGCCTCGTCTGAATTGGTCTGCGACGTCATAGTCGCCGTTCGGCTGCTCAAACCGAAACGATCAGAGGGAAACGACCGAATTATAAATAATCTACAGTGAGTAGGCGAACTTCCCGTGGCGATCCATCCTTACTGACGTCTTGTGCCGCATTGCAAAGAGAGAACACAAGAAATTTTGGCGCCTCCACTCCTTTATTAAGCACCTACAGCGGACCGACGCCCGACGCCACAACTTATGCCGACGACGGCACACGGAATACGAGAGAGGTGAGCGTTTATGATTATGCGGAGCTGGGCGAGTTGGAGAGGATGCATCTTGGAAAATTCAGCGCAACAAAGGACGAGTACAACTGCGGAGGACAGAGACGACTCACGAACGCTGTGGCTGTCTATGGGTGTGGATGCCCATTCGCCGCCGCGGACTGTGTGAGAAGCTTTTGTGCCGCTACTTCGGTTCGTACAAGTTCCTCCGTCGAATTGACTTGACTGCGTAGTTGTCCCCGACGGAGTGACAGCATCCCAGAGGCGCCGCACGCGCCCTGTTGTGCATGTCGTGCGCCTCAAGCCCTATTATGCGCGCTTATGGACATTTCGCTGAAGAAGTTTCGATGTTTATTTCTTCTACTTTACTTTTCGTTGCAAATCATCGCGCAGATGCTTCTTTGAGAATGGGTAATGGTGTGAACCTCTGTAATATTTGTTCGTGCGCGAAGACGCCTCGCGGCTTTGCCACTTTCTGGTGCGAGAAACGACGAGATTTATTTTGAATGATTGTAGCCGCTCTCATCTGCTTGTTTGAAGCTGCCTTAGGTGCTTTCAGCGCCTTATCTCGAAAGTTCGTCGTCTTCGAATTGAGCGCTACTCGAAAGCCACGGTGACTCAGATCTGCGAAGCTGGCTAGTGCAGTGGCGCAATAAACAGTTTTCTTTAGAAGTCTTTCGCTGTCTCTCTGCCTGCCCGACTACCGTCACAACTCTGTGACAATATGTCTCAGCCCTGTATGTGAGACGTGTGTAAAGATCGTTGGTACTTTACTTGACATCAGTGGAAGAAGCGGCTGCGAGGTTGCACTGCGCTCGCTCTCTGCGATGGTATGTTTTGCTTGATAAAAGTATTGTGCGGTGTCCGGCTGCCCTGCTGCTGACGCCCGCGACGAGGGGGGCGCGCTTCGCGCGAAAGATATCCCAGAACGTGGCGCTGTTGCTCTGTAGGAGAAAGTGGAGGGTCGCTCGTAGTTGAACCGCTACGTTGTGGAGTGCTAAGCCCCGTAGGTTTTCACCGCACCGCGGCTATATATTTTCTTCCCATTAAAAAAAGCACGGTTTGTCTTTCCTTGACTCTAGAGGTGCGATCTCAGTGCTCTTTACATCAGTGCTCTTTTCGGTGTTTTTTAAGGTGCTCTTTTCGGTGCTCTTTTGAGTACCCGCGAACTTTGTGTAGCCCAAATGGTTTCAGTCCTATAGACAATCTGCAGTACCAAGGCGTTATGGTAATTGTTCTACTGTGCGCCTAAAAACTACTGCGATCAGCCACTTGGATCGGGATAAATGCGAGACAGTAGTCTGAACGATTAGAGCCACGCGTTTGGCTGATCACGTTGCTTGCCTATAGGTGCTCTCGATATAGCCCAGTTGGCTGATGCATTTCACACGTGACTTCGACAGGGCACGCCCGCTCACGCCTATAAGCGCAAGCCGGTGGCGTGATAATGAACTGCGGGTCCGCCTAATAAATGATTGCTGCTCTTCCCAATGATTTCCAAGCTTCATGGCAGGATTCCTATGCACAGGCGCAGCAAAGAAAATCTTTCCTCACAGGAGCGCCGTTGTTGTTCGTGCGTTGTTTGGTATCCTAGAGTCCGATCCCAGTGTTTCAGCTTTGTAGCTTTTCTGCAGCATCGTCACCTGAATTTCATTTTGTTTCATTCACACATTGGAAGCTACTAAACTCAGTTTGCATTGTCTTTCACCAAACTTTGTAGAACCGTGAAAACGCTGCAGAACAAGAACATGATCAACCGCGTAGAGGAGACCAAATACTCTAATTCATTTGCACATGCAGTCATGACCGCGAGCACTCAGGTGCATCTTGAGTCTTGAAGGCATTTATATGCATTTCAACGCCCTTTTTGCGTTTTTTTCCTCAAAGTGCGTGCCCTCTCTAAAAACCTCACCATCGGTGTTTTTTTGCGCTTTATGCGACATAGACAACCCATGGTGCGGCAGTTAGGCTAAATAATAATAATAATAATAATAATAATAATAATAATAATAATAATAATTGGTTTTGGGGGAAAGGAAATGGCGCAGTATCTGTCTCATATATCGTTGGACACCTGAACCGCGCCGTAAGGGAAGGGTAAAAGAGGGAGTGAAAGGAGAAAGGAAGAGAGAGGTGGCGTAGTGGAGGGCTCCGGAATAATTTCGACCACCTGGGGATCTTTGGGGGAGGAAAAACACTAAGGCGCCCGTGTGCTGTGCGATGTCAGTGCACGTTAAAGATCCCCAGGTGGTCGAAATTATTCCGGAGCCCTCCACTACGGCACCTCTCTCTTCCTTTCTCCTTTCACTCCCTCCATTACCCTACCCTTACGGCGCGGTTCAGGTGTCCAACGATATATGAGACAGATACTGCGCCATTTCCTTCCCCCCAAAACCAATTATTATTATTATTATTACTATTATTTAGCCTAACTGCCGCACCATGGGTTGTCTATGCCGCATAAAGCGCAAAAAAACACCGATGGTGAGGTTTTTAGAGAGGGCACGAATAATAACAATAATCAGGTCGTTAGCTTCAATACAGTGCTCACAAATTATCCGAGGTTGTCGTCTGAATTCTGCAACGCCAAGAAGAGAGATAGGAATCAATGCAAAAGAAAGAAAAAAAAATTCTTCAAGGGGCATTTACAAAAAAAAAAAGAAGCGTCATCACCTGTGACCAGCTTGGGTGATCTGACACATGTGCAATGTGCTGCAAATTTTTTATCCTTAGTGTCTTTTGTCATGCACCAGAGCGAACAGGAAGCTCAAATAGGCGTGCAGCTGTTTGGAACGCGCTGCTGCCTTCTAATGGGGCAGCGAGTTAGTATGTTAAGAATTGTCGTAAAAGAATTCACGCATTTTTAAGGCGATAGCCTTTACAGGCTCATACTCGCGGTGTCCGTCCGTCCATCCGTGACACTCGTCAACTGGATCAGACAAAAAATATTTGTGCACAATGGGATTCGAACCACCATCCTTCCATTCCGCAGCTGAACGTGCTAACGACTACGGTATACTTCTTTTTTTTTCTTTATAGACTACGGTATACTTCCAGCCAACGCATATGTAGTTCTTCTTTTTTAGGACGCTGTAGAGTGCAGAAAGGCGCCGAATCAGATGGATGCCTCCAAAATGCCCTCTAGTGTCTCCAGTATTTAAGATTAACAAACATCTGTGTACTTAACATATTAAGCACATATCAGTGACACAAGCAGCAACACCGCGCTAAAGGCTTTCGCGTCACCGCACTTAAGGTCAACAAAGTGTTCCTGAATTCTTGAATACATGATGTAGAGAGCCTTGCGCTTTTTGTGGTTTGTGGTGAGAGCGCGGTACTGGAATGGCTGCTCATCCGATCAGCGACGGCAGCTGACTACCAGACTGACGCATTACATTCGCACCCCGCGCGGCCGTTTCCGCTACTGTTGATGGCGTTGATAAGAGGATAAACGTAGGAGTAGCAGATTTTTTTAAACGGAAATAGTACAGATATCAACGATGAATAGTGAGAAGGACTTGCGATGTGGACGCCGCGCGGCGTTCCGCTTGCTCTGCAGCGCGCCATATACCAGAGTATTTTCAACTAGAAGCACGCTCTGTTGATTTGTAATGAGTTACCTTCCACAAATAATAGGAAAAAGTTCGCTGCTCGAATTTAGTAATAAGGCTGTAAATTTTGAAGAAAACTGAAAGGAAGAGGAAAGTTTCTCTTAACAAGGGAAGTTTAGGTTCGAGGCGCAGTCCAACGGCTCAAATCGTCTTTGAGACCGTTATACCATTTGATAAAAGGTTAAAATGTTAGAATTGCTTCGTAGACATTTTGGGAGCCCCCTTGGTGCCTCGCAACAAAGAGTTGAAGGGGAAAGGAGCACAAGCACTGCGCAACCAGCCATGAAGAAGGGAGCGAACCGGGCCGCGGTGAAATGCAGAAAGATTGGAGCATGGAATAAACGGTCAACAAAGTTCAGTTAATTATATTCTTGCTGATATCGCGAAGATAAATTTTTCTTGGCTAGGGCATGTAAGCACAGAAGAGATAACCGATGGCTCGTCAGGTGAACACGTTGCAAGAAACTGCACATGGTTTAGTTGCGCAGTGAAATTAAGAAACCTGCGGGGATACGGTGTACGCACCTGACGCCGAGCAGGACTAATAGAAGATAAATATAAAGTGTTTTTGTCTGGACGTGACTGAGATGCTGACGATAATAGAGAGATTTGACATAGCGCAGACGTACTAGCGAACACGTATGCAGGATTATCTAAAGCTGACTGCGCACACACAGTGGTCCCACCTGGCCCCGCCCCTTGACACTGCGTGTGCGCAGGGGGCGGCCCGCATTGCGGTTTACGCTTCTGCTAGTAAGTCTCCGCTGTAGTAAATGTTCCTATTGATATTGATCCCACAGTACAAGCAACATCATCTGCGTCAGTCCTCGAGAAACCGCATCACTACACAATCGTTTGATACGGGGCATCTACACTCCGGATCGATCTATTGAGAGATGAGCCACGTAAAGGTCACTGTTGAATTCCTGAACACAAGAAGAGGAAATAATTTCACTGCTGCTTTTGGTGGAGTTTTTAATTTTTAAGGCAGTTTAATTTTTGCGAATATTTTGTTGGTCACAAAGTGGCCTTGACGCCACGCGTTCTTTACTGGTGTTACAAATCTCTCACCCCCGTACTGGGTTTGTTTTAGAAGTGACACCAAGGACAAATAGAAGCTGGGCTGTTTTAACAGACTACCGCATTTAAACGAAAAAGACACCAATCTCACCGAAAGCGTAGCTTTTAAAAGGTTTAAAAGCGTTTACGGCGCCTTACGGTTCAAAACGGCGGCAACTAGTCATTCCCGGTGTAAGCGCTCTGAGTCGAGTGATGCGAAAATTTGTAAATTCCATTTTCTAAGCCATAAATGAGTCTTGCTGCCGGTCGGATGTCAGCACTGCATGCCAGAAAGAGCCGAAGAATGAATTATTACTGAAAAAACAATTCAGTGGAGTTCTCCTCAAGGTCTCTAATAAATTTAACCCCTACCATCCGCCTTAAGGGTCCAAGACGGTGGTCAGTGAAAAACCGGTCAGCTCAAAGGGCTTACTATTTGTTTTCACTGTGGACCTACCATCGGCCTCGCTGGCAGCATCGCAGCGGATTACCTTGCACAATAAACCTAGTAACATGTTTATGTCAGTGATATTTAAAAGACGCTATCCTAACAAAGCAGCACTTGGCGAGCCGCATCTACCACCTTCCACCCTCCCTTGTGCTACAAGAGGTCTCCGGCCTTGCAGTGAAGCCTCGAAAGGGGAGGTATACAATTAAACAGCGTCTTAGGTGCAATATTCATTAAAAAATCGCTCACTGAGAGGCATGTGGTAGCTCAGCGACTTCTGATGTTTCGAGAGGACGCTTGCTTTCCAAGTTAGAAGTGGCAGAGGTAATCTTTTCTTTTTAATGCCAGTCACAGGTGAAACAATTGCCGTCATGAGCAGAGAAATGACATCGCCGCCTGCATCTTAACATCACCAGCGTAACAGGCCCAGTCTAAGCCTGCAGATAAAACGCGGTTTCTGTGGCCGTAGTACAACACCTCTTATCAATGTAAAAGACAGCACAACTCGAGCAACTCTTTTAACAGCTCTATCACTCATACCACACAACCACTACTGCGGTCGTAGTTTGCCTGGACAGTACAAAGTAACTTTGGGGTTACCCATGACAGCCGTCATTCCATTGTTGTCGGCCGCTAAAGCGAACAATCCTGAAGAGGACTTTTGCCCCAGATGGGTACTCACTGCGACACTCTGGCTTCGGTGCGCTCCACTGGGCGTCGCTCTGGCAGTAAAGCTCTTCCCTTCCCTCCAGCCGGTAGCCCCTGTTGCACTGGTAGCGCACGCGCCTTGGGAACACGAACACAGCGTCCAACAGGCGGCCATAGCGGACGTCTCCCGGATAGCCGCACGACACCGCTGCAGGAGTGCAATGCAGCTTAATTGAACATAGTCTGCCTGTATTTGAGCGAACCCTACTTGTCGATATTGCCCCTGATATAGCAATATTCCCGCTATCTTTGTGTTATGCTGAGCTGTGGGTGCTATAACACTTCTTTAGCGTGCCTTAGTTCCAAGTCGTAATGGCATTGTTCAGGCCAAGATGGCGAAAGGCTCTCCTCATTACGCAATACGACGTCAGTGCTTTTATAACTTTTTTCATGCGAAGGTGCTCTTCTGACAAATTCGAGCTCATTACTGTCTACATCTGAATTACATAGCGGTGCCGGTCGTGACAGAAAGGTGCTGCACGTAAAGGGTGCGTCTAAAGTTCCCCGGCAACAGAGTCTGCTTTTTGGCTTTCACGACACCATTGATCGAAGCTGAAAATCTCTATTGAGAGCAGCAGAAGTATGATTACCATATCTGATAGCCTTTGTAGCTTCAAAGGTGTCTTAAGTGCCCGAACATAACTGCTAAAAACCAGACCTTGTGGCTTGGGTATTTTTTACGCACTCTGTACCTGACTCTGTGGAAAATGTACAGGCGCAGGCCAAGGGGTTTACTCAGCTGAGCCCTGCAGCGTCGCACGCTTTGCGTCCTCAGCGACATTAGTCTCTCGAAGGCAAGTGGAACTCGCTGCCTCAACCCACCCAAGCATAACACTGCCAAGTGTGCTACGGAGCCCCGCTACGTGGCTTATAAGCAAACCCCTTTGGCTGTATATTTTTTTACAAAGGCTGTACTTGAATATGTCAGCAGCCGCCAGACGACATCAGTAACGAGGTTTGCCCAGATTGGCAGAAAAAAAATTGAATTTTTAGTGAATTCATTGATTGCATTTTTTCATAGCAATAGGCAGTGGCCAATTTGCAACACTTGTGACAAAAGTGGACACCGGATGGTGCATGCGTTTACTGCATTTTTCTTCCTTGCAAGGGTTCTTGAACAGTTGTGGAAACCCGTACTTTAAGTGAAGTCAGGCACAGCTCTGTCATAAATATACACACTCATGGACTGATGCCCATACAGAAGAATTTAGAAACTGAGGACTATTATAAGGATACTTTCAGGGTCGTTATATCGGATGTCACTGCCAGCATAGCTGCTGCAAGCAGAGCCTGGGGAAGGAGTAAACACCCGTTCCCTCTCTCCTCGCTTAACATCCACTGCGACGCAACATACTCCCAAGTTTTCTGGTCTTTGTTGGGTACTTAACTTCCAGCTGATACCTCTAACACAAAAAATGGCGTCACATATTAGTGAAGTCGCAATTCCTGCAGTGCCCGCTGGCAAGTTTGAGCTGATGCGAGACTGCAACCTTCGTTAATGTGAAGTTTCAGCCCTTCCACTGCCTACTAGGAGCAATGGGTGTAGAGAGAAGGTGTAAACTTTTTTTTGAACGGTGTGCTAGTGGGAGGATTAAAACGCTAATGCTCTTAGGTATTATCTCTAAGGACTGTGAAAAGACATCGATGTGACCCGTCATTGAAGAAGATTTGTTATGTAAAAACATGAATGACTCAAAGTGCTCCCTAAACCTGAACCGAAAACGATGAGGGATTATTATCTGCTTCCAAGCGGTGTTCGCACTTAATTACGGCCTCATGAGCAGTAAACACGATGCGTGCAGAGGTTGATCTCAAACCCGAGGTATGTCTGGAAGCTTGTCTCTCGCCGGCAGAATATCTTAGGTCTGTACTGTTCTGTCCCGTGGAAGCACACAACGCGCTGACGCTAAGAACATCACAGTGAGCTGAAAGCAATTTAATATTGCCGCGATTTTAAGAAATAAGATGGAACCATTCCACCAGTACTTACAGTAGTCATGCGTGCAACTATACGACCGCATGTTAAGTAAACAATGGGTTATTAGGCGTTCAGCTACAATGTTTCTTATTTGTTTATATGGTCAATCGCATCCAATGGAAAAATGTCAAATATATTAGGTCCTACTGCGTTCTCGCTGCCTTTGCAAAATTTGTCTCGCTCCATGATCAAAAAGTCAAAGGAGTATAGACACCAAATTTTTAATTGGTTCCGTGTTTTTTGTTTTCTTTCCAACAGCGCGTAAGACCTTAGTGTACATGGATCCCAACGTGGAATTCGCCTGCAACGGGTAAATAATTTTTTATTGACTTCCTTCTCTTATGCACATTCGGTTTCGGCTTTAGCAGCCGAGGGATTGCTGTGACGTCAAAGTTCAGTATTGATCACGTGACCATATTGCAAAATTCAGTGCCACTAAAACCCGGTGCCCTAGCGCCATGCGTGAGCGTGGGGACAGTCTGCCGGTAGGTACTGAGACGTGGCTAGTGAATTAACTCTGGTTTTGTAACGCTGTAGATTTTTTGGAAAAAGTAGTATACAGGCGTGCCGCGTAAGTATGTACTATCGGAGACAGAAGTGCCCAGGACGCGCCGCCGCTGGCTCAGATGCATCGCTGCTTCACCGGAGTCACCTAGTGGTCCGAGAAGGGCGTGTCCATTGCTCGCGCCGCGGGTTACTCGCCTGGAAGCGTTTGCTTTTGGGCTTGGTGCGAAAAGCAGCCCATACGATGAGTCGACACGCTGACGCGCTTTCCGGCGTATGCGGCCGCTCTAATGACTCGCGAGCAAGCTGCATTTCGTTTTGGATTTTACTAGCAGCTCGGGCTGCCGGAGCGTTGATTCGCGTATCAAAAGGTTGGAACACCGCTCTGGGGACATTCTGCGAAGTGCACCCCTTCTAGCAGGAAACGGCACGGCGATAAAAATTGTACCGCCGCCGGCGGTATTCTTTTTGCAGGTGCGCGCGCGTCCTGGGGACGTCTGACCCCGGTGTACACTTTGGTTACCGAGCAAATCTTTGTATCAAGAGAGTCGTCCGTAATAACGCATCGCGAAGAAACGATATTGAGAAAAAAAACTTCGTGATCTAGATCTGCTTCTCTGAATAGTGGTGAACAGGAAAGTGGAGATTAGAGAAAACCACAGTAGCTCCATGTGTGCTATCTTGCTCGCCATTATCTTTCAATTAAATTTGGTGCCGTCTAAAACACTTAGTGGTCTACGAGACACTTGATAGCATTTCATGGCGTGCTGACGTCTCTCCTATTTTGACTGCTCACATACCTCGAACCGCTAGTGCATATCTCTACTTAATCGGCTGACAGCTCTTAAAGACGGCTTTCAGCGTTGCGTAAGCTTCTCAACCATTCATGCAGTTGGAAGAATTGCAGGCGCGTCGACGGGGCACCGTGACACCGAAAACCATGAAACCACAAAACAAATCCACCATTTTCGCATTTGCATTGTCCCACTGCCATTCGCTTGTGTCAATCACTCAAAATACAGGAAATGAGATATCCGGTCGTGGAAACTGATATGTTGGGCTCATCGCTCTCCTTGTTAACGCGACAAAAATACATGGACTCTAATAGGCACTGTGCATTTTCGCCCTGTCCGTTGTCCGGACAGCTAGCTTCCATATTAGCGAGGCGCAAATACATGAAAAATGTTTGGTACACGAAAAACTTCTTCGCAGTTCGAGACATCCGTGTTAACGAGGTTTGTATTAAAGGGGCACGATTGTATCACAGGTGGTACATAACGTCGCTTTTGCGATTTCGCAAAATCACAAGTTTGGGTCACCGAAGAAAGAAAACGACAGTTTTGAGGAATCTGAATATTTTGCTGCAAATATAAGGAACTATTCCGTCGGCAGCAGTGCAAAAATATTTTTTAGCTCTTATGGTTTGGGCCGCCGTGGTGGCTCAGTAGGCATGGTTCTCGACTGGTGACCCCAAAGACGCTGTTTCAATCCCGGCCTCGGAGGTCGCATTTCAATGCAAGCGAAGCGCTTGAGGCCCGTGTACTGTGCGATGCCAGTGATACGTGTGGTCGAAATTATCCGAAGTCCCCCACCATGGCGTTCCTCAGAGGGCGTTATACCCCAGGAACCAAACCAAAGCATCTTATAGTTTGAACCCCCCCCCCCCCCCCAAAAAAAAAATGACGGTCGATTTGGGTCGATAGGCCAAATGAGAATTAAGTGCGCTAGCACATCGGTTTTCAGTTCGGTTCCGGTGTTCGGATAACGATAATGAGTTAATACTAAGATACGCGGAATTCGTCATTCCTTACATTCTATCTCCGTAGGAGTCCTCGTACCACTACTTTCCTGGGAGTTCCTTTACACAGGGCATTGGCAGCCCACATCAGCTCACTAACGCTATCGTCTCTTACGTGTAGGCAAATTGTTTTAGAGCTGTGGTCATCTTAGATGGCAAAACATTTCATTTTCAATGTCTTAGACAAAGAAGCCGTACAGAAAACGCGAACATCTCCGTATGAAAAGCATTTTCAGGCGCAAGACCCCGTTTTTCGTAAAGAGTGTTTTACTAAATAAAGAGGATCCAATCAAGCTGCTGTTCCCACAGGGAATGGCCTCGCACAAAAACCATAAACTAGTCCAGAACTGATCCCCCGCAGAAGAGCAACGTAGGCCGCACAAGCATTGCTTACAGCGGGTTTAATATCCCTATATTATCGCGTACTTTCTTTTCCCTCTTCCACCTTTCCATCCTGTCCTAAAGGTGAGTAAGCTGACTGTGCGGAAGGTCCTAACTGCTGATATCGTTAAGCTCTCCTTTGAGTACGCCTAAGATGCCACTCGCTGTTTCTGTGGTAGAACTTTCCGGCGGGCTAGTTGGTACATTTCAATTGAATAGCGTGCGCTAAAAGGTCGAACACACGAAACTTGGAGAAGACGAAAGAAGCGAAACTTCCAACTTTAATATCAGGAAAAAGATGCCAGACGCTCTTTTATAGCTGCTGGAGTGTGAGGGAGTACGATATGATTAACAGAGGCAAGCAACTTCAGCAAAAGAAAACACGTGGCGCAACATGGCTCATCATGCAGTCCAAAACGCGGGATGTAACAACATGTGACCAAAGATTGATAACGGTTGATATGATGTTCGACAACATGGGCAGAGAAAACGTAAGGAACAACACGATGCGAAGGACAAAACTTAAAAAGGCACATAAAGCGGCGTGTAAAAGGCACCTAAAACAGTAAAAAAGAAGAAAAAGAAAGAACATAGGGGAATACAGAGAAGAAAGTATACTACTAAAAACATAAGAAAAGAATCTAAGCGAAACCATATAAAAAGGATAGTTCCTTTCTAGAAAGAAGAATAGAAGGCATGCTAACGCACTTGTCTTTTCTTTGGTCAATGTAGAAGGCCTCAATGATTACTCTTTCAGTCTTGTCTGGTGCCTTGGCTAGGAACCTTGTTTCATGGAACTTGGGACGGCAATCTTTACATTGGCTACAGTGTATAGGAAGGTTACCTCCCGTCTTACTATTCAAGGTCACATTGTGTTTTCGGGCACTCTCATTAAACCATTTTCCTGTTTGTCCCACGTAAGCTCTGCCGCACGTAAAAGGGACCTCGTAAACCACATTGGCAGTACACTCTGTGAACTTTTTTTTTTATGTTTGATGGGACAGGACTTCTTAAATCGCTTACTGGAAACCATAGGGCATAGTTTTGTCAGCTTGTAGGGAGCTGAAAAAACCAGCTGCACCCCATGCCTGGGAGCTACTTTATTCAAATTGTGCGAAAAACCATGCAGGTAGGGTGTGACCTGCAAAGGTTTCTTTTGAAACTCGTTTGTCACCTGCATGGTTTCTTCATTTTTTGAAGAAGGCCTTCACACACGCTGGTAACCAAATGCGCTGGGTAGCCTGCTGACAGAATTCTTCCAATTTGGCACGGGATATATCTTATGCGGAAAAGATTTGTCTAGGGCTGATCTCATGCAGGGGGACAATATGCCACGCTTAATTAACTTGGAGTGGGAACTATCTTAGGCCAAAAGTGACTTTTTTGATCGAGGTTGATACATCCAACACACGTGCTTGTAGGCGAAGGAAAGTTGCCGATCAAGAAACTGCCCTCAGTTTCAATCGTGAGCAAGTTCTCTAGCGTTTCTCATCCAGCCCGCCGTCGCAAGCACTTTTGCTGTGCTCAGCGGTCGGAAACACCGGCTTTGTAAGTCGACAACCCTTGTATTGGGGGTCATGAAACTTATATTAACGCGACAGCGTTAAAGGCCCCATTAGACAGAAAATCCGGCGTCGGCGTTGTGAGCGAAAATAGGGTGGCCCAGATGGCCACCCGCCGGGGATGCAACCTAGGTGGGCCACTTAGGTCACGTGATCTTGTGGCGTCGTCACAACCACCGTGGCAGGTGGCAGTTAAATGAATGACTGATCGCGAGAGGTTGCTCGGGAAGAGCAACTCGGGTCGCACAAGCCCCACCGGTGGCACACCGACTGCCAGTGCAGGGCAGTGGCGCATCCCTTTACTACTGCACCATTGGGGAATAAATGGTGTGAGGACTGCCAGGAACCTATGAATGTAAAGTTGAGAATCACCAATTCCGCATATATGAGGACTAACTCATCAACGCTATCGCGTCATATTCTTAGCGGAGCTTAAAGGGGCTCTGAAACGCCTTCCGAGAAGAGCACATTAACTCACTTTATCACTGCATTGTGTTGCCATGAAAACCAGAGCCAAATAATACTCTTCTACACGCAGCAGACGACCCACAGTCACGCGTCAAAGTTGGCGAGCCCTTCCCGGCGACTCTCTCATTCTCGCGCCCTCCTCCGTTCCCCGCACCTGCGTAGACATGGTGAGAGGTGGCCATTGGTTAGATTCTTTCAGACGTCAGGCAGCGACCGTGGCCGCGGCCAATAAGCCGCCTAGCTCCGGTGGGTCGGGAAGCTCCGCTCCCAGAGGGGGGGGGGGGGGGGGGGGGGGGGGGGGGCTGCGAAGGAGCGCCTACTTTCCAGCGTGCAAAAAGTGACGAGAGGAGAGGGAAAGGCGCGAAGACGTTGAAATTCAAATTTTAACTACAGATAACTCAGCTTCTACAAAGAACATTGAAAAAATTATTGCTGGACACTATTCGTGAAGCGGCGTGCTTCAATATCCCAGACATGCCGCAACTTTATTAGAGCCCCCTTCACCGCCCCTTTAAGTGCCCCTCCAATTTTTTGTTCTTACAGTGAGTGCGAGTATTGTTATTGGGAAAATTGCCTTGGCACGTACACAGCCACGTTGTGTTGATGGCATGGCTTGATTTCAGCTGAGCCAAGCACGCATGTGCCAGCTTGTGAGAGTTCTCGGAAATATTTGCGAATCTCCGCGTACTTTTTTGATATTACTGCATTTGGAACCCTGTCTATTGAATACTGGACAAAGGAATAATGCAGAAACAATATTTTCTAAACATAACTCTGCCTTCTTTTATGCATATACCCTGCTAGAAAACCTCTTGCGTAGATTTTTGGTGTAATTATGTTGCCTTCCTTTTAAGTTATTTTAGTAACAATGAAGAAGTAGGGGCTTCTTTATCATCTCATTCGGCTCCAAGTTGCCGTTAGCTTTCCGTGCTCACTTGTGAATTTAAATTTCTTTGTGGAAAAAATTACATCATTCTGGCAATGCTTGCACTTGCACGCCAGCACCAATAGCTTACTGACATATGGAGATAATTAATTTTCACATTTCCTAGATTAAGAGGCTTTCCTGGGTACCAGAAGTACAAACTACACCGGTTCATGCACCTTTAGTCTAAGTATTAATAAAAGGGTTATACTTGATCAAAAGGCTCCGAAAATTGGAGCTGAGTGTTTTATAATCCTGAATCCATGGCAAAGTACCTGGAAACACTCTCGAAGCACGGCAAAACTCTGATTCTCATTAGCCAGACCTCTAGAAGCCACGCGAAGAAGTAAATTGATGTTTTGATTTGTTAAAGAAGTTTACAAGCAAAAATATGCTTCCAAAGTATTTTCTGAGCTTGTGCAATTACGTTATTTAAAATGCCACCACATACACGGCTAATTCGTGGCCGTTACTCTCTGTGGCGTTGTGGAAACTGAACGAAATGTGGTCTGTATTAGTCATTTATTTTACAGTTTAAAGCAATATAATGCATCACTTGAGGGCTGGGCTATAATTACAAGGTGCTAAAGGTTTTTCAGAGAATTTTTAAAGGAAATGAGCAATGATTTTTTTTTAAATCAGTCAAAGTTAGCAATTTTTCGAAATTTTTGAATTCCAGAGGATTTCAATGCATAACTAAAAAGAGAACCTTACCGGTATAGGAGTACGAATTTTCTACCGCAGTAGTATCCAGAATCTACAAATACTCCTAAAAAAGTTCAGCCGCAAGTTCTCCCTCTTTCTTGTCTCATTATCGTGCTGAAAAGTGCCCTTCTTGGAACGTATAACTTTTTGAACGATGTTTGCAATTTCAGTTCTGACGAATTATAAGAGCCAAAAAATATATTTGCACTGCTGCCAACAGAAGCACTTGCATGTATTTACTGCTGAAATAGGTACCTTCCACAGCATTTTAGTTTTCTTTCTTCGGTGATCCAAGTTCGCGATTGTGCGAAACCGCAAAAGCGACGTTTTTCACCGGTTGTGATATATGATTTTTTCCCAAGAAAATTGCAACCTTTAATGCAAAACCAAGGTTTATTGTCTTCTGTGGACACAATTTTGAATCTTATGTGAATATTTTATTGAAGACGAAAAATGTTCATGGGATCTCGATTACCGTCATTATCTGAACAGGCCCATATTAATTTCTTCTATGGATTTCTTCCACACAATAAATTATTCATTTCAGAATGCGGCCTTAAAAACATGCATTATAGCATAAACTAATTCTTCATTTAATTTTGTATTTCAGAAGAGTTATTATTCTGGCTTAGTGTTACCCTTAGTTCCCCTTGCATAAATTCCACTAAAAAGGGATGTTCAGTAAAATATTAAGGAACCACAAAGCTGAGTAGCAGGCTCACGAAGTCAATCCGCGGATATGCAGAAATAACTGGATGAGACTAAACCCAGTCTGCCCGAACAAACAGAGCTGAAAAGATTATCCCGTCGCATCGGCTCGAAACGGGATGCCTCTATAGACATCGCAATTTCTAAGGGGAAGTGCTGGTGTAATGTCTAGCGCATTGGAGGTCCTGCAGCACATAAACTTTTATTTTTGACAAAAATATATTACACGCCTGGCCTCGACCAAACATGATATGGCTATGCCTAACAAAATTCATAGCATAACGCTAAACAGCCGGGTCCCGTTGGTGGCGGTAGTGGAGCGCCTACTCTATTTTTACAATATCAGCCTAATTGCCCGCTTCGCAATGGGAGCCACCGGTACGCCTCACTTCAGCTAGTTGCCGCGCTGCGGCGCTGCCCAGATGGTTGGACGGCTTGCGTCATGCTTGCCAGCGGTCGCGCGGTGCTGGCGTTATCTGTCCTACTCCTATACTACAGACCTTTACCACGCGTCTGTCAGATTCCTGCTTCGTAGCCCTTCTTGCGTAGCTCTCGATTCATCCGCGGCGCAGCGCTTTTTCCAACAATCGGCTGGAGCAGCAGCTTTGCTCGCCGTTTGCAGAGGTGGGCCCACTCAGGCGTTCGCTCCGCCTATCACTTGAGGATGCCGTTCCTTGCCAGACAATTATAGCGTTGTAAGCTGTTACGTTTGTTCGTTTCGTTGCACCATGATTAACGAAAATTGTTTTGCGCGGATAAATGGTGTGGTCCGCGATGCTGACGAGGTGTCCTGCCAGCAGCACTAAAATGGCACCAATTAATTATGGCAAGCACGACTGCTGCTTTCAGTTTTGTGCGAAGTGCGGGAAATTTTAAGCTCGTTTGCAGAAAAGAAGGGGAAGTTCACGTGGATTTGTTTATTTGTATTTACAACTCTTTACAGCAATAGCATATACAATAATTTGCATTTGTCTGCTGCTCTATATATTACAACTCTGTTTATAGCCATTTACATTTCTAGTATTTGTGTATTTGCTTGTATTGACACTTGTTTACAGATATAAGAAATATGCATTGTAGCGCAACCACATCTGTACGCTCGAGGAGAACAAAGCATCTCGGGCGCGAGCGGAGCGTAACAGTGAACGAAACAAAACACGCCTAACGCCCGTCTGGACAACCAGTTCGTACGCCTTCCTGCGTTTGATCGCCCTCTCCTGCGGCCTGAAGCGACAACGACGGTAGAATAAACGCTGATGCTGCGCCGAAGAAACGCTGCCTTGTGGTTCGGCCTTTACGGTGACTGCGCCTGAAGACGTGCTCAAGCGGACTTGATTTCAATTTTATCTGCCTCCTTTCCTTCAAGCGCGTTTTTTTTTAGTTTTGCATCGTTTTATTAGCGCCTGGTTGTAGTCAAGGCCAGGCAGAACGTCCGAAATGCTTCAGCATCAGCTGCTGCGCCGTGCATTTGCGACTGGAGTTCTTTTCGCTTCTTAAAACATTCGTAGCTGTAGTCTGCCACGCAGAGAGAAAAATCTTTATCTTGTTTTCGCAACGACGACAGCTTAGCCTGCAAAAAGTACAGTTACGACTTGAAAGCTACTGCTACTTGACAGTTCCGAAAAATGCCTTTTCAGGAAGATCTATTATTCCTTCTTTATTTCATTCTCCCATTTACCTTACTCAACATTATTGAATCGCAAATGAATAGAGTGAAACGTATTCCTAACTACTTTTACCCTCTGACTTCATATCTCTGCCAAGCAGTTTCACTACCTCTCCCGGAATGTTTCAGCGTTGTAGCTAAAAGACAAACTTGTTTCGAACAAGTCGCCACAGCCTATCGTAACAATGCCAACGCATCTGCACCGCACTCTGTGTGGCTCCTTTTAAAAGCAGCGCCTGCAGCGGCTCCGCGGTGATCAGCGCCACTAAACGTGCTCTATGAAGGGTCAATACCTGACAGGCAGCCTGATTACAATGGAATTTTTATCTAATATCTTAAGCACCCGTGGTGCAGCCGGCCGAAGTAAAAGGGAAAGGATAGCGAGAAGTACCTTCCAGTAATGTGCACTTCACTAGAATGCGTGAAGCGGAGCGTCAAGGTATTTGGGTAAAGTGACCAGACGTCCCGATTTAGGCGGGACAGTCCCGCTTTTGCAGTCATGGTCCCGGTGTCCCACCGAGGTACTTGTGGTACGGCGTTTTGACCCGCTTTGGCTTTCCCGAACGAAGCTTTGTTTGATAAATAGCTCTCAGGATCATCTCCTTTGAAACATGGCGGTGCGAGCAACGCGAGCAAGTTTATTTTTTCCTTTTTCTGCTTTCCAAATCGCATGTTTTCGGAACGGCCTAGAAAGATACCTTGTCTCCATCACTAGCGGCTTTATCCGCTGTATCCATCACAGTACGGCAGCACCACCTGACCAACGTTTCACCTGAACGTGGCCTCCACAAACTCGCGTTACAGCCTTCTAGAACACTGTACTCGCGTCTGCTTGCATGGTTGGCTGGATACTGGATAGGCCGGAGAAGGCTTGCCTCTGTGCTGGCTCGGAGGTCTGCGTTGTCCAGCGAGGCGAAGCCATAATCAAAGTTAAATGTCCCGATTTGTTGACGGCGCCTCGTAGGGGCTTTGTCAGCTTTGTTTTTGGGTTTTCGACTTGTTTCGTCGTCTTGCCGGCGACAATGCCGAAACGCAAGTGCAAAATCACGGAACAGCTGGGAAAATAGAACCCGTTCATGAAGCAAACTAAGCCAGAGGCGGATGCATGTGGGGCAGACTTTTCAGTCACTCACGGATATAGTAAAACACATCAGCTCTGTCAAGCACAAGCAGAGTGTGTCGGCTGCTGCTAGTTCCAGTGCAGTAACCCGTTTCTTCAGATAGGAACGTGCCGTGTAAAAGGAGCTCCAACTTGCTGTATCAGAGGGTGTATTCGCCATCCAAACGATCACTCACAACCATAGCTTCCGATCAGTGTACTGCACTTCAAAGCTTCTGCAGAAATTGTTCAATAAAAAATTGTCCTGCACTCGCACAAAGGCAGAAGAGATTGCTTTGAACGTGCTTGCTCCGTCTGCAGACGAAGAATTGAAGACTGACCTGCAGGAGGCTAAGTTTATCTGAGTGTTCTGTGATGCTTCCAACCACAAGGATTTGAAGGTGCTCCCGATAATGGTGCGCTATTTCACAGCTGCTGCAGGAGTGCAAACGAAGCTCCTTCAGATTAACACCTTGCTAGGTGAGACTTCAGCTATGGTGAGCCAATATATAATGGATGCACTCGAAGCCAACCAATTTACACCAAAGCTCGTTGCTTTCAGTGCCGACAACGCAAATTTCAACTTTGGTGGTGCTGCGCGGAACGGGAAGAACAATGTGTTCTCGAGATAGCAAGATTCTATGGATCACAACATCCTTGGAATTGGCTGCGTTGCGCACATAGTGCACAGCACCGTTCAAACTGCTGCCGATTGCCTGCCATTGGATATTGAAGCCGTGATTGTGAAAATCTACTCGTACTTTTACATTTACACGGTCAAGGTGGTCTTTCAAAGAGCTTTGTGATTTTGCATCAGTGGAGTACCAGCGGCTTCTGGCCTATAGCAAGACCAGGTGGTTGGCATTGATGCCAGCTGTTGAGAGGGTCCTAAAGCTCTATACAGCTTTAAAGGCAGCTTTAAAGGCATATATTTCAAGGCGTATTTTTAAAGGCATATTTTTTTACTCTATATTCTGCATAGTCAAGCTGCTATGTTTGAAGCTACTGTACTCCAAATTGAAGGAGACACGAAGACAGCTGTGCAAGTCTACAGCGCCTTAAGCCAGCTGCAGACCAAAGTGCGAGAAAGATTTGAGCAATCATTTCTGCCATCAAGTGTGCGCTCAAGGGCAACAGAGCTCGAAGAACAGGGACAAGTTCGAAGAGAACAGGTTGTGAATACTGTGGTGAATTTTTATGCAACCTGCGCGTCATACCTCGACCGATGGTGCTAGCAGTTTGATGAAGTCAGAATCCTTCTATGGGTCTCGCTTGGGTCATCCCCATGCTGGGATGACGTGCAGAAAACTGCAGAACTCATAACCCCAGAGTTCAATTATGACACTGTTGATGAGAATGCCATGTTTGATGAAATCAGTGATGTTTCACATTATGTGACTGCTGAAAAAAATTAAGAAATGGAAGGCACAGAAAATATCTGTTGGCGAACGCTGGGTGGAGATTCTCAGGCACTTCGAGGAGAATGATGTGCCTTGTGAGAACCTGATAACCGTGCTGGAATATTGCATGTGCCTGCCAGGTACAAATACACCGGTATAGAGGGTGTTTTCTCTCATGAACAAGATATAGACCGCAGAGAAGGCACAGCTTAAAGTGGCGACATTAAAAGCCATGCTTGTGCTGAAGGTAAATGTACGCATGACGTGCGAGCAATACTTCGCGCATCTTTGCAAAAAGGAACATTTGGTAAAGAAAATAGATTCTAGCCAGAAGTATTAAAGAAGGAGAAACTTTTCGCACAGGTTGATTTAGAAAAACGAAAATGGCTTTTGCGTGTTTGAAATAAAAATGTATGATTGAATGGTCTCTTCGTGCCTACCTACCTGCCTACCCCCCCCCCCCCCCCCCCGTCCCACTTTGGGTTCCATAGAATATGGTGACATTATATTTGGGGGCACATAAGACCATTTTATTCCAGAATTACAGGGCAATGTTGTGCCCCATGAACAAAACCACTGACCCGAGCTTTACAGGAATTTATCTGAGCGCCTGAGACGACGCCAAAGTGATTTATCGTGGTTATAGTTGCCTTAATGATGGGTTTTGCAATGCAGAAAAACAAAAGGTCATGAACGTAGGCAAGGATATCGACTCTTCGGGAGTAAGAACGTGAGATTTTTTTGCAACACACTGAGGAAAAGCCGCTAGACCGATACTGAAGGATATATTTAAAAGCTTTGTAAAATTCGCATGAAACGCCATCAGGGCGAGGTGTTTCAGAAAGAGGTAATTGATGAGGTTTACGTCTAGATCTCGCCGTGTGAAAGGGCCACTACTCTTGTGATAAAGATGTGAGAAGGGTCGTAAAATGCGTTAGAAGGTTAGAATGAGGAAGAGCAGGTGCACCGCTGGACCTCTTCTAGCCGCAGGATAACTGAAACGTGGTGGTTCACCTTCATGGCGATTTTCAAAGGCCGCAGAATTACGTGCTTTCATAAGCGCCTGTGTTATCTCCATCACTGCTGCCGGCATCCATAAAGCAGCTGATGTCTTACGTACAGCGCGTTGCCTATACTAAAATCACCTTTCTGCCGCTACCAGAACACCGCTTTTGAGCTGCCTATAGCGATCGGCGCATGTATCTGTGGTGACGACATAATCTCGTTTCCCTACGCCATACGTACTCAGCCACTGCGATTAAGCCGTCGTGTGACGGTAGTCATGGCACTCTGTACCGGTTTTTATTTTTCAGCCGGCCCACACTCCCGCTTCTTTGTCGACACAGAGCACTCTGGAGCGCTCTTCATCTCTTTAATGTTTACAGCAGCGCGCTTCCCGAGTAGCACGTGACCCTCGGGAACCGGCGACAGCATGCCGCGCAGTGAAGTGGCGGTACGGGGCAGCCATGGCTCGAGGTACGGCACTGAACTTCAAAAATGTTTTCTCGCTTAAAACTATAAAAGACCCAGATAAATATCGCTGAGAGAAGTTTCAATGCAACTAGCTATCATTTGGGCTACATTTCATAATTTTACTAGGAACGCCGCTGTAAGAAATTTATGTCATGGTCCCTATAACAATGACATTTGGAGGGGCAAACGTGCTTAAAAATTATTGACGTTTTCAGAAGAAACAACTTTCAATTTTGGCACATAAAATTACCGGACAAACTGCATGCAACGGTTCAGTTAAATTAATCGGTGAGAGCGTGCAGGCGCCAGATGCATACCGCTGACGCTTCCTACGCTCTCACTGCTGCATGCATATTCTTCCCAACACGAACCTCGTCCGAGATATCATTTCAAGTTACGGCCACTTCGGCTAAGGAGCTTGTATGTGTGTGTGTTTTTGTGCGTGCGTGCGTGTGTGTAGAATCTGCCATCAATCCAAGCGGTCAAGCTAGAGTAGGGAGGAGGTGGGTGATGAACACGTGATCAGCCCACCCAGCGCCCAGGAAGCGCAGCGGATCGCGGTAACTGTCGGGCATCTGCCAAATTCTACGAATCACGGTTGCATGAATGCCCAGGGTGGGCTCTGTACAACGGCTCTCGCCGTAATAAGAAATCCCGTGTGTAGTACAACACACTGATTTCACGAAGACATTCACGTGCCCAAAACGGCACAGCGTGGGGCTTTAAATGATTCTCTTGTTGGCAACAATTGTGGCGCAGGTGACGTAGTTATGGCGGACGAATATTTTTTTTTGCCTTTCGATGCATTCGGAATCACTCGTCGATAGATATTTTGCAATCCGTTGTACTTACGCCTGCAGTCATGTTTGCCGATGTTCCAGTCCACTGATCCGTCATAATTTTGATAGCAGGTTGCATTCCAGGTTTTAATCTCTCTTGGAATGTATCCAGGCCCGCAACGGTACCTGCACAACAAAAATAGGACGCTTGCACTAATGAGAGAATAGGGACTCTGCATATAACTAGACGCACTGTGGTGTGTTCCTGTAAAACTGAAAATGTTTTAGCCGCGCCTGCTTGTTATGTACCTAAGACGAACTCAGAAACGGGATGCAAAGGGGGGCCTGTTGTAGGATCCGTTGAGAAATGCGTTACGCAAGAAGCGTGGGACCTCAGATAGAGCAGTGATGTACGTCAACGGTCGCTAGAATTGTGCTGAAATGCACATCTCTGAAAGACGCAAATAATGCTCTTGTTTGGGCGAGTTGGTTCATCTTTGAACGGGTACGTACTTGCGCGAAGTAGACGGGACGCAACAAAGGAACACACACGACATGTACAGAGCGCAACTTCCAACTAGTTTATTTTCGTAGAAGGCAGATACATTTATAGCCGCACTGGGCGACCACAAGATTAACAGACAAAGACACGCACTGTTCATGTCAGCATACCGCCGCCAAGTGTGCCACCAGATAGCAATACATGTTAAATTGATACAAAAACCTTTAATACGATAATGAAAAAAAGAGAAGAAAAAGACGAAAGGAATATTTATGCATGAGGTGAACGATGAACATAGCTTTAAAACATGCCTTAGCAAAAGCAGTGTCAAAGTAAATAAAACAATAAAACGGTCAATGCGTAAAATTTACTCATCGTAGCAAAAGCAGTGTCAATAAAGCAGGAAACGTAACAGCTAAAACCAAAAGGCCAGTAACAAGATAAAAAGGTGGAGAAATGCTGATTTAAAGAAACACGAATCGAAGGATACGCCAACAGAAAACTGCCACAATACCAAGTTAAGGCAAACAAGAGATACGGGAAATCGCACGTGTCCATGTAAGAATGCTATCTCTTTGTCCAGCAGTACAACAGAAGCAATGCTATTGCATTTGTCACCAGTGTTAGTAATATGAAAGGCTTCAATTATTTCTCTCCTTAATTTAGTTTTAGCATGTGCCAGGATCGAGGTACTTCTAAATCAAAATTTAGGAGAGAAACAATTGAAGCCTTTCATATTACTAACACTGGTGACAAATGCATTAGCACTGCTTCTGTTGTACTGCTCGACAAAGAGATAGCATTCTTACATGGACACGTGCGATTTTCCGTATCTCTTGTTTGCCTTACCTTGGTTTTCGTGGCAGTTTTCTGTTGGCGTATCCTTCGATTCGTGTTCTTTAAATCAGCATTTCTCCACCTTTTTATCTTGTTAATGGCCTTTTAGTTTTAGCTGTTACGTTTCCTGCTTTATTGACACTGCTTTTGCTACGATGAGTAAATTTTACGACTTGACCATTTTAGTGTTTTAGTTACTTTGACACTGCTTTTGCTAAGGCATGTTTTAAAGCTATGTTCATCGTTCACCTGATGCATCATCATTCATTTTGTCTTTTTGTTTTCCTTTTTTTATTATGGTATTGAAGGTTTTTGTATCAATTAACATGTATTGCTATTTGGTGGCACACTTGGCGGCGGTATGCTGACATGAACAGTGCGTGTCTTTGTCTGTTAATCTTGTGACTGCCCTGTGCGGCTATAAATGTATCTGCCTTCTACGAAAATAAACTAGTTGGAATTTGCGCTCTGCACGTGTTGTGTGTTCCTTTGTTGTGTCCCGTCTACTTCGTGCAAGTACGCACCCCTTCATGAAAGACGCAGAATCGACACTGGGGCGCTTACGCTACAAATACCGGTGGTTTCTGCTGTATTATAAGTATGGCCAGCAATAAAAATAAAGAACGCGCTCTGCGAAGATTCAACTAAAACAGGGTTGTATGCCAGCGTCTTGTCAATGTCAGCATATTTTTAATGCGTGACTAAATTGATACTTAACAAATAGAACTTGCATAATTATGCATCGCTGTTTTGAGCGCAAAATATTTAACGTAAAAGTTTTAGAGAGTAGTAAAAATACAGCTTTCGATTGTTTTCTTCAAAGTAGCTTTAGGTTGGCTGTTATTTTCTTTTAACTGAAAATAAAATGCCTGAAATTTAAATATTATCACGTGACTACGAGCTCTCACGTTACGATGTTACCACCCTCAAACGCGTTTCGATGAAAGGAACTTGCTTACATGAAACGGCACTCAATAAGCAAACCACTGGCGACATCGACGCTAGTGCAGTGAGCGTGGGCACTTCGCTTTCTTACACTTGCGTTGCTGCAGCCCGAGCCCTACCACGCTGTTCTTGAGTTGGTGGGCCGTGGAAACCAATGAATTTGTGTTAAAGTGCGGGCGATATTTTCTTGCAGTTTAACCTAGTCGCGCCAACGTGGAGTGCTGCGGCTCACGCACGAAGGCTCAGCACCAGCGCATACGCACATCTAACGACGCGCTTTTTCGGCTTATGTTTATAAATGTGTGCCACAAAGACGAGAGAAAAAGCGCAGAAATTGAAAAGAAAAGCGGTTTTCAAGGTGCCTCGTCCGCAGCAAGCGCCATTATTCTGTCAAGTGGCTACAGTCTCAAGCGAGACAACGTCACACGCCCCAAATGCACGTGAGATCAAAGAGACGCTGCGGGACTATTTAGAAGCCTACCGCGGCACTCTCGTTTCCTGAATATTTCAATTTTTCAGGTTGATGTGGCATTGCTCAGAAGGGAACAAATTAAACTTTGCCCAAAGTCACGCTGCAGCACGTGAGTTGTCCGTGAACTAATGACAAACAATTTTTGTGTGAAATCGAATGACTGGACTTGCGCTGGCGCAGATGCATTTAACGGTGCTTGGGCGAGGCTGCATGAAATGACAAGTTTTCGTCTTTACTTCCCCGAAGCGAAATGTCTTATTCTACTCGCTATGTTTCGACTGCTCCTTGGATAAATATAAACAATGAGAAGGTGAGTTTTGGAGGCGTAGTTTTAGATGAGCAAAGGTCCATTTTTCTTCAAGCACGGTGGCATGATACGGGTAGTAAGAGTGAAATTCCCTCTTTCAACCTCCGAAATTAAAATGATGTGTTAATTTTTGGTGACAAATCCTTCACTTGGGATTTTGAAAACACGTGTCAATTTTTTCGCAAAATAACATCAGTTCGCTCATGAGATCATAAGAAAATCGTTTTTGTAGCGCCCTAATTTCGGTTCAATCTCCCCGTAAAGGCACTCTCGGGCCGGACGAAATAAGTAGACAGACACAGTGCTGACTCACGACTGATGACCTTTACTTCTGTCGCGCAATACTCTGTCACGCACTATGTAGGACAAAAACACTGGTGAACGAAAACAAGCAAAAAATGTATAAAAACCATCACGCTGTCGTCTTAGCTGTTGAGATGGTCTAGTTCTTGCGCTCTTGTGTTGCCCCCGATGAATCAGAAACGATTCAACGATTTTTTGCGAGTGCTGGTCCTTATGCTTTGTGGGGTTTAATTGGGGAGATAAGTACTTTCTCCCCACTCAATCGCGGCTGACACGGTTCAAAGCCGCCCGGACCCCACCCCGTGATCGCGTACGCTACCGAGCGCTCGCCGACCACGGCGGGCCTTGCTCTGGGGGAACAAAGGAACGACACATTGGCTGACACAAACAGGCATTTATTGCTACAGAAACAATAACGCCAGCTAGCAACAAGGTACGCTAATGAATCAAGGTCGTCCGACTCACCAGCTAGGTTCCGAGCGAATGTTCGCCCGCGCTAGGGCAAGGGATATAAACTCCGCAGGCCGGACGGGACGAGTACGGGAGCCTGTCTCCCCGTCGCTTCTTCGCCCCGCCGGCGAAGAGCGGAGCCGCCAGCGACGCGTCCGATCGCGGCGATTATCCCGGCCCAAGAGACCCCATCTCCCGCGGGCGGGCTTCAGCAGTCTCCCGCGCAGCGACGCTGGCGCCCTCTCTTGCCAGTTAATGTAACTGGCAAGGGAACGCGCTCATCCTCGGGGTGACTGCTGCTGCACGGTGCCTCGCGGGAAAGCAAACTCAGGGGGCTGCAGGGCAGGTCCCCACAGCTTGTAGGTACTCTATGGTTGTCTGGCTGAAAGAAGGGGTGCAGTTTTTGCCCGACAGCCAGTGTGTGACCAGATTGCTTTTGGCAGGTGGTTTCAAGGAGCGCTCGTGTTCTCTCAGGCCATCATTTATGCATCTTCCTGTTTGGCCGATATATATCATAGCCCACAGGATAGCTCAATTTCCTGATGAACATGTGCCGACTATCTCATGAAAGTGCCCCTTTTCAATCTTCCCATCCCAAGGGAAACAAAAAAGAATTGATAATGTATAGTTACGTGAGCGTGGTGCCTACGGGAAACTCCTCCTGGAACTCCTCTCCTCCTTGCACTCGGTAGTGGACGTACATGTTTTTCGGCTCCGGACATTCTGCACGGGAGGAACAGCGGTTCACACGCGCACAGCAGCAGCTTTATAAGAAGAAGAAAACTCTCCTGACCGCTCTCTTACATCTTTCGTGGCAAACCATCGTTTCTGATGAACCAGCGCAGTGCTCGATCTCATCCATATTATGCTTCCTGATGTTGTGTAGCGCACGCTTATTGATTACCTTTGACGGTTGTGCCAGTTACGTTCTACCTACGGCTACGGGTGGAAAGGTCTTATCAAATCGTCTGGTGATCTCGTGTATTGACCACATCAATGTTCATGCTCACAATCTGGCAACGCGATCAGTTCTAGTGTGACAAAAACTTGGTGACCACAATTTATCTGCTGCGACTTCACTCAGCCGTCAAGCCTGCCATCTACTACGAAATGCAAAAGAAAAAAATTCCTTCGCATACGCTAAAATATTGGGCCAATTATTAGCACAATACGACTGGCAGAATTTCTTTGAAACTGTGCCTCGAGGCGAGATGTACGAGATATTCGTTAAAGTTTTCAATGAATTTCAGCAGTCAAGCATGCGGGCTTTCCAAATCAAACAGCGTGATCGGCAGATGGATGTCAGCAGGAACGCTTGCAGCAATTAAAGAAAAAATAATTACTCTGGACGAAAGTAAGGCGTGCGTCATCTTGCGACAAGTTGCGACTCAACTTTAAGATGCGCAGAAACAGAGTTAATGGAATGATTAGGCTCGCCGAGCGAATGCACTGTCGTAAAATGTTTTTTTTTTTTTTTGACGCACGCTATCATAGCAGACGAGCCTGGAGGCTGGTCAGTACCCTACGAGACGAAAGCACTGCCACAAGCAAGGACAGGCCTATTCTGGGACATATTTCAAGCGATGGTGAGACTGTTCTACAAAGAATTTACCAGTTATATTTCTCCCCCCGAACACCTCACCCCAACATAAAATCCCTGCAACATTCCTTGGCTGACTCTTCACACCTACCTTTGATTACCTAACATGACTTTCAACCTCTACTTGCTAGCCTGAAGTCTATTAAATCTTTTGGAATCAATGGAAACTTAATTGACGACTTATGCAGAAAATTTCATGTACTTAAATACGGGTTACTGACGCTTCTTTATCATATTATCGCCACTGACTAAATATCGGCTCTAAAGAAAACCGCCATTATAATTCCATGTTTTAAAAGCGGGGCGTGCAATAAGACAAAATTAGACCAATTTCAATTTTTGCCAACGGTATTCAAAATACTCGAAAAACATTTAGTTCTTAGTATGCAGGGATTTTTAGATAAAGCTGCCCAGTATAGATTGGGGCAGGGAAGAGGGGCCCAAGTTCTTCCTGAAGATTTTGCTGATTCTCTGAATTTTACTTTTGAACCTAACCAAGTCACATGTGCGCTATTTCTTGATGTAAGCAAAGCGTTTGACACTGTTTGCCAAAGCCTACTTTTAACTAAACGTCATATGTTAGGATTTATAGGCTCGTTTCTGCTATTAATATTTACGAATTTCTTACAGATCAGAAGGCAGCTAGATTTAGTCCCTAATTTTTGCAGAATTTTTACTTATATTAATGCTGGTATTCCTCAACGCTCTATTCTTAGCCCTTTGCTATTTAATTTATTAGTTAATGACTTCGTTGACTCCGTTCCTCGGCGTTTATTTCAATGTGCTGACTATGCGGTTATCATTTGCTGTGCAAAGCACTCCTCTGACGCTATTAATGATCTCAAAAGTACTTCAATAAAAGTTGCGGACTGGTTCGTACACAATCTTATCGACATTAGTGCATCCAAAGCTCAGCTGATATGCTTCTGTAACCCATTAAAGAAACCGAGGCATGACAGTTCTATACTTCTACATACATCTGACTGTGCCCCCTGATTTTGTGCAGCCCCGGTTTATGCCTCCCGTGTAAAATATCTTGGTGTGCTGTTTGATAGTGACTTGTCATGGAATTCTCACTTTAACCATATCTGTCAAAAACTGCAGGTTGTTTCTTGTCTGCTGTTCAATGTTGGATACCACATTCCATTTTCGGTTATAAAAACGGTCATACTAGTCTTGGGCTACAATGTTTAAAGAAGTGGTATAACAGCTTACGGGCACTGTCCACTTCACTCGAAAAAAAGACATAACACCATATTGCACTCAATCTTAAAAAACAGTCCTTAACATTTGCTACTTGCAAATGAATAGGATGTTTTTTTTTTAATTTTCGAAGGCTTCCAAACATTAATTCTTCCCTATATGCAACAATGGCGCTAAGACATTTTTGGTCAAGTGTGTATAAAGTTGAGTATATTCCGAGTAGATGCCTCAGGCAGAAAGATAGATATATCATTCTGCGCTGTTCCGCTCGTTACGGAAATAGTACTTGTGCATTCTATGTACCGTCATTCTTAAATATGCTGCTGAAAAATTCACCCTGTCTCAGTATCAATCATAAACTAAAAAGAAAACTATTGTGTTCACCTCTTTTCACCTGACCTTTCAATTTTTGTTTGGAATTTTCGCAATGCAGCATTTTATCGCATTTTCAGTATCGTCAGCCCTTTCGCCCTTTCGTGGTCACTTTTCCCGGTGCTTTTAATCCACTGGAGGTGTTGACATACTGTTGGTGTTGATACGGTTTGATGCATCCGTCTCTTTTTTCTAATTACCTGTTAACATTTATCAGGTAAATTTTGTGTTTTTTATCCTAATTTCATTTTTTTTCTTTTGTTATTTACTTATTTATCCCTTTATGTGTATAAAGCACTGCACGCAACTTTTCGCTCTCTGCCAGGCGCTGGCATATACAAGCCCAATGAGGCTTTGGCAGGCCTGAACTTGTAAAGTGTTTTCCTGAGTGCGGAATAAATTGATTGATTGATTGACTGATTGATGCTGTGTAGCTTGTTAATCAGGACTTTCGTCTCCTGAAAGAGCTTAGTGGTATCGTGTCTGGCTACACTGCCCCCGACTTCTATTGCGCACATGGCAGTGAGATTATCAGTAATCTCCTGAACAACAAGTTCATTGCCCTCCGTTAAACGGAGTATCTGTTCTCCAGAGTGATTCTGAATTCACGGACCTCACAGACTTCATTTTTTTGCCCTCTTCACTGCTTCGCACTGTGGCAGCTGCAGGACTTCGGTTTTGCGCTCAGACAACCGGTTCGCGTGCCTAGGAGTGCAGGTCATACGCCTGTCGCTGTAAAAAAATATTTGTGAGGGCCCTTTTGATTTATCTGTCAAATTTAACAAGCCACAGAGCATGCAGTTAGGCGCTGCTTCAGCTGTATGCAGGGCCGATAAAAACTTTTGAGCCTGTGCGCCATATTCCTTGGGAACACAAAAAATAGGAACGGCCTCGCCATAACTATTTGGTTGGAAATGGCAGGAGAGCCTTCGCCGCTCGCAAGTTTTGTCTTTAGCAGTGACGCCCTGCGAGATGCGTCTACAAAGTAACATGAATGGTTACCAAAAACTGATCGAAAATGAATTGTATTAAGGGATGTTATATCCCTCGAAGCATGGCCATTGGGAAAACGCAAAGCGTGTCTAGCATTTCATCAGTTTTTGGCAGCCCAGCTAGAAATGTTTAATGCCGAGCTTGTTCAGGCCCTGTGCTGTGGCTTTTTTGGATCTCCTCCAGTCACACTAAATGCTGACCTTTTAAGTACGTCCAAAGCTTCGGATGGAAATGAAAGTTCGCTGAACGAAGTTCTCGGTGTGGAGTGGATTCGAATTTGCTGGAATTTTCTTTTCAGCCAAAAAATGTTGGAGCGAGCGAAACGGGAATAACTGCGCTATAATAATGAAGAATTCATGAATTCGCAATGTGACCGAGGACGCGCACAGCTCCTTTCTTAGACGGCCAAGAATTGGCAAGTTGGATCCTTAATGCCATTTTTGACAAAGGTTTATCTCGAGTGATCATCACACCCGTGATATATGCTTTACTTATCGAATATTTCAATACACTATCGCCTATTTTCCTTGCAGCACTTCTGCCACCGTTCCCATTTATAGGCTGCATTTTTTTCGCAGTAGAAAATTTTAAGGGGGCTGACACCTTAAGAAACATCTCTCAACTGATGGTGACCGAACGCAACACGAAAAGGTCCTCAATTTTCTCTGGAACACTTACGCAGCAGATCTCCCTGCATTTCTTGCCAGACAAAGCGGATAATGAGGTAGAAATTTTAAGCTCACTACCTTCTGGCCACACTCTGCATCTCATCTTTCGCTTTGAATAGTGATCAACGCCTTGGAATTTTTATTTTAGGCTTGAACAAGTTCACTATAATTTGTTTCTGATTTTCATGACCTCTTCTCTCTGCGTCACTTGCAAGATTTTAAAGGTCCGCTGGCTACAAAACGGAACTGTTGCTCATAACGCATGTAGCTCAACATTCAGATTTGGATTATCATCATCATTTATTTACCCTTAAGGGCCCCGTTGAGGCATTAAATAAGCAGTGGCGGGGGGGGGGGGGGACAGATGGTAATAACAGGTAAGCAAAAGATAAAAACAAAGTGCATAAACATAAATTGCAAGCACAACTAGACATAGTTGTTTACACTATTAGACATGGAAGTGAAGGAAGGCAATAAACAGGAACTAAAAAGAGAAGTAGTCTAACAATGACTGTTTAAAGTTTATGGGCTTTTTTTACGTAGAGTTAGGCTCTCACGCAGCTGGGGGGAAAATATGAAATACTTTATTAACTAGGCAAAGTCTTGCTACCTTACGACGAGCTGCCAGCGGAGTTAGACCAATGGAAGTATTGAACTTAGTAACGCTAGGCCGGGAATCATGCTGGGATATTATAAAACGAGCTGCTTGATTTTGCACTGCCTCTAACGCCTGGAATAATAACTCTTGATCGGGGTTCCAGACAGTCGATGCATATTCTAATTTAGTGCGGATGAATGCTTGGTACGCGATTAGTCTAACCGTGGGCGAGGGGAGTTTGAGTGACCGTCAAATGAAACATAGTGATTTAGAAGAAGCAAGCCATCAGAACAACTAGGCTCGTGTAGCTGCAGTGTTCCACGTCTCTGAACCGTCTTCTCGCGTAAAGAACCAAGAGTCTCCTATTTGTCTGATTATAGGCACTCGCGTGTGAGCCGAGGAAGTTCTCGAATGGACTTTGCCTGATAGAGCTGGCCGAAACGTACGACAGGATTTTAGCCCACTTACTTCACGCTCTCTGTGTCACATTTTCTCGTTCAAAACTAATGCAATGCTTTTCTCAGACACCGCGAAAATGCAACGACTTAGGCGTCTAGAGCAGACTGGCGTTGCGAAGGATGAATCCTATTGATACCTGTCTAGTCATTCCACTTATGTGCTTGCCAAGCACTTGGATCACTGCTCTACTTGCTAAAAAGTCTGGCCACTCCTCCAGCGGTGCGAATGCGAATCGTCGATGACTCAGGGCTGCGCAGTGTACCATTATAGTCTAAAGCGGGACCGTTCTATCATTTCACACTGCAAAACCTCTACGGATTTGAGCGCGGATTGCGATAGAGGCAACCTCTCACTCGTTGCACCATGGGGTGACAACGACAGGCATTATCAGCGAGATTACTCATATGCGCTCTAGCGGGAGCCGTGGGCACGCGCTCTAACATTTCAATCAAGGTCACGGAAAGGTCAGCTGCGTTTGTCGCGATAAACGCCCAACAACACATGGTGGATGAGTAGTAATCTTTTACGGTGTGTTGCGCCTGCAATTGGTCGAAACGATTCATCGCTATTTTTGCATGCTCATGTGCGAACCCCACATTTGGTGTTAAACCATTCGTGGCGCAGCATGCACTTTTGTGGACGCAGCTTTTCGAGCCTTGTTTCCTAGCGTCTAGACCTGTCTTCACGGAGTCAATAATGCCACTTGCATTTGAAATCCCTGCTGGCACGGGCTCTTTCATGCCTAGAAACAAAGGATCGCTTCTCAAAAACAAGAAAATCAGATGGACGTAGCGAAGTTCTGCGGTGCGCCCAATTAAAGTGCGGTCCGCTGCTGTAACATTTTTCGTTTTCGCACGCGGGGAAATCTTTTGCTAAATAATAATTTAGTTGAGTTTACTTTGCTAAAATAGCTCCGGATAACAAAAAAAATTAATTCGACATATACGTGCTCATTTAATAGGGCTGGAATTCCGTGAGCGTGAAAGTCTGCGCCGTTCGTGAATTTTTAACGTTGTGTCATTAGCGTTATTTTTGTGAAATAATAGGTTCAAAATAAGCAGAAAAATTTCAGGCTTTTCTCGATTGTAGAACATAATAAGTGTCTGAAAGGGATAAATATTGACGAAGTGAGTTCAGTGCACATCGCCGCTGGGCTCGCATGTGCAATATCTCTCTGTGACATTCCGTATTACAGGTTGCGGCATTCAGAAATACAGGAGCGCTGCTGAGAAGGGTATAAAGAATAGTTTACGCCAATCGTACATTGTACAAGGTATATGCATTTTCGACTCCACAGTATTTAGGCCCAGCCATTGGAAAATTGCGAGCGACATTCAAATGAACCGAGAAAACAGTTACCCTTCGTCAAGAGTGCCGCATGAACGGCTGGTATTTCAAGTGCCTTTTAATGTAAATTTCTTGCGCAAACAAAGAGAAAATGCTGTTAAACATTTGCGAAGATTGCTTTTTGAAGCGAGATTCGTACGAATTGAATGGACATGCCGATGTTCCGCATACTGGGTGTCTTAGGTCAATATAAGCTGATACACTGAAAGTTTTGCGAGTAATGAGCTGTTAATATTTAGAGGAAGAAGCGCCCCTGACTTCATTGGCAACATAATCTTCCGGACCACGGTAGAGAGAGCAGGAACATCTTATTTTTCTTGAAATACTTTTCTTCATGGCGTGATATTGCATGCTGGCTGACGAGATTGTAGTTCTCGTGTCAGTAACCACAAAAATGCGGGCGTTTACTTGAAATAAAATATCAGAACAGAGAAATCAAGCAGAAAAGTTAAGGTTATGCATGCAAACTAAATGTATGCAGTGGCCGTTGCAAGGCAGTAGGGGACGCTCAGGTAGCGGGACAGATTTACAAAGGTGTACGCATGCCACCAAAGCTAAGACCAGTAATGACTGTCCGCCGTCTCGGTCACCACCATACTGACTATCCTGAGTGGTCAGGGCACTGTAGCCGGCCAATCACTCACTATTCGAATTCTTCGTCTAAGCGCAAGTGGTGAGTCGTTCGATCAGAGGGAGAATACGGACATATCTGCGCCTCACAAGCTTTTCTACGAATATAAAATTGGGAATATTATAAACGGTGCTTGGTATCCTACACAAACATTATCACCCTCGGCAAGGCAACACGCCTTTGAGATTTCGTCTTGCCAAGCATAAGAAGTGCACAAGAAGCAATGCAGTCACTGACCGATTCAGGGGCAAGCATGACGCCTCGGAACTAGTACATGTTCTTTGATTTCACTAAGGTGGACATGACGAGAGCTTGAAAATAAATACGAAGCTTGTGATGTGATGTGAAGCGTGAGATGTCGCCTTGACTTGGTCAGTGACTGTCTCGCCTCGATGCAGCACTGCTTTTGCATAAATAAAGTGCATAGCAGTTGTATGACGCTGTAAATCTCCGAATATCTGTTTAAACTACGTCGTCGGAGCATGTCCTTGTGTTTTTGTATGCTAATTTTTCTTTTGTTCCTTTTTTCCTGTGAGAAAAAGGAAAAGACGGATGTCATGACTAGAAAAGGGATGGGGTGGGAAAGAGAATGGTAACTGTTTGAAAAAAATTGTTTTATAAAACTTCACATAATATTGAACAGTCCATGAGCAAATCAAGTACATGGCTACTCTCAGCATTTTCGAATATTAGTGAATACCTACTGTCCTGAAGACTACAAATATAAGTTTAAAGCATTTCAACACAGCACACAAAACCAAAAGCAGTGAGCTCCAGCAACCGCTATCGGTTCAAGCCGCGCCCTCATCGTACCGAGGCTTTTGGCTAGCGGCGTCACAACTTTGATTCACGTGCAATGCCATGTATTTCGCTTTGCTCGGGGCATCGTTGCGGGTGATGCGTTGCTATCTCTTTCATCTGTTCAGCTGCCGCGGTCAGCATTTGCCCAAGCGTACATATCCAGTGAGGAGCACGTAACCCTACTGCATTTTCATCAATTACACCACTTTAAAGTGTCAGTCATTCAAAAGGCGCTGAACATACAATTCCTCAGGTGCAAAACCGGCCTTAAGCCAGAGGCCGATTCAAGCAACATGGCGCTGTGTTGGGACATTTTCACAGCGGTCACGATAGTTCAGTACGCAAGATGCCATGTTGTTGTACGGGGCGCATACGCCTGCGTATGGTGTGGCTGACACCCGATTGTTAATAACACCTGACATATCGAAGCAAAAGTAGGAGTTAAGGTGCTCAATGCATTTTACACACTGCTTCCAAGGAGCTTCGGAGCGTATTCGCTGGTCACAGCGCCATATTCACACTATGGGCTTTCATTAAAATATAGATTGAACTACAAAAGCATAGCTGTTTGCGCCGCCGTGGAACAGTAACCACCGCGGCGTAAACGAGTACATGCTACAAGCGTAACGAGCAATAAAAAGAGAAAGCGACGGGCAACTTACTGGCTTCTTGGCAAAGCGCTGATTTGGCGCAGGCCAGGACTGCCATGGCGAGAAACAATGGAGGCCTCATGCTTATGCCGGGGCCACGGCAGCTAAGAGGGCTGAAAGAGTAGCTCGCGAGTGCGAGCCGTGCTCGAGACGGAGTTTCTTGGCTTTGCGTCCCGCAACGGACTGCGATATGAAGCAGCGAAACTCAACTCGTCGCCTCGGCGCCGAGATAACAAATACCCGAGGAGACTGCAACGCCTCGCCGGCTCTCATTTCAGACGGTTTGTTCCGCTTTTGCAACCATCAGCTTGGCGCTATGACTCCCCGACCACTACTGTTAAGACACGGACCTTTTCAAAAGAGCTCAACGATGGGCGGAAACAAATAGGCAACGTTGTTTAAAGAAGGGCAGAACTGGGAACTGCACGCAGAAAACCGTTAATCTTCGTAACAGATCGTTTCAAGTTGAGCGTGCTCGTATCAGGGTTCAATCGGCAAGGGTAAAGAATTTCTTGGAGACAAAAATGCACATTCTAACGTTCACGGGTCTTCATGTGCGCTAGAAATGATGAGGGACAAAAAAATGACGGTGACCATCAGCATTGACAGCAATGGTTCAGTATTAAGTGGCTGCAGAGACAACTGTGCATCAATCCGCATTCAGGCTTGCACCGGCTTGTTTCCTTCAAAAGCCTGGACTAAATAAAAAATACTTTCACTCATGTCCGCGCATGCAGGGTGATATAGCTGTGGTACAGCTGTACACCCTTCTTTCAAACGCAATTTCCTCCTCCACACTTTCATAGTGATTTCAATTTCCTGCTACTCTCTTTTCTCCTTCATTTTTTTATCCCCTCATCCCTTTCTCCCCGTGCGGGTTAGCAAACCGGTTACTCCTCCGGTCAACCTCCCTGACTTTCCTCCTCCTCCAATCACGGTCCACCACTGCGACTGAGGGACTGTATGGCGTTCGGCGATCCAGCACGAATTCGTGGGTGTTCTTTTTCCCTTGTTGACAATAATGTTTCTGTTATTCGCCTGTTTACACGACATTTATAGACTATGGAGATTTGCCATTGTTTCGCGATGAATGCCAAAGAAAATGATTGAAGTGATTTCAAATCTAAAGGAATATTTAAGCTTATATCAACAAGAACGAAATGAAAGGGAGCAAAACTAATAAGAAAAGAGCACTGAATAGATTGGTCATAACAAGAACAAGAAACAAGGCTCCCGGTGCGCCGAACGCCGTGCTTGGCGCTCCGTTCCCTTTTCTATCGCTCTTCAAACTCGTTCTCTTTTCAACTCCTTTACAATTTCCACCTCGCCGTTTTTTCGCTCGTTCTGCGTCCGCGTCCTTATATTAATCGGTCGCCTAAAGAAAATAACTTATAAAGCAGCAGAAAAAACAACCATGGCGCCAGTGGGATCCGCACCCACGACCTCTATTATTATTGTTGAGGCTTCGACGGAAACCCTTCTGGCGAGGGAAATTCAGCATATCCAGAAACAAACACTCGCCAAAGCCATATAAGAAAAAACATAAACATAAAAACATTGACGTTTCGGCACCACTATGGGTGCCTTGTTCACAAGAAGGCTCCCGTAGTGGTGCTGAAACGTCAATGCTTTTACGTTTTTTCTTATATGACTTTGGCGAGTGTTCGTTTCTGGATATGCTCTATTATTATTCTCCGTTGATTGGCACTAGGAATTAAAAAAAAATAGAAACATTCCCCTATGCACCTTGGTTTCGGTGAGTGTTAACTTCCTTCAAATGTTTGTCAAACGAGTCCGTCATTTCATTTGCCTTGTCTGCTAATAGCTTGACGAGCTCTCGGTTCTGGCCGTCTTGATGCCTTAGGTAGCATAAGAGGGCTCTTGCACAGTTTCCGCCCTCGCCGTTCGATGACGTTCCATGTCACGCTCACGGTATTACAGGACGTGCTGCGTCCGCCGCTATGGGCGAGGGTGGCGCTGGTGAACACTCTCAAGGTTCGCTTACACGCAAAACATAAATACCTACCAGAGCAGGTGATTCAACACCCACCGCCGTAGCTCAGTTCGTAGAGCACCGAACTCGAAATTCGGAGTTCGTGGCTTCGGATCCCACCGGCGGCATGTTTTTTTTTTCCGCTGCTTTGTAATTATATTCTTTTAAGCAACAAATTAATTCAATCATTATTCTCTTATCGTACGGTAGCACAAATTGAAAAGAAAAATAGAAAATATTACCCTATGTACCTTGCTTTCGGTGACTGTTAATTTCCTTCATATGTTTTTCAAACGAGCCCCTCATTTCGTATGCCTTGTCAACCATATATATATATATATATATATATATATATATATATATATATATATATATATATATATATATATATATATAGGTTTGTGTGTGTGTGTGTGTGTGTGTGTGTGTGTTGGAAAACTATTCATTCAGGTAGATATTTATTTTGAGTCGACGTTTCAGACAAAGGCTGTCCTTTCTCAAGTGTGAAGTTAGAGAGAGAGAGATCACCACTCTCTTCTTCAGGAGTTGGCATTGGCACAGATTGCCGACACATAAACAAAATAACAAGCAAACGGATGCGGAAAAGAAGATGCGCTTAGCAAAAAAAAATGTGAAAAGTCCTTTTCTCATTTTTTTGGGCTTTCTTTGCCTTTGGATTTTTTTTTGCTGTCTTTGGTGGCTTTTAATGTATGAAGTGAGTGACCTGGAGCATTTACATGCTTTTCTTAAGCGAAATTTATTGCCCCAGGGCATCAATGATGGGTGAATGTGTGATGAATGATGTAGTAGAGATTAAATGAATAGAAAGGGGTTAGCTGAGTCGATGAAGTCCTGTAGAGAACGATGATACGGTCGCTGCGTCCAGGCAATGTAAGAAGCAGGGTTGCTTGGTGAAAGACCTGCTACCATAAGGGGCCGGATCCTTGTAGGCTTGAGTGCTGGGCAGTCCCAGAGTAAGTGATGAATGTCGGCTTCAACGTCCTCGTGTTTACATATCGGACACCTTGGCCGAGGAAACAAATCTCGGTACTGAGGCCACTTCTGAGTGACGGCTGGTGTGAGGGCAACCCCGACCCGGAGCCTCCTAAGCGCAACCTCCTCTGCACGGGTAATACCGCGGTGGAGGTTTACCGCACACGGAGGGATGAGAGCACGTGTGCGGCGCCGGAGGACTCCCTTTCTTGATGAAAGGAGGGTAAAATTGTCCAAATGAAGGAGCCGGGGCGGTGATGAGTTTGTATTCGCAAGGCGGGTCGCTAAATCTGCCTGACTTTTATAGGTCAGCAGATCCCGTAGGACGCACTCAATACGTACTTGCTGCGGGATGCGTGCCGCGAGCCGGTGGATGTCCTGACATATCGTTGGACAGCAGCTAACACGTCGTAGCAACCGGACAACTTGAAAGGGGCCAGTGCGGATGAAAACGCGGGCCGCAGGGAGCCTAGTTATGTCGGCCACGGAGCAGAGTGCTTCTTGAACTGCAACGAGCTCAGCACAAAAAGACGAAGGGGGTTCCGTAAGCTGAAACCAAGAGGTTTGTTTCAGGGCAGGTCTGCACGGGCAGTAGATAGCTGTTGTTGCTTTGCAGTCTTTTATGCTTGCGTCTACGTAGACAACAATGGATCCTTCGGGCAGGCAAGCATCTTGTTCCTCAAATTTCTGGCGAAGCAACGATGCCGAATTAGCAGATGTTGGCCGGCGGTTATCTGTTGTCTTGTTGTCGCTGAGCTGTAAAAACTTCCATTGGGAAAGAACTGGCGTTGGCGGCTGAAGAATGGAGTGTGACATTGCATAAGTCCTCAGTGCATGCGTGGAGTGCGATAGACTGGCCTTAAGGCTGCGCGCATCGCGGCGCTGCTGCACTAGCTCATCAAGCTCATCAATGGTATTGAGCTGCGCATTCTCTTGTAAAGCTATGACCGATGTGATGCGTGGAAGGCACGTAATGGTCCTCATAGCCTCTCGGTTCACGGCTTCAAGGCGATCCCATTGGGCTCTTGTAAGATGTTGAAACTGGGCTTGATAAACAATACGTGGCTGCAGAACAGCCCTCACCAATTGTAGTGCGACGAACGAGCCTGCGCCACCAGTTTTACCCCCGTATTCTTAAACAGACCTCCACTTGAAATTTCACTCGAGTTGCTCCTCGAAGCCGGTTTCGTGCTTCTTAAACCCTCCTCCACTCCTACCGGCCCTCGAACGGAGGAACTCCTCCACGCTTTCCTCCAAAATCTCGAGGTGGCGCTGTTGCTACCTTGAACGCCTCCTCGACCGAAGCGTCCCCCCTCAACAGTGTCAAGATGGCTGCCGGCTCGCTCGCCGAGTTCGCCGAACATGTGCTACGTGTGGACGAACTGTTCCACGACGGCGCCGACGAAAGCGAAGCTGCAGTTGTGCCACGACGGGCGTTGCGGGACAGAATAAACCCGCTGGAGCATTTCAGCGATGGGGAGTTCCTATCCCGGTACCGGTTTTCCAAGGACACCGTGCGAGAGCTCCTGAAGTGCCTGCCCATGGAAGAAAGCGTCAGCAATCGCGGTCACACGCTACCACCGATGCTTCAGCTGGCCGTTGCGCTTCGATTTTATGGAAGTGGAACATTCCAAGTCGTCACCGGTGACTTGGTAAATGTTTCGCAACCGTCGGTGTGCCGTGCAGTGGAACGAGTATCCACGCTGATCGCGGCACATCTGTTCCCTAGAACTGTGAAGTTCCCCGCTACTGCGGCCGAGTTTCAAGCGGACACAAGAGACTTCTACCGCCTTGGCCGTTTCCCTGGGGTGACTGGGTGCTTAGACTGCACCCACATTAGAATCAAGTCTCCTGGCGGGCAGCTCGGAGAGGTGTACCGCAACCGGAAAGGCTACTTTTCGATCAATGTGCAGGTGAGCCCATTTTTCTTTTTGCAAAACTTTATCGCGTTCTAGGTGGCATTAAATTGTACTAACGCGCTTTGATATAGAACAAACTTGAGGGCCACTTTTCTTCACATTGCCCATCTTAGCTGTCGTCTTCTTCAAATAATGTTCATGTAAATATTGACCAAAAAAAAAAGGATCGATCTCTTGCAGTGCTGAACCTGCACTGCATCACTTTTCAAGATTGGAGGGTCTGGTTTAATTATTCCGTGTACGTATACGCAAACCCCTTTTACGTCCAAAGCGACTGCTATCAATTCATCAGTGATGCAGGTATTTTTTGTACAATATTTTTGTTATGCCTCAATATTTGCCTTGCGTTGTATAAACACCAGCACATCTAATAAATTTACTCTCTCTTTCTTAGCTAACATTGTATATATAGGAGCAATAATTTGTTTTTCTCATTGCTTGTTTTACATTTCATTCTTCCTGCACCCTTTTCAAATGCCTGTATGACCCCGAGGGTAAAAATAAATACTATGAATGTTACCTAGCGTTCCTGTTACATGATGCACCAAATTTTCACTCGCATTGAAAGTAAACAACTTGCACCATTTCAATGAAAGTGCTAATTTTTCTGGCTCTTGTTTCCTGTAAAACATAGAACGTAAGCTTTATGAATATATATTAATTGCTGAAGAGTAGAGTGATCTGACATGTAGGCACAAAAATTTATTTTCATTTCCTGAGAATATTTTCACGACAGATACATAATATTTTATCCTCAGGCAATCACGGGGCCAAGGCTTGAATTTTATGACTTGGTCGTCGGCTGGCCTGGATCAGTTCACGACAGCAGGATTTTTGACAACAGCCGTGCACGGGTCCTCTACGAGACAAAACGAGTTCCTGGGTTGCTGCTGGGAGACGCAGGTTATCCCTGCATGTCATTTTTAATGACACCTCTGGCAGATGCCAACCCGCCAAATACCCCAGAGGGCAGGTAAGTACAAGAGGGAACGTAGCACCATAGTTACTTTGATTGAAGGCAGCACAAACGTACGAATTTCATCTCCTTTTGTTGCTGTACTGCTCCGTAAACACTTTACATCAAAGAATGGAATCTTCATTTTTATTTGTTACTGAAACACAATTTTTCCATGCTTTTCCCATTTTTTCATTCAAATTCAACAAGAATTAAAATTCAGATTTAGTATACATTTGCCACCAGTTGACGGACAACGCCCCTGAAGCTGTCTTGCTACTTTCCGAGGCGTGCAAATGTAATTACAGCTTTATTATTAGCTGCAGAGGGGCCACTGAAAAAGTAATGCGCAGACTGCTGTGCTCTTCAATTTAGCACATCTATACAAATTTTTACTTCGAACTACTCGTCTTTCACGCAGGTATCAGGCGGCCCACATCAAAACGAGAAATAGTGCGGAGAGGGCTTTTGGAGTTTGGAAGCGCCGCTTCCCATGCCTAGATATGGGCCTCCAGAACCGCCCTGAGCGCTCAGTAGTTATAATAACTGCTTGCGGCGCCCTTCACAATCTCGCCGTTCTACGGAAGGACCCGGAGCCACCTGCTGTGGCCCTCCCCGTTATCCAGCAGCCACAGCCCAGCGTACAACCACAGCAGCTTCATGTGCCACCGCAGCTTTCTGCCGACACAGTGAATGGCTCTCGTGTCCGGGTGGGGCATATAGCCAGATCGTTCCGTTAAATGTCCCAATTACCTTCTCCAAAAATGTACACGATACTTTTCTAGTGTTAGAGAACCGCTATATTTATGGCATTTGCAGTGTTTTTGTCAATTTCTTTGAACTGGGTTCTCTTATAGCATATAACGTCATCATCAGCTGAACCTCGTCCATGGCAGGACGCAGGCCTCTCCTGTATCTTTCCAATTAACCCTGTGCTGTGCCAGCTGCGGCCACCTTGTTCTTGCAGAATTCCTAATCTCATCAGCCCACCGTACTTTCTGCCGCCTTCTGCTATGCTTACCTTCTTTTGGGATTCATTCCGTTACCAATGGCCCAACACTTATCTTGAATTCACATTACATTCCCTGCCCGTGCCCATTTCTTCGATTCCAGCTTGGATATTACCAACTCGCGTTTATTCCCTCATTCATTCTGCACTTAACCGCTACTTCTATCATTTTCCTTTCCATAGTTCGCTGCACTATATCTGCCCCATAGGTTATAGGCTTTGCCCCACAAGATATGGCTGTTGAGGAATACTAGTAAACTGCCATTCATGGCTGGAGAGTGCCTGGCAAATGTGCTGCACCATCATTCTTGCAAGAGTGGCAGATCGGGCTAGTTGGTAATTTTCCATAATGCGATACAGCGCGAATAAAGACGGGGACGAAGCGAGACAAGACACCACAGCGAGACAAGACACCACAGCGCTGTGGTGTCTTGTCTCGCTTCGTCCCCGTCTTTATTCGTGCTGTATCGCATTATGGACCATCATTCTTATTCTCCTAGTTAGTTTACACATGTGGTGCAGATCTGTGGCCACTATGCTCTAAATAGGTGCGTTTACCTTACAACTTTAATGCTTTACTGCCTCTTGTCGGCTGTTCCGTTCTGAGTGTTAACATTACTGAAGATCTCTATATGCATTTTTACTCCCACTGTTCTGCTTCCCTTGCTTTGCTTGTCTTCTATCATGTTTGGAAGTTTGTTCTCAGCTACTTAGCAGTGAAATATTTTTAGAAAATCTGAGATTATTAAGGCATTCGCATTCAATTTCATCCTCAGTTGTTTCCTCTCGAGTTCTTTGAAAATATCCTGGAAGCACGTGGCGAATAGCACTGGAGAGAACGTGTCTCCCTGCGTGACACCCTTCACAACTTGTATTTTGTCACTTTCCTCGTGAACCAATATGGCACCTTCCAATTTCTGCCAACGACAGATTTCCTTTTGGCTGCTTTTAGGCTACTTCCCTATTTTACTGCTTGATCTTTTCCATATTATATTTCCTTATGCTGTTTATACATGTGCAAGTGTGTTAAATAAAGAACATTGTTTTTAAGAAACTGAAGGAACATGCAAATACTGTACGACTGCATCAAAATGACGACAGTGTTGGTAATTGTACACAGAAGTGTTCCGAGACAAATATGTACAAGTTAATGTACAAGTTAATTTTATTTCTCTATTTACCGCTTCAGTGCTTCTAGCTGCCCTTTCTTGATTTTAACATCCAGAGAAAGCAGCTTGCGCTGGTTTTTTTGTTTTTGAGCCGCTGCTCGGCCAGCTGGCTCCTGCGGAGTTGTAGGTCGAGTCGGTGTAACTCTTCCTTGCGCCGGTCCTCAGCTTCAATAGCCTTAATTCTGGCTGCTACTTCAGGAGCCAGTGTCCGCTCCACCGCAGCAACACGGGGGCCACCTGCCCTCGTGCGAGCAATTTGTGCTGGTGCGATGTCCTCAGACACGCTCTGGCACGACAGGCACGAGCACTGTTGGTCTGCCTGCACTGAGGCACTCTTCCTGAACAGGAAGTGCCTCGTCAGTTAGTGGTCGGCTGTTTAGCATTGGTGACGGTGCTGCCTGCCTTGATGTGGATGCAGGAACCTCGCCTGCAAAAACATGCACACACCATAAACATAATAAGCCCATAAACAGAGGCTGTTCAGACCATAACAGGGAACCAAAAACAAATGCTTTACATGGTCGCGACTAGTGTAGACATCTAAAAACAAACTTCTCAACATATATGTGACATGGCGAAAAATGAACCCAGTACGAGCCCGCCAAGAAGTCCTGATAAATATGTGGCCCGCCTGCTTGAGCACGTGCACATACAACGAGCAGAAAATAACTAGTGTTTGCTGCAGTGCCGCTTGATAGCCGAGCACCAGTTGCGGATTGAATCTAGGATGCTGCGCCCACATATCGACAGGTGCGAGGAGTTGTGTAAACGCCCGTGCAATGCGGCATGTAAGCGGACGTTAAAGAATCCTTTGCAGTTGAAATTAATCCATAGCCCTCCCCAACAACGTCTTTCTCAGCCCAGGCGCAGGTTTTGGACTTCGAACCGTGACAGCTGTAACTTGTATTTAAAGAGGGCAGCCTTACTTACTGGAAAAGTCGCCTTGGCTTGGTTCGTTGTCATTTACCATAGCCTCCAATAATGCAGCAGGTGGCAGGGACAGCACTGCCTCGCTGACATGGGCCCCGTCGCTGTCAAAGGGATTTGGCAGTCTGGTCGCCATATGATCGGCGACTGCACCAACCAGTTCTGTTGCCGGACTCATTGGCCGGCATTCAAGGGTACCACCACCTGCACCAAAATTCTTAATTGTGCATCCCCTACAGCACAATCCGTGCAGTGAAACACACTGAGGTGAAGTGCATTGTGTGCGCAGCACGGAATGCTTGAAAAGAAAAAACAAACAAAATCGCTAACCAGTACAGTACCACCAGTAATGTTTTGCTCAAAAGTAGTACGCAGATTTTTCGCAATTTTTCACAAAAATTCACAATAAGAAAAAAGATTGCACTTATACTTAAGGACGGAAATGCGAAAGCCTTCCCTTTTTCTCTTGCTCCCTCTGTTCATTTTTTTTAGTTGAAACTTTTTATTTCATTTAATTTATTTTGTAGTTGCTTGTTTTTCATTTTTTAAATTTGTTTTTTATACTAAGTAAGCCTTGTCGTGCATTTACATCGTTTTTAATCGAATCGGTCACACAAAACCTGCTTCAAACACAGCAGTTTTTATTTCATTATTTCAATTTAATTAACTAATTACAATTCATCAACCAAACTTTTCCCTCTTCAAGATCTACTCGCACACTGCCTAACTCAAACTTTTGCATATTTATCTCCACAGAAAGACATAACCGTGCAGACAGAATTCGCGGACACGTTTTGCTGATGCGAAGTAACCATATAATTTTTTCGCATTAATAAATAATGCCAAATTGTTAGGATTAAAATGATGTCAGAAGATGAAACGTGCGAACATGCAGGAAAATGTATGGGACAGTTTTTGAATGTAAAACTGTTTCGCTCACCTGTCCGAAAGATTTCCCTCGTTTCTTCAGACTTCTTTTTCCACCGGGACTTCATATTATCCCACAGTTTTCGTAGCTGTGCTACACACGCAGTGCGTGTGCCGGCCAAGCTATTGTAATCTTCGCAAAGCTGAGACCAGGCTTCATCCTTTGCCTTTTTAGTGGTATTGTCCGTTCGTTTGTTTTCTATCACGTCGCGATACTTCGCCATAATGTTCCTAAACACGTGGCGTACATCTACGGTGAACATGAATCGCGGACCGGCGGGTCGTTTCTTGGCGCGCTGGGTTGCGTCCGAAGCGGATGCCGATGGTGTCGTGCTGAAGTCCGAAATGTCGAGATCGGACATTGTGCAACGAAAAGGAAAAAGAAGGGCAGACACAAAAACACGTGCACACACGAACAGTCGAACACGCGCAAGCACATACACTGCAACAAAGCTGCAAGAAGCGAGTCAGGAGCACAGCAAACGGACGAAAACACGCGGCGAGCAAGCGGAGAAACGAAAGAGGGACCGTAACAAAAATGCCGCGCCGGACAGCTGCGACTGCTGTGGTTGCCAGACAGGTAAAGAAAACTGGTTATTTCTTCTGAAAGTACATGTTTTTTTATGGAAAAACAAAAAAACATGCATTTTATTTGTTTTTACCTTGCAGTTTACCGCTAAAATAGACAAATGACTTCTATATTACCAAACAGGTGGTGTTTTAGTTGCAAAAATTTACAATACTCTCGTCATCGGCAGTTTCTTTCTTCTCCTCGAAAGCACTGGAGTGGAGGAGGGCTACTCGGCCAGCTCCTCGATGGAGGAATGTTCGAGGTGTGTTCAAGAAGCGCGACTGCTCCTCGGGCCGAGGATGAGCGCTCTCCTCCACTCCCAGGAGTGGAGGCGCAGCGTCGAGTGGAGGGTTGTTTGTGAATACGGCGGTAAGTTCTTTTCCTTATATGTGGAACCTTCTGCAAACTGCAGTGGCAACCTTTAGTTCCCACGCTGCCGCTGTGGAGTGCAGGTGACTGACCTGTGGAGTGCAGGTGACTGAATAGCCCGAAGGGGACCCCCTTCGGGCTATTCATCAGTGTTGCCTGGACAGAAGCGGACCATAATCTGCGAGAAGTTGCAAGAGTGTGTTGTTGGGGGCGTACTGGAAGGCGGACCCTGAAGACTGGACACGTGATATACATCACAGTGATTCGACGCATTTTTAATGAACTAAATTCCCCAACTGGGGCCTGGAGACAGCGGACCCTATTTAAGCAGCGATCTGGCATGTGATCAGCCAACTCCCGATTCACTCTTTCGAACTATGTAAAAATGTAAATAAACCCTTTCAGTCTCTTCTTCACCTCGAAGACCCTCTCATCTCTTCGTCACCCCCCCAACGGCAGTCTCCCGATCCGGAACCCGGGGACACCGACCTTGGCGAGAGACGGCACAGGCGAACCAGGGGCCCGCATCAAACAACTGGTGGCAGCGGTGGGATCGAAGCGCAATCCCCCAACCCCGGTAGCCTGCTATCGGGACAGAAGCCCCACTCCTAAAAACTGGTGGCAGCGGTGGGATCGAAGCGCAATCCCCCCACCCCGGTTTGCTGCTACGGGACAGAAGCCCCACGTCTAACAACTGGTGACAGCGGTGGGGTCGAAGCGCAATCCCCCAACACCGGTAGCCTGCTATCGGGACAGAAGCCCCACTCCTAAAAACTGGTGGCAGCGGTGGGATCGAAGCGCAATCCCCCAACCCCGGTTTCCTGCTACGGGACAGAAGCCCCACGTCTAACAACTGGTGACAGCGGTGGGGTCGAAGCGCAATCCCCCAACACCGGTAGCCTGCTATCGGGACAGAAGCCCCACGTCTAACAACTGGTGACAGCGGTGGGGTCGAAGCGCAATCCCCCAACACCGGCAGCCTGCTATCGGGACAGAAGCCCCACTCCTAAAAACTGGTGGCAGCGGTGGGATCGAAGCGCAATCCCCCAACACCAGTGGCCTGCTATGGGGTTGGAGCCCCACACCTAACAGAGCTCGAAGCAAAAGTAGGAGTTAAGGTGCTCAATGCATTTGACACACTGCTTCAAGGAGCTGCGGAGCGTATTCGCAGGCCACAGCGCAGTCTTCACACTATGGGCTTTCATTAAAATACAGATTGAACTACAAAAGCATAGCTGCTTGGTCCACCGTGGAACAGTAACCACCGCGGCGTAAACGAGTACATGCTACAAGCGTAACGAGCAATAAAAAAGAGAAAGCGACGGGCCACTAACTGGCTTCTTGGAAAAGCGCTGATTTGGCGCAGACAAGGACTGCCATGGCGAGAAACAATGGAGGGCTCATGCTTATGCCTGGGCCACGGCAGCTAAGAGGGCTAAAAGAGTCGCTCGCGAGGGCGAGCCGTGCTCAAAACAGAGTTTCTTGGCCTTGCGTCCCGCGACAGACTGCGATATGGAGCAGCGAAACTCAACCCCTCACCTCGGCGCCGAGATAGCAAATACCCGAGGAGACTGCAACGCCTCGCCGGCTCTCATTTCAGACGGTTGGTTCCGCTTTTACAACGAGCAGCTTGGAGCAATGACTCCCCGATAGCTACTGTTAAGACATGGAACTTTTCAAGAGAGCTCAACGATGGGCGGAAACAAATAGGCGTCGTTGTTTAAAGAAGGGCAGAACTGAGAACTGCACGCAGAAAACTGTTAATCTTCGTAACAGATCGTTTCAAGTTGAGCGTGCTCGTATCAGGATTCAATCGGCAAGGGTAAAGAATTTCTTGGAGACGAAAATGCACATTATAACGTTCACGGGTCTTAAAGTGCGCTAGAAATGATGAGGGACAAAAAAAATTACGGTGACCGTCAGCATTAACAGCAATGGTTCAGTATTAAGTGGCTGCAGAGACAACTGTGCATCAATCCGCATTCAGGCTTGCACCGGCTTGTTTCCTTCAGAAGCCTGGACTAAATAAAAAATACTTTCACTCATGTCCGCGCATGCAGGGTGATACAACTGCGGTACAGCTGTGCACCCTTCTTTCAAACGCAATCTCCTCCTCCAGACTTTCATAGTGATTTAAATTTCCTGCTACTTTCTTTTCACCTTCATTTTTTTATCACCTCATTCCTCTCCCCCCGTGCAGGGTAGCAAACCGGTTATTCTTCCGGTCAACATCCCTGCCTTTCCTCTTCCCCCTCCTCCTATCACGGTCCGCCACCGTTTCTGAGGGACTCTATGGCGTTCGGCGAGCCAGCACGAATTCGCGGGTGTCCTACGGCCGCTGTTTTAAACGTTCATGTTTCTGTTATTCGCCTGTTGACAATTATGTTTCTGTTATTCGCCGCATTGCACGACAATTGTAGACTATGGAGTTTTGCCATTGTTTCGCGATTAATGTCAAAGAAAATAATTGAACTGATTTAAAATCTAAGGGAATATTTAAGCTTATATCAACAAGAACGAAATGAAAAGGAGAAGAACTAATAAGAAAAGAGCACTGAATAGATTTGCCATAACAAAACCAAGAACACAGAAAAGCCAGATAGAATTTGGAATAACTTGGAATACAATTTCTGCCGGCTGCAATAATGTAATCATGAAGATATTCATAAATCGGATTCAGCATATAACGTGAGTAGAGGAAGCTTACAAAAGACTGCACACAGAGAAAGAGCGCCTGTCTCGTGTTATTCTTTGTCTGTGTGCTGTCTTTTGTGTGTGTCCTCTACTCAAGCTGTGCACAAACTTTCCCCAGAACGGGTTCAACATATAACCCACTGGCGCTCGCACTGAAGGAGAGAAGAATCGATAATGGCAGAGGGAGCCCTAACTTTGAGAGGGGAACCTCCAGATAAGCCCTCCTCTGAAGTGCGAACAGCCGGCAAGAGAGTATGTAATGCTCTAGTGATTACACTTCCCCGCACGATTCGCAAAGGTTTGTTAGAGTGAACACACATATGCATAAATACAAATTTTTAAGGGCAGTTTTGTGTTGTAAGCTAGTCTTCCATACCTCACACTGTCGAGATCTACATGAACGTGTACATTTCGAAGGTACTCACTTTAAATGCTGGTAATTCGCGGTATTAAACAAGAAACCACGCCACCGGGCGGAGATACGCTGGTAACGCTGAAAACAATAAACTGCCAAAAGAATGAGGTTAGGGACGTCATATGTAACAGCCGCTAATAGCTCACAGATCCGATTTAGCCAATTATGTGAGCCACTTAGTTTGATAAAAGACCGTAATGCCCTCTAGCCCGGATTAAACACGCTTCTTTTTAATTGCAGGAACAAAACCAAAGGGAAAGAGCAAAAAGAGCATTCCCTGAGGTTTTGAGATACTAAAGCAGAGAGGGGAATCTACAAAACAATGCCCTACGCCACTTTCCAGCGAATTTGGCGAACTGCCAATACAAGGGCCAAAAATGTAGCATATTAGTGCGTAAGTGTCTGGAATTGGAGTGGAATATGTTCAAAAAAGAGATTCACATTTAGCCTTCGCGTAACCAATCAATTGCAAAGAACTGAGTTTGACATCTAAGTGTGGAAAGAGGTTCACATCAATATTATCATCAGCCTGACTATGCGCACTGCAGGGAAAAGGCATCTCTCATATCTCTCCAATTAACCCTGTCCTTTGCCATCTGCGGCCGACGTATCCCCGCGTACTTCTTAATCTCATCCGCCCACCTATTTTTCTGCCACCCCCTGCTACAATCGCCTTCTCCTGGAATCCACTCAGTTACCTTTAAGGACAAGCGGTAATCTTGGCTTAACATTACATGCTCTGCGTAAGCCCATTTCTTGCTCTTGATTATGATTATGATGTCATTAACACGCGTTTGTTCTCTCATCCACTCTGCCCGCTTCCGGTCTCTTAACGTTACACCTATCATTTTTCTTTCCACGGTTCGCTGCGTTGTCCTTAACTTAAGCTGAACCCTTTTCGTTAGTTTTCACCTTGCTGCCCCATAGGTTAGTACCGGTAAGATGCAGCTGTTGTATACGTTTCTCTTGAGAGGTATTGGTAAACTACCATTCATGGTTTGAGAGAACCTACCATAAGCGCTCCACCCCATTCTTATTCTTCGAGTTATTTCCGTCTCACGATCCGGATGAGCGACTGCTGTTCCCTTGCGATACTGTTTAACATTACTTTGGTTTTCTGCATGTTAATTCTAAGATCTCCGGTTCTGCCCTGCCTGTGTAACTCGTTGGTCATGCTTTACAGCTCATCTCCTTAGTGACTTAGCAAGAGAATGTCATCAGCGAATCGCAAATTACTTATTCTTCATTAAGTTTTATCCCCAACTGTTCCCGATGCAGTCCTCCGAACACCTCTTGTAAACAGGTGGCGAATAGCATTGGCGAGATCGTGTCACTTGCCTGACACCCTTCCTAATCGAAATTTCATTGCCGACTGTGTGAATGACTATGGTAGCTGTGCAGTCGCTATCGATAGCTTCCCGTATTTTCACATAAGCCTCTTCTACACCCTGATTCCGTAATGCCTGCATGTCTGCGAGGTTTCCACAGAGTGAAATGCTTTCTCGTAATCAAGGAACGCTATATATAGGCATTGGTTTTATTCTGCGCATTTCTCTATCATGTGATTGATAGTGTGAATATAGTCTATTGTCGAGTATCCATTACGAAAGCCTGCCTGATCGTTTGGTTGATTGGAGTCTAAGGCTGTCCTGATTCTATTTTCGATTACCTTAGTAAATACCTTGTAGGCGATGGTCAGTAAGCTTATCGGTCTGTAATTTTTCAAGTCATTCATGTCTCCTTTCTTACGAATTAAGATAATGCTAGCATTATTCCTAGCTTCTGGTACGCTCGAGGTCATAAGGCATTGCGTATACAAGGCGGCCAGTTTTTCTAGCACAATGTCCCCTACGTTGCTCAAGAGATGTGCTGTTACCTGATCCACACCAGCTGCTTTCCCCCTTTGCATTGCTTTCTAAGGCTTTCTTTACTTCCTCTTTCGTTACATGTGGGATTTTCCATAGTTGTGCGCTACATGCCTCGATTATTAACGTTCTGATTGCATTGACTACTATATAGATTTGTGTAGAACTCTTCGTCTACCTTAAATATATTATCCATATTGCTTATGACATTATGCTCTTTGTCTCTTAGCGCATACATCTGGTTTTTACTGTGACGTTCCCGCCTTTCGGGGGGGAAGGGGGGGTCAGTCACAAAGCAACCTAATTTGTTGCTATCTACGAGACCTGATGGAGCGAGGAGAATTGAGCCATCAAGGCGGTAACCCTGCAAAAAAATTATTTATTTATCTGCCAGAAAGCGAAACTGGGGGTCCGCTCGCCGCTGGCTTTTAGGAGTACTGGTCGTCCGTCCGGCAGGTCGGGGCTTCACTCCGCTCATCTTGCGTAGGCGGGCCGCGGCTGCCTCGGCTCTCCTGTGGTCTGTCTCTCTTACCGACGTCTTGGTTTGGGGGGCTGTGACGGGTCGAGGTCATAGGACTCTTGGGCTATTCGGCTGGCGGTCAGTTTTCTGCGGATGCTGAGATCCGGCCTCGCTGACCATGGACCAGCGCGATCTTGCATCTGTTCGGCTCACCCGTTTCTGCTCGACTCCTCTTCTATGCCTCCGCTGCCCCTGCCGCGTCTCTCCGGAGATTCCCTTTCTCTCTCTCTGGGGAATCTTCGCCCAACGGCTTTTCGTTGTCGCTGCTCATTCAGCCGACCAAGGGAACCCGCCAAATTTCTAGGAACCCGCGGCCGTTACGACGGGAAGGCCGATGGCCTCGTTGGGGATGGGTCGAAGGGGATCAACTGTCCCTCGGAGGGCAACGCTTCTCTGCTGTCAGTCTCGCCTCCTCTGCTGGCAGTCCGTCTGGTGCCAGCCGCAGACCTCCTCCGCCACCTGGAGTCATTACGCAGCCCGTCGTGTCCGCTGCTAGTAAGGTCGCCTGTCGGCCTGCACACACAAACGCACAAACGAACTCGTCTGCGCGCCGGTGGGGAGGGGGGGTGGAGCGCCGCACAGTCCACGGGGAAGACTGCGGCTTCGTTGGGCACAGCGCGCAGCCTCTCCTCTTTAGCCGTCTGGCTGTCTTTGCACGTCTGTCTTCTGCATCGCCCGCCGGATTCCCCACCACCGTCTTCGCCGACATGTCTGGGTCGATAAATATGAAGGCAGGCAAAATGTCTTCGGAACTGGTCACCGGGTTAGTTCTTTTCAGCAATGCCGGGTCCTTCCGTATGCGGCCCTTCACAACCCCCTCTTCTTACAAAGAAATTTCTACAAAAAATTCGTGGACACCTAGGTTTCACAATCGGCAGTACGTAGCAGAGTTCGCAACTCAATCTTTTAGCCACAGTCACAGTGCGAGCAGGGCAAGACCGGTAAACATCGTCCTCCTGCACAAGTGGTACCAATTGCAAGGCACGGCACAATGTGGGCGGACCCTTAGTCGCCCCCAGGCAGAGGGGTAAATTTCACACTGCGGACAACTCTGCCCTTCACGTAAAAACGCAACCACAGAAAAGCCATGGGCGCCGGTGAAAGGAAACGCTCTTCCTATTCTATTAGCATGCAAAAAATAATCGCAGCAGTTCGTAGGAATATGCTAGATTGCCAAAACGCATCAGAGAGTTTTCAAGTGGTTATGGAGGGCATATAGGCAGCCCGCGACTTCTTGGGGCGTAGCCGTGGGTTGGCGGAGGTCTCATCGAAGCGCGAGTCTCACCTTGATTGGGGAGCTCGAACAATACATCTGGTGGGACTCTCTGCAAACCATCTTCGGAGATATCGAGTGGCGGAGACCCGCAATTCACCGTCAGGCCTGGTCGCGCCGAACTTCCTAGCACACTGTGGTAGGCTTCGGCACCTCCGGCATGACGCAGCCTATTAACATCGACTGTCTTCTCGCCTCCAGACTGGGTGTGGCGGATGCAAGCGGTCACGTTGGACAGGCTCGCCACTATTCGATATGGGCCGACCCACTATGGCGACAGCTTTCTCGCGAGCCGCTTTGTTGGGACCCCGCGCGCAGATACAGTCTATCGCCTGTCTTGAAATCTGCCTCCCTACTAGAACTTTCCAGACGCCTTACTCGTCACTCTGCGGCCGACCGGAGGGCCTCTCTTGCCGACTTGTGTGCGTCACTTAATCTTTGCGCGAGCTCAGCCCAGTAGTCGTCTAGGGTGCCATAGTGGCCTTTCGGTTCCTCGTATGCGGCCCCGGGGAGCACTGGTTGCCTCCCGTAAAGAAGAAGGATGGGGCTTTCCTGAGTTCCATAGTACACGGAAGAATTGTATGCCGATGTTGCGAACGGCAGCCAAAGATCCAAATCACGCTGATCTCTATGTACATAGTGTGAAAGGATCTTAATCAGGGTTTGGTTCAACCTCTCGACGGCCCCTTTGCATTCAAGGTGGTAGGCTGTCGTCTGGAGTTTTTTGACGCCCAGCCAGCGGTAAACAGTTTGCATCAGCTTTCCGGTGAAATTAGTCCCTTGGTCAGTGAGTACCTGTGAAGGATCTCCGTGACGCATTACCACCCCTTCGACAAATGCCCTCGCCACATTCTCAGCCTTTTGGTTCTCCAGAGCGAACGTTTCGGCACACCGCGTCAGGTGATCCACAAATACGAGATTTCGTTTGTGCATTTGTGTGTGCAGGCCGACAGGCAACCTTACTAGCAGCTGACACGACAGGCTACGTAACGGCTCGAGGTGGCGAAGGGGGTCGACGGCTGGCACCAGACGGGCTGCCAGCAGAAGTGAGACTGACTGCAGAGAAGCGTTGCCCTCCGAGGGACAGCTGATGCCCTTCGACCCATCCCCAACGAGGCCATCGGCCTGCCCATCGTAACGACCGTGGGTTTCTAGAAGTTTGGCGGGTGCCCTTGGTCGGCTGTGTGAGCAGCGACGACGAAAAACAGTTGGGCGAAGATTACCCAGAGAGAGAGGGAGAGAAAGGAAATCGGCGGAGACGTGGTGTGGACAGCGGAGACAAAGAAAAGGAGTCGAGGAGAGACGGGTGAGGCGAACGGACGCAAGATAGCGCTGGTCTATAGTCAGCGAAGTCGAACCTCAGGGGCCGTAGCAAACAGACCGCCAGCCGAAACGTCCAAGACTCCTATGGCCTCGACCCATCACAGCACTGCCAACCGAGACGACGGAAAGAGAGGCAGACCACAGGAGAGCCGAAGGAGCCGCGGCCCACCCACTCGATGCGATTGGAGTGGAGTCCCGATCTACCGGACCGAAAACCAGATGCTCCTAAAAGCCAGCGGTGAGCGGACCACCAGTTTCGCCTCCAGGAAGAGAGGAATAAATGTCGTTTTGTCGGGTTACCGCCTTGTTGGCTCAATTCACCTCGCTTTAGCAGCACCCGTAGATTGTGTGACTGACCCCCGACAGGTGGGAACGTCACAAGCGGTGGCAGCGGTGGGATCTTGCTGAAGTTTTGGTGCGAGACCATTCACCCTCATACCCGAGGAGAAAGGGGCCAACATGTCGCTACAGGAATCACCGAGTCTTCACGAATGGGTGATAGGAGCCGATCAGCTGCTACGGGGAGCGGTGATTCCATCATCCACGGGGGGCGACAACGGTCTCAAATTAAGGCATTTTCTCCAAATTTTAGAGCAGGTCGGTAATCTGGGCGGATGGCAGGAGAAACAGTTAATCGGGATGGCGCGGTGTAAGAGGGTCGGGGCGGCTCTAGACTTTGCCTGGTTGATTGAAGAGGTGGCCGGCCTGACTTCGCATAGATCGTTTAAAGCGCTCGCGCTGAAACGATTTGATACTGAGCCGGCGTGCAGGAAGTGGGAGAAGTTTCTAAGCGCAAGGCAGAACGCTGGTGAGAATGTGCGCTCTTTCGCGAGCCGACTACGTAAGCTTGGGGGTGGAGGCCTTCGGGGACGTTGATGGCAATGAGGCGTCGAAAAGTGAAGCGAGGCGCGAAATCCTTAAGGAACAGCTGACCTCTATTTTTCTGAATGGGCTCTGCGATTCGGTGAAGAGATTTGCTCTGTCACATGATCCCAAGACATTCTAAGAGGTTGTGGAGGTAGTGTCTAAAGAAGAGCTGTTAGAGGAAGTTTGCCGCACGAACACCGCTAATGTCCGACGTGTAGAAAGCGGCGAAGAGATGAGTGAGCTTCGTGAACATCTAGATCAGCTGGAGAAACTGCTTGTAAAGAGCATTCGGTTACGTGAAGAGCCTCCATCCAGGCAGACGGAAAAATTCAATCGACGCGTCGAATCAAGTGCGTGCTTCTCGTGCGGCAGGTTCGGGCATACCTCACATGTTGTCTGCGTAAGGTATCCCGCGGACGCATTCCGGAGCACACCGCCTGCTACGAGCGGCGTACGGAAGAAGGCGAGGGCAGCGTTGAGGAAAGAAATAGAAAATCTACTGACGGCCATCATGAGCGAGGGCGTTCAGAAGTGGTAGTGAGCCTATGCGCGGGCAAAGCAGAATGGCGGCGCGAGGCGAGGTTGACCAATCGCCATGCAGACGCGCTCAGCAGCGCGGCGGACGCCAGAGTAATCGATGTTCTCCCTGCGATTGAGGGAACCCGCTTGTACATGGAGCAAAGGAAAGATTCGTCTGTCCTAAAATTGATAAGCGTGTGCAACAGCTCAGAAAGGAAATAGTCTGGTTTTTATCATTTGGACTATTGTGGTATACTCCGTTACAGAGACAAAGCGCACGGGGCTGAAGACAGAGTGCTGTTGTCCCTTTGCAAAGGAGAAGTGAAGTTGGGAAGTTATGCCACGATATGGAAGACGGAGGACATTTAGGCTTTCAAAAGACCCGCCGGGCAGTCAAGGAAGGCTATTTCTGGCATGGACTGAGACAGAATGTGGCAGAACACTGTAGAAACGCCAGTGGAGAAAGACACCGAGGGTGAAAGAATTGCATAGACCACCTCCTGATCTTACGTAACATTTTTGTGGACAGCATGACGTAAGGGGAGTCTGTGAGTTGCTGCGACCATTGAACTATGAGAATGACTGACTGGCTACGCATTCTCGTCTTAGCAGCAAAATTTTGTCTCTGAGATGTCATGCGTGAATGCCTGGTGATTTACAATAAGAGCGCACCTGGATTTCTTGTTTTGTTCGGTTATATTAATTTGCTCTGCCTGATGGAGTTACTGGCCCATTCATAACGTGGTGCTATGAAAGATGGAGTTGAGAACTCTGCGACGAACAGTGTGCTATGAGAGTGACGTGAATGCATAATTTTCGTAGAAAATTTCTTTGTAAGAAGAGAGGGTTGTGAAGGGCCGCATACGGGAGGCCCAGGCATTGCTGAAAAGAACTAACCAGGCGACCAGGGCCCAAGACATCTTGCCTGCCTTCAAATTTATCGACCCAGACATGTCGGCGAAGACGGTGGTGAGGAATGCGGCGGGCGATGTAGAAGACAGACGTGCGAAGACAGCCCGACGGCTAAAGAGGAGAGGCTGCGCGCGGTGCCCAACGCAACCACAGTCTTCCCTGCGGTTTGTGCGGTTCTCCGCACCCCCCCCCCCCCCCCGGCGCGCGCAGTCGTGTTCGTTTGTGCGTTTGTGTGTGCAGGCCGACAGGCGACCTTACTAGCAGCGGACACGACAGGCTGCGTAACGGCTCGAGGTGGCGGAAGGGGTCGGAGGCTGGCACCAGACGGGCTGCCAGCAGAAGAGGCGAGACTGACTGCAGAGAAACGTTGCCCTCCGAGGGACACCTGATCCCCTTCGACCCATCCCCAACGAGGCCATCGGCCTTCCCGTCGTAACGGCCGCCTAGAAGTTTGGTGGGTGCCCTTGGTCGGCTGCATGAGCAGCGACGACGAAAAACCGTTGGGCGAAGATTACCCAGAGAGAGAGAGGGAGAGAAAGGGAATCTCCGGAGAGACGCGGCGGGGGCAGCGGAGACAAAGAAAAGGATTCGAGCAGAGACAGGCGAGGCGAACGGACGCAAAATCGCGCTGGTCTATAGTCAGCGAAGCCGGACCTCAGGGACCGCAGCAAACCGACCGCCAGCCGAAACGCCCAATAGTCCTATGGCCTCGACCCATCACAGCACCACCAGCCGAGACACCGGAGTGAGGCAGGACACAGGAGAGCCGAAGCAGCCGTTGCCCACCGACGCGAGACGATTAGAGTGGACCCCAATCTACCGGACCGACAACCAGAGGCTCCCAAAAGCCAACGGTGAGCGGACCACCAGTTGCGCCTCCAGGCATGAAGGAATAAATGTCATTTTGCCGGGTTACCGCCTTGTTGGCTCCATTCTCCTCGCTTCAGCAGGACCCGTAGATAGTGTGACTGACCCCCGACAGGTGGGAACGTCACATTACCTATGCCTAGTTTCCTCTTCACAGCTTTTTGGCTGTTTCCGTTCTTTAGAGCTTGTTGCATTTTCTCCAGATTAAACTCCCTTATGTCGGCTATCTTGCGCTTAATTATTAACTTTGATAGCTCATCCAGTACTGTTCTCTCCTTAGGGGTAGACGCCTTCATGCTTTGGCGTCTCTTAATTAGATTCTTCGTCTCCTGACAAAGCGGTATCCTGTCGAACCATCCTACCGCCTGTTTCTACTGCGCACTCCCTCATGATAGCTGTGAGATTATCGTTCATTGCTCGAATGTTAAGATCGTCTTCCTCATTTAGAACCGAATATCGGTCGGCAGTGATATCCCTAATTCCTCTTTTTCCCTCTTATCGCTCACTCGTTAATGGACTTGCACCTTTTGCACCTTTGGTTGCACCTTTGGTTTCGGTGACCGTTGGGTTCCTTAATAAGTTTGTCAAACGAGCCCCTGTTTTCCATTCCCATTCCCTCGGAGGGGGAAATAGTAAAGGAGTAGAAAAGAGAACGAATTTGATGAGCGATATAAAAGGGAACGGAGCGTTAAGCACGGCTCTCGGCGCACGACGGCCGCCGCTTTTTCGCGGGTAGCGCACTGCCGGACGCGGGTTGAAATGGCCTAGTACATTTATGGGAAGAAGGGCACCAGGATGTCTGGTAAAAGCCCGACAGAAGAGCGAGACGAATAAATGAAGCAAAAATACGCATATGGCATGGTCGCAGGTTGCCATTGCGGCGCGTAACAAGTGTCTCTAGAACGCTTATCCAGAAAGCGTCTCAGGATACCTGATATGGGCCTCCGGCTCGGACCCGGCTGCGTCTTCCGGGGGTGTGGAGAGGGGGGGGGGGTGAGTTGCGGCCTCCCGGTGCGCCGAGAGTCGTGCTTGGCGCTCCGTTCCCTTTTCTATAGCGCTTCAAATTCGTTCTTTTTTACTCTTTTACTTTTTCCACCTCCCCGTTTTTCTGAGCGTTTTTCCGTATTTCTTTTATTCAGCCATGGCCCCTGTGAGAGCTGTTGTGCGGTCCATTATACGGTCACTTGTCCTCATTCTCAAGTTTACTTCGAGAGCGGAGATTATACCTCTTCGCTCGTTCTGTGTCCTTATATTCAGAAAACTTTTTCATTGTAAAACTGCCGTGACAAAGGAAATACCATACCCGAAATTGTTTGCAAAACAAACCTTTAAAGGTACAGTCGTGTTTGTCGTAATGCTGTACTTACAGTAGTAAACTGACGCATTGGAACGCATATATATATATATATATATATATATATATATATATATATATATATATATATATATATATATATATATATATATATATATAAAAGAGCTACCTGTGACGTCGTCATCTGTCGGAAAATTTTACAGCGAGATTTATTGCATGGTGCACAACCGGAAAACACTGGACGGGTGACTTTGGAAGAAGTTAGAAGATCTCGAAAGTTTTTTGCACGTCATCATACAGCTCACGGCGGTTCTTTAAAGATGCCCTTTAGTCGGCTACTCTGTATCATGATATTATGATTTCTTCTTAGAATGCCTGTTACGTTAGGAGTAGAGGCCGAGTACGTTAAGACTAAATTAGTTCGGTTTTTCAAGATGGGTTCTTTTCTTCCGCACAGTAATTACTCGCGGTCACATGCGTCTGCGCGTTTCACGGCGTCTTCATCGTAAGAATATTGCAAAGTTCTGCGCAATTCTTGTAAAACGCCGATGGCTGTGAACATATTCTTCTAAAGCGGACGGCCTGACAGTACGGAGTGCTAGTTTTATAATGTTTTGAATGGCTGCTGTTAAAGTGAAGGTAGTGTTGAGTGTCCATAGGTTTCCGATAAAGACAGGTGGTTAGTTTGTTATCGGTAACAGACACTGTGACATCAGGAAAATTAATAGTTGAACCTGAGCACGCGTGTGAAAATAAAATTGAAGGATGAAAAGTATTAAATTTTGCAATAAACGTAAGTTCTTTTTCACCGTGGTGCCATATTATAAAAATATCATCATTAAAGCGTCTGTAAAGAACGGTTTTAAAGAACAACTCTCGAAAAATCTGGTTTCCGGGCAAACCATGAAGTTATTAGCATGATTAGGTCTTATTTTGTTACCCGTTGAAGTTCCGCTGACCTGAATGTAGTGAATTCCAATAAATTCGAAATTGCTAAGCTCTGGTATGAGTTTCAAAACAGTGCCTAAAGTGGAGCTATCAATGGATTTTTGAAGGCAGTGCTGATCATAGGCGGTCATTACGGAGTGAACACCATCCATATGAAGTATATTTGTATGCAATGAAGCCACATCTTATGTTACAAGCAGTGCGCCTGGCAGGATATTAAATTCCTTGACATCAGAAAGGAAGTGAGTGGTATCCTTAATGAAAGAAGTTAACTTAGGAGGAATATTGTTCATCAGAGAATCCACATAACATGAATTAATTTCAGTAACCATTCCCACGCGAGAGGAAATTGGTCGGCCTTTGTTATTCGACTTATGTATTTTCAGAAATAACTAAAATCTACCAGGAACTGGATTAAGTGAATGATGAGATTGGCGCATTTTATCTGTAATTTTTTCAGCGGTCAAGAGGCTTTCTAACATGTCAATTACTTTTGATTTATGTTGCGACGTCGATTCATAATCAAGGCGCTTATAAAAAGAGCTGTCATCTAGTTGCCTGAGGCCCTCGCGGGTGTAATCAGACATATTCATAATAACTATAGCGCGGCCTTTGTCTGCCTGCTTTATAATAATTGCGGAGGATGCCGCCAAGTTTTTATTGGTTCAGATTCGTCCGCAGTTGAATTGTGCCTGAACGGAACTTTATATCCTTCTAGGATATCGTGCTGCATCGCTTTAGTATGCATGTCCCGGTATTTATCTCGTTACGCAGAAGAGGTCCAGTGTTTGAATGAGGGCACCGCATTTTCGTTATCAGTGGCTGTGGGACAGCCACAGAAATATTCCCGCAGTCTAATGTTGCGCGCAAAATTGTCGAGATCTTTTACAAGGGCAAATTGATTATATCCACCTGATGCGGGACAAAAGTTTAGCCCAGGCGAAAGTAGACTCATTTCAGCCCTAGATAGAGTAACATTTGATAAATTGACTATACTGGTGGATAGAAGGGTTCAGCTTTTTCAACAGTATCAGTTATCTGTACGAAGTCACATCAGTTTGCTTTTTGCAGCTGTGCTAGCGATGGAGCAACTTCATCGCGCTGAATTTATTTTAATTTTATCTTTAATATCTCTGCTCTCTTTATCTTTTCATAATCATCCAACAGGGCTAATTCCTTTTCTTTCAGCATGAAAGAAGCAATTAGCTGCCTTTCTTTGCTTCTGAACGATTTTGCTATTGTGCTGTAATGGCGCAGGTGACAATACTAGCAAGACCAAGTGATGGCCTCTTCAGAACCTCTTCCCATCTAGTCTTATCACGGGCGGACATTTCGGAGGTTCCTGGCTGCATATAAATTCTACGTCCTTCTGGCACACTGGAAGCATTCGCGTACGCTTTAAAATAGGAAGCATGCAGTGCGGAACGGATGCGCGTTTCGATACTTTTCTAAACCTAAGGAAGTTCCTAGACAACATAAAGTTTACATCACCAGGTAGACAGGCACTAGGGGGTCCTTGCTGCTTGTTTCGTTGAGATATCGTAGTTGCGTTGGCGATGCCTCATTGGTCGAACAGTCTCGGAAAGAAACACAGATTCGGGCTAAAGGGGTAGCTGCAAACTACATTAAGTGAATGTGTAGCAGGGGTGCTCCTTTCGGCCTGCATGAGAACCAAATTCTAGGGTGTCAGGCGGCATTCTTTGGTTTATAGATGAAGCTGAAGCACAAAGAGGGCTACCCTACTGTTGCCCGGTCGGAAAGCAGGTTTTCTACGCTCTCCTAAAGTTTGGAAGTCAGAAGACCCCGCTGCATGGATGGTATCCTTAGTCCTGGACACCGCACGACGAGACCTCATCTCGCGCCCGGTTTACCAGAGCTCCTCTCGGGTAGGGTAGGGGAAGGGGGAACGTGAGATTTCTGGGAGGGCAGGGGCGGTGCCAAGGGTGCTCGGTTCGAAAGATAGTGCCCAATCGTCGAAGGCCTCAAATCACAGAAGTGCGCGTCATGAGCGCTTGGCTTTTTCGCAGGTCATATACCAGATAATAAGAGGTGTCGCGTGTGAACTACATATAAAAATTGTAGTATTGCAAGCTAGTGAATAATAATAGAGCGTAATATGGGCAAAGATTCCAATTAACAACTGCCGCAGCATTTCCTTGGCTTATGATCTTTTTTCTCCGCTAGATGGTGTGGCGTGTGCGGCACTGTGTCGTCTGCTGTCTCGCTCGCGGTAAAGTATCGGCCGCACCAATTGGCACACACATTTTGTCCGCACTAGATATAACATACGAATGACAAGGCGGACCTTCAACTGACCTTTCTAAACATATACGGCATCTTCTGGTCATCCCACCGATAGCTCGGAACATGATTTCCACGCTGAACGTCGTGCAAAAAGAGCCAAATCATTGGGAAAACATATTTTTAATGGCACCTCTGTAGTATATGTAGATGCAGCAGATTCCTCGGCTGACAAGATGGTAGCTGTAGTCAACGCAGAACATGGTACACTCATAACAGGGGCTACTACACGCATTCAGCACACACATGTTGGAGACGAAACAGTCATTGCTCTAGCCACAGCGGGATCTTCTACAGAAACCATTGTCAGCGATTCAAAATTGGCTATACGTAACCACACGTTGGCAAGAATCTCCCCACAAGCAGCACGGCCTCTGGAAAAATTCTCAGCCCACATAGCGAAGTCGCTAACCTGGACGCCTGCTCACGCATCCCTTGCTGGTAATGAGGCGGCTCGTAGCCTAGCTCGAGAACTGTCCCGCCGAGCTAAGTCGGACAGCCCGCCCGCCCCATACTCCGACAAGGACAGGTTGTTTTCTTACAGAGAAATCCTGCAGCACTTCAGGCTTGCACGACTCAGATTCCCCCCAGCAGATATATAAAATGCTCTCCAAGCAACAGGCCAAAGACTGTCGTAAACTTCAAACACTTATCCAAATCTCCAACTCGCGTAGCTTCTATTCGGAAGCACTTTACTCAGACAAAAATAAATGCAAAAATCGTGACATCAAAGCCGATATAAATCATATGATCTGGAACTGCTCGTATTCCTTACCCGCGAGTCTTCATTATCAACTCTGATCATTGGGAGGCTCTTATGCTCAGCCCCGACTCGGGGACACAGTTCAAGCTCCTCCAGCTGGCTGAAGACGCCGCCTCTGCCCAAGGTATAGCGGCCGTGGTTTAAGCGGGGGGCGGCTTCGGGTCGATCCTCTGTATCTGCCGGTAATAAGGTTTCACCACCACCACCACCACGTAGTGACATTCCGTCTTCACACAAAATGGTAACTATTGAAAGGAGAATGTTACAATGCACATCATGACGCAGCCATTGAGGTCCCTGAATTACCTGAGCTCAACGATGAACAATTTGCGGCCGCTGCTGCGTGAGCGAGCGGTTTGCTCATATGGGCATCTCGGCGACGCGGCCGGCTGCCTTCTGGGTCCCGTGAGCACGTGCTGATGGGATCCAGATAGCAGCCGGCCGCGTCGGCCGCTCAAGCGCCGTCGGTGTTGACGAGGTTTCCATAAATGGCAGTCAACGTGTCGTGTACGAAGCCGACGACAGTAGGGAATCCAGCCGCACTTCAAAAAAACGGTCATGGCTTGCTCCATCCCTGCTATTGTCGAAGGGAAAGAAACCCAGCCCATAAGCTTCCCGACGCGAGTTACCGGCTCGGCCGCTGGTCAGCAGTGGTGTGGCTCACCGCGGGCTGCGGGAGCTGAATGATCGCCGGTAGGGAAGTTCCCGATCGCAAAGGAGCGCAGCGCGCAGAGCACTTTCGTTTCCGGCGGCGGGCCGGTCTACGCCTTCGTTCCCGCCTCTCCTTCAAGATCGGTAGGTATACAGCCTGCGCTCGAGTACTTTCGTCAGCCCAAATTGTTTCCGGACATCTCTCGGGCAGGCCGAAGGGAACAAGTTCCCGAGTGGAGCCGCCGCTGGATACAGCCCCTGATGCCTAGACGTGGCTCATGTGCTATGAGAACGTGTGAAAGCCCAACCCAGCTGTTCAGGCTAGCACTTTTCCAATTCGTAATGATATGAACAGGCGCAGATCTTGCTTGCTTTGACTTTTAACACGACAGCGTTAGAGGACTATGGACACCATATTTTTGCTTTCGTGATTTCTTATTTCAAAGGAAGAATTCGTCATTAATATACATTGATCAAGCCGTGATATTAAGGCGCCAGACTTTCATGGCTCATGAGTGGCGTGGACGGAAGTTTGTGGACGGAAGTTGTGCGCTCAAACTGTCAATCATAGTTTGTATGGTAAATATGATAAAAAGTAAAAGCCGATTCAGTAACAGTTAATAAGCAACATATATAATGAAATAAAAATCAGGAATAGGAAAAGTAAAAACAAAAATTGAAAATAAACAATAAATAAAAATGTGAAAATAAAAATAAATAAAATGAAATAAAAAACACAAAACAAAAGAAAACTACAGGAAAGAAAAACTTAACAACAAACCTTAGAGTAAATATAAAAATGAAAAATAGAGAGAGAAAGACAGTACAAGGAGAGGCTTTCGCATTTCCGCTCGTTCCGAATTAAAGGTGCTCTGAATTACCTTCCGAGGAGAGCAAATCAACTCGCTCACTCACTGCACTGTGTTGCCATGAAAACCGGAGCCAAATAATATACACTTCTACACGCAGCAGAGAAGCCACAATCAAGCGCGAAAGCTGGCGAGCCCTTCCCAGCGACTCTTTCATGCTCGCACCATCCTCCGTCCCCCGCATCTGCGTAGACAAGGTGAGAGGTGGCCATTGGTTAGATTCTTTCATACGTCGGGTAGCTACCGTGGCCGCGGCAAATAATGCGCGTAGCTCCGGCGGGTGAGGAGGCTCCGCTTCCGGAGGTGGTGCCGGCGGAGGTGGTGGTGGTAGTTGTTGCTATGAGGGGGGGGGGGGGGGGGGGGAATACTGGTCCCGACGTATGTTGGCCCTTAGAGCATCACTCTTGGGGACCAGGCGGAGGAGCGCCGATCTTCCAGTGGGCAAAAAGTGATGAGAGGAGAAGGAAAGGCGCGAAGACGCTGAAATTCAAATTTTAACTACAGATAACTCAGCTTCTAGAAAGCGCATTAAAATCATTCTAGCTGGACAATATTCGTGAAGCGTCGTGCTTTAACATCCCCGGAATACCGCAACTTTATTAACGCCACTTTAGAGCCCCTTTAAGTGCAGTCCTGTAATTTTTGGCCTACAACAAGTAAATATTTTATAACTGAATTTCTTCTTGACGTTTCGGTTTCATCAACCGAATGTTGGCTGTGACGTGCAGCTGACATTAAGTCACGTGAGGGATGAAAAAGAAACGGCAATAGAATTGCTGTATGTCCTTTGCTGTCATGCCAGGTCTTGAAGAAGGTTGTTCTAAGTGCTTTAGTAAATTAGCACTGTGTATCAGCGTTTATATTGCAGTTTGCTCGTGCCTCACGTGACCTAAAGGTCAACTATACACGTCACAACCGTTTCGCTTGGTAAAAACGAAATATTATCACGGAGAAATTCAATTATAAATTATTTAGCGGTCGTAGGCAAATACCACGTAATAATCAAGACATTCTAACGCAGAAAACAGGCAACTAATTTTATGCGTCTTGAGTCGTTCAAGGCTGCCGTCCAGAGAAAAATCCGGCGTCGTTCCGGCGGCGTTGTTGTGTCGAAAAACCCTCGTCACGCGTGGCGTCACACGTATATGTCTCGAATGCAAGGAATTGAAAAAACTTATAATGGGAATTTAAGGTCACCGTATCTCGCAAACGACGTCACTTTTATAAAGCAATTGATTTTACGTAAAGAGAACTCACCAAAAATTTCAGTCGGGATTTGAACCCACGGGTCGCCATTCAGGCACGCTATGGACAAGCCCCCCCCCCCCCTTTTTTAAAGAATTAGCACACGTTTGCTTGGCGAGGTAAAGGGGGGGGGGGATGATTTAAGCTTAGGAATGTAATAATTAGAGAAGGGAACAAGATAAATTCTAATTAGTGAGATACTAATTAAATTAACAATATGGTGCGTAATTTGCAGTCTGAAAGAGTTCAAAAACAAGAAAATAAAAAGTGTGCTGTGATAATTCTGATAAATCTCAACTTGAAAAAACAACAAGGAATATGTGTGAAGAGAAACCGCTGAAGGGCACCATTAACACTATTGCTTCATATCCTTAAACGCGAAGTTTTAGTGTCCGTCTAATTTTTTTCATGTCCAGTTCTCGTAAGTTACTTTGTGCTAACAAATCAAAAACTCTCGCATCCTCGCCTTCCAGCGAGGCGAAGAACTGCCAACGGTAACTGTACATACCACATCCCTGCCTCCAGAAGAGCAGACATTTACGTGTCCGCCTGGGCAGCAGCCTCTCCTGGCAGCAAATGGAAGTGGCAACTGACGACGTACTACGACACAGACGCCATTTGCCTGTTTAGAAAGTTCTTCATACCGCTATCGCTGCAACAATTTATTGTACAAAAATGAAACTGGTGGACGCTCTCGTGAGAAAAAGGTGTGGGTGCGCACACATGTGCATCTCACAACCGGTACCAAAAGCGCTAGGCTCTTTTGCGTTCCTCATTTTTGGCCCCGTTAGTTTTAACCTTCGCAGGGACGCATATCGGCACCGCGTTCTCAGACCACCGGTCGCCCAAGCAGAGGAGCCTCTCGATGCGAGGTTGCAGCTCTGTCCCGTTCTTGCAGGAGAGCGTGATGCTGTCGCCCAGGTCGTAGGATTCCTTGCGCCCTTCCAATGCGGGTCCGCCCGGTCCAGCGTCAAAGTTCCCGCAGGCTTCGATACCTGCGGGTAGAATATCGATTGCGCATAAGGCACAGAATATGCAACGACATACAACATACATTGCATACAACAGATACTTTGCGGATTCCAGGAAAACTGCAACAAGAACGCGCCACCCATTTTTATCGCGTGGTACGTATTTCAAGTAACCCAGCGACATTAACCGCAGCTGGCTTGGGAGGTAGGACAAGTTATGACAAAAAGCTTCAGCGCGAAGTTCGAAGGGAGCTTTTACTCGAGTCTCGAGCCAGAGTTTGACTTCTTGACGCAAGTTTCTCTGCAGAGCTCGAAGGAGTAATTAAACAATAGAGCTAAGGCGTCCCATGCTTTGAATTAGGCGAGAGTGAGTTGATGCGCCAGGAAGAAATGACACCACCGAGAAGTGCACGTAACACAAGACCCAACAGGCAACGCATATTTCTCAACAAAAATTATCGCTATGCAGATCTCGGATAAGAGCATGCTAGTATCGTTTTTGTAGGGATAGCTACACTACGCCACCTCTTCGACCCTTCAGAGTGGCACCACTTGAGCTCCGTGGCGGCGCCGCTGGTCACGTGGATGGTCACGTGGTGCTGCCGTTGGTCACGTAGGTTGGTCACATGGCGCGGAGCAGCGGCTGCTGCCGGCGGCGCGGCGCGCAACAGCCGCAACAGCTGTGCGCATGCGTCGTGTCAAGTGGGACGAAGATGAAGGAACGCCCAGCGAAACGGAGCGGCGAAAGACTGACTTTGCAATTTGACTGAGCGAGTTCCACTCGGCCAGATGTAGCTATCGCGTCACTCCAGGTTTAACCAGAGCTAAACCACAGCCATTTTTTTTGTACTGAGTTTTGTGCTCTGTAGGCACACATTACTCAAGGTGTAAATTTGAATAAAGCGCACTAAAGAATGCCGTGCTCTTTAGAACAGGCTTTTCGGTCCTGGGTTCCATTTTCTCGGTGTATACAACACTGAAGGCGCGCAGTTTATTAAAAACCGAGTAAATATACGCTGTGCTGCTTATACATGTAGCTGGCCACTCCATACCTGCGAATTGTGAATGAACTCAGAAGAAGCGAGAAAAAAATGAACATTTGTCACGAGGACGCAGAAAAAGAGTTGTCTCCAGAAGCAAGCTTTTATGCAGAGATATTCAAGAGTCATAAGAGTGCTCCTCTACAGTGGTATTGGTGCCTGACGGAACAGTCGAATAAGGAAGAGTTAACAATTAAGAAGAATAAAATCTGAAGTCATCAATGGAGTATGATGTGCCCTGCTTCAAACCAGGCACTGGCACTTGTATATTAACTACAAGCTTCACAACATCGCATAAAGTTAGACTAGCCACTGATGATTGGAATAGATTTGCCATGCGCTGAGTGCGTACCCTCTCATTCTAGAATATGCTCCACTTATGAACAAGGAAAACTACGACAGAGACGAACTCGCCCAACGTTTCTGGCCAACACGTATACAAATCGCTTCCTGAGTCCCATGCTTTTCCTTTGTTTGTCCTTGCAAACTATACGACGAAAAGGCAGTGCCTATTTAGTTTCCAAAGCAACAGTTTAAAAAAAATGTGAACGATCAGACACCAGATGTGCCCATTTTCTGAAAGCAGTTGGATTTACTCTCGATAATGACTTCGATGCTCTGATGGCTCATTCGCACACGCACACACGCGCAGGCACACGCGCGCACACGCACACACGCACACACACACACACGCACACGCCCCCCCCCCCCCACACACACACACAGCATTTTACGGGACGTTACGCCGTTACTCACACTAGCGCTTTTATTGGAACGCATGCAAACCGGCCGCCGCGGTGGCTCAGTGGCTGTGCTCGGCTGCTGACGCGGAAGACGCGGGCTCGCTCCCGGCCGTGGCGGTCGCATTTCGATGGAGGAGATATACTAAAATCCTACGTATTGTGCGATTTCACTGCACGTTAAATTAAGAGCCCCAGGTGGTCCAAATTATCCAGAGTCCTCCACTACGGCGGCCCTGATTGACTGAGTCTTTCGCACGTTAAACCCAGTACACTAAACTATGCAAACAGAGACGCAGCGGTAAGCTCAGCTTTGTTGCACCTACTGGTTTTCGAAATGGGAGCCATCGTTGTCAACAAACTGACACTCCTGCTCAGGCTAGAAGCGTCGGAATTGTCACTGTGAATAAAAAATAAAAATAAAAAAATAAAAATTATCGCTACACGTTTTGTTACCGGCGAGGTGAAATAAAACGAAAGACCTATGCCCCAAGTACTCAAAAGGGCAGTAACAACAACAAATTCAGTCCACTTTTATGCCCCGAGGCAATAAATATCGCTTAATAAATACAGTCAAAAGCTAGGTGTCCTCCTTCAAAAGGCGCTGCCATGGATGTCGCAACGGGAACGCAGATCGCTCCTTCCTGTCCTATTGGCCGATCGGTCCTGGTCCGATCGTACTTTCCGCTGGGTATTTCGGCGCAATTTCTGCCGCAGCGGCCGATTCCGCTCGCTCTCGTAGCCGAATGCCGAAGTTTGGATGAGCCATGCTAATGAGTGCTTTTATCTTATTTATTTATTTATTTGGGAGATACTGCAGTCTCGGAAGACCAAGCAGGTGGGAGCATACAGATACAAATTTTATTATAGAAGTGCTTTCAGAAGCATACCTGAAACGTGAGCTTGGTTCAAGAGTGGCCGGCACTAAAAATAGGCATGCACAACGGTTTACCAAGAGCACCAAAAACACATCAACAGTGCAAAATTATGATAAGATTATACATTCGCAACAAACGCTTACGAACAGAAACGACAAACACAGTAAAAAGTTGAATACGGAACTGCGCTCGCGCAAAATAATCACAGTTATATCACAAAGAAACCTAAAGCATGCATCAAGATTGAAAAACAGTGGTTAAGGCACACTCAAAATTTTCCGAAGAAAAAACTGTTGGATGCAGATCCTTCCACTCGGTTACGGTGGGACACCGTGCAGCTGACTGCCGGACTTGTAGCGCTGCCCAGAAAACACAGGTTGTGTGTCAAGGTTGTAAGAGGAGGGGTCATACTCTGGATGAGTGCCGATACAGAACGCAGGACCGAGCTGCATGCGTTGTCGACTCTAGGGTAGAACTTGTCACGCCACCCGAAGTTCCACAACTGAAAGGAGAGCAAACGCAGCTGGAAAATCAGGCAGTGAGTGGAACACCCAAGTCGAAAGCAGCAATGCCAGTGGTGGTTGGGCAAATAGGAGACCGTCCTATATTGGTGCTTAGAGACAGCGGAGCCAACGCAGTCTTGGTTCGTAGAAGCCTGGTGAAGGACGAGGATCTTACAGGGGAACCGTCAGTCGTCACTCTTGTAGATAGCACAGTAAGGTACCTTCCTGAAGCCAGGATTCTAGTGACGACACCATATTATACGGGGGAGGTAGTGGCAAAATGCGTAGACCAACCCATCTACGATCTCATCCTGGGAAACATTACGGGTGCAAGATGTGTCGAAGACGCCGATCCCGAGTGGAAAATGCTCGACGTTGAAGAACATCCAAAGGAGGAAAGGCCCGCGACAGGTCAGTTTCTCGTCCTCAGTGGAGACAAGAGCTCAAGCGACAGCCCGAGCAACGCAGCGTCCGCTCTCTACTCCTGTTGCGATGTGCTTGAGTGTAACACCGGGCGAAATTGCAATTAGGCAAAAAGAACACCCGAGCCTGAAAACCTGTTTCGAAAGAGTCGGGGAAAAGGTGAAAAGAAAGAAGAGTCGGACGTCATTCGAGTATCAATTGGTAAATGGTATTTTGCACAGGGAATGCACATTCAGTTCAGGAAGGCGGGTCCAACAGCTGGTGTTACCAAGAGATATGCGAGAGACCGTGCTACGCTTAGGACATGACGCCATTATGACCGGACACCAGGGTGTTCAAAAAACGGTGTCTAGGATCACCGAGGAGTTCTTTTGGCCGGGTGTTCAGAGTGACGTTAAGCGCTTTGTTCGCTCATGTGACGTGTGCCAGCGCACAGTTCCGAAGAGAAGAGTTGGTCCCGTACCTTTGGGCAAGATGCCAGCCATCGACCTACCGTTTCAGCGAGTGGCGATTGACATTGTGGGGCCAATTTCTCCAGTATCCACCAAAGGCAATAGATATGTGCTTACTCTGGTTGACGTGGCCACTCGTTTTCCTGACGCTATTCCACTGAGAACTATTGACAGTATCCAAGGGGCGGAGGGTCTTGTGGAAATGTTTTCGCGTTATGGGTTCCCGAGGGAAATTTTGAGTGACCGGGGCTCGAACTTCACATCGGAGCTAATGAAGGAGGTTAACCGCATTTTGTCAGTAAGACAGTTACTGACGACGCCTTACTATCCCATGTGCAATGGGCTTGTAGAGCGGTTCAACGGCACCCTCAAAAATATGATCAAGAAAATGTGCCAGGAGAGACCTACTGATTGGGATAGATATCTCCCAGCTCTTTTGTTCGCTTACCGCGAAGTTAATGATGCATGATAAGTTAATGATGCAAAGGAAGGGCCCGTACCTTGTGATGCGGAAGAAAAAGGATATCGATTATGAGGTATTGATAGACGGCATTAAGAGGGTTTTCAATGTAAATGTGTTGAAGAAATATGAAGAAAAAGGTCACGTACGGCGGTGCGCCCCCAGGGCAACTTGTTCGGTAGTGGCCGAGGAGACAGGTGATGCTGCCTAGGTCTCCACGTTCAGTGGGAAGAAAAACTCAGGAGGGGATGAGGCACTGAAGAAGCCCAATTGGAATAAAGACAGAGGATTACAGCTCTATTCCAAATCATGGGGGAGATGTTTTCGAATGGGCCAGACAAAGTGGAGGTCAAATGTTACAAATTAGACTTGTATAGAGATACAGCTAACTGAACATCTCTAGGTATATCTACGATGTACCTTGTTGTTGCTGTGTTAATGTATCTGGGATTTATCTTGTTGCTGTTGTTGGTGTTATGTGATTATACAAGGAAGTGTGTTGCGGACACCAACATGCGTATTAAGGACTCTGTATGGACAACGGCTGTTGTTGGTGTTATGTGATTATACAAGGAAGTTTTTTGCGGACACCAACATGCGTATTAAGGACTCTGTACGGACGGCGGCAGTGGTGTGTTAGTGTTCTGAAAACGCAGTTTGGTATGCTGTGTTAGTGGTGTGTGTTTGGTGTGTGCTGGACATCTTCGGTGTGGTGTGTGCTGAGTCCAGAATCGCCACAGCAGATAGTCGGCTGGCTGGATGGCTTGGAGATGAGGATGACGTGAACAGTTTTTCATGGAAAAACTCTAGAGACAGGGGGCCCTTGTCACATATATTAAGGAGCCTAAATTAAATTTTAAAGGAAAAAGGTGTGAAGAAGACGACGCGAATTAACCGCCACTCACCGTTCCTGCTGTTCCAGGTGCTGCTGCTCACCGGCTATCACCTGCCTGTTTCATCAACTTGCCGACTGGTTCCGCTATCTTGCGGCGCTAGCTGGTTTCTGGACGGCTGCGGCTGCTCATCCGATCATCTGTGCGCACCCCTGCCGATTTTGGACACTTTCGACCTTCGGGCCTGGCAACATGCTATATTATCAGCTGATGAGGACACCTACATAAAGCACTCGGATTTCACCGCCCCCTTGGGCCACGGCACTGCCCACGAAATGCCTCGCCACTCACCGTTCCTGCTGTTCCAGGTTGGTTATTACGAGTGTTTTTGTTACCGTGATGATGATGTCTGTCTTGTAGCAGTGGCGTGGCCACCCCATATTCTGAAACATTTCCGCTCGGCGGCAGTGTACATTTGGCGCATTTTGGTCCTGGGTGGGGACGTTGAAACAAACCCAGGCCCTATGACGAAGGGCCAAGAGGAAAAGCTCTAACTGGTATATGTAACTGTTCAAAGGCTTGAGACGAACCACGCGAATATCCTCGAAAGTGTTAACAAGATTCTTACAATTCATGATGGCCTGCAAAATGGAATGAAGACTTTAAACGATCGTGTGCATGAACTTGAACTTAAAATCGAGTCTATTCCAGTTCTTCAAAGTGACTTAGTCTTTAGCTACCCGTGTGCAAGAACTGGAACTTAAAAAACAGTCAGTGCCTACCACAGTATCTGCCACGAGTTGTACACACTATGTATCCAACATTCAAGTAAAACTTGACGACCTGGAAAATCGTTCCCGCCGGTCTAACATTCTTTTGTATGGTGTTCAGGACACTGACGAGTCTGAAACTTGGGAAGACTCTGAGCGTCATGTGAACGAATTCTGTTCTCGCAAACTTGGTATCACGTTGTCTTCCTTAGCCCGTGCTCACCGCATAGGCCGTTTTTCTCAGAAAAAAAAGAGACCCATTATTGCAAAGCTGTTCAACGAAAAAGTCGAAACGCTTATGAGTAAGGGCTATAAACTCAAAAATACCGATTTCAGCATTTCGCGAGATTACTCGAAAACGGTTCGTGAGAAACGCAGCCAACTGTGGAAGTATGCCAAATCAGTAAAAAAAGGTGACAAGGTCCGTTTGTCTTTTGATAAACTGCTTATCAATGGTGTCTCATATTTCAGGGATGATCAAACCAGTAGCGCAGTGCGCGTGTCCCTTGCCTGACGCATCCAGTCCAGTTCCCGTAAAGTGGCTGGCAAACCACCCGTGCGGCCAAACGCGCAGCGTTGCTCCAATTACGATGTCAGTTTTCTGTACGCTAACATAAGGTGTGTTCTTTCTAAAAACGTAGCACTTTCTTCTTTAATTGATTCATGCTGCTCCTCGGTCATCGCGCTTACCGAGACTTGGTTAAATGACATGGTTCCTGATGATGTCGTTTTCGCCTGTGACTCCGAATTCAACATATTTCGTTGTGACAGCACGGGCCGTAGAGGTGGCGGTGTCCTTCTGGCTGACAATAAAGTGCTCACTGCTGTGCCTATCGAGGTCACGTCGTACCTAGAATCGGTATGGGTCCAGTTGAGTTGTGGTCTCACGGTCGCCATCATTGGCGTCATTTACCGCCCTCTGGACATAAATTCTTCATTCGCAAGTCAGTTTTCTAATTTACTAAGCGATCTTACTTGTCGTTTCCCGAATTCAAGCTTACTTTTACTTGGTGACTTTAACTTTCCGGCTATTAACTGGTCGTCATTAACAGCTCCTGCCAATGATCCTGAAGCTCAGGCTTTCCTCCAGTCCTGTCTCGATTTCTCTTTGCAACAACTTATTTTTGAACATACGCGTCGTTTCGCCACTACAGCCAATATTCTCGATCTTATCTTGACAAGTGATCCTTACCTTTGCTCCAACATTGCGCTCTTAGAAGGCCTTTCCGACCATTCCATAATCACGGGTAACCTAAATTTTGTGCCCCATAAAAGGTAACTCGCACTAAACAAATAAGGTGCTACAACCGAGCAAACTTCGGTGAAATAAACGCTCAGTTGTCAGTCTTTGCCGATCATTTTCTTCGCGATTTTTCGTCACGCTCCGTGGAAACTAACTGGAACCTGTTCAGCGTGAAACATGCTACTCTCATTGACAGATTCATACCAGTCATCAGTATCCCATGCACTAACACAGCGCCTTGGTTTAATAGGCATCTACGTCGCCTTAATAACAAGAAAAAGCGCCTTTACAGACAAGTCGACAAGAACAGACACTCCTAATCTTGGCAACGGTACAAACTATGTGATAAGGAATATCAGTCTGAGTTGATATCTGTACGTAGGCACTTCTTCACACACGATCTACCGGCAATGCTAACAAACAATCCACGGAAGTTCTGGCAGATAATAAACCCCGCTAATCATCCTGACATTACTCTTACCAACGCGGAAGGCAGCAGTGTTCCAGTGGCCGAATGCGCCGAACTTTTCAATAACGCATTCACGTCCGTTTTTACCCGTGAAGATCTCCCTCTACCTCCTATTTCTGTCAGCAAGCACTTCTAATACGTCAATGTCCGAAATATGTATCAGTGAGACAGGTATCTTATCCTTACTAGGGAAGCTTAAAACATCAGCATCAGATCACCTTGGCTTTAATAACAAAATACTCAAAAATTCATCTGATGGTATTCATCGCATCTTGTCCGCTATTTTTTCACAATCTCTATCATCAGGCGTGATTCCGCTGGACTGGCGCCTAGCTAAAGTTGTGCCCATTTTCAAGTCTGGTGATCGTTCCTCACCACTAAATTACCGACCCATTTCATTAACTAGCACTGTTTGCAAACTTCTTGAACACGTAATTCACTCGCAGGTAATTAACTATCTTGAAGAACATAACATTATCTTCAAATATCAACATGGGTTCCGTAAAGGCTACTCATCCGAAACGCAACTTGCCGGATTCATTCAACACATACATTCATCGATTGATGCTGGCATTTAAGTAGACTCCATATTTCTTGATTTTTCTAAAGTTTTCGACGGAGTACCTCACAACCGGTTATTAATGAAACTATCACTGCTTAATATTCACCCTCTTGTCATTGCATGGGTTAAAGCTTTTCTCTTTTGCAGGTCTCAATTTGCTTGGCCCCTTACTTTTCCTAATATTTATCAACGGTTTACCGGATTCCATTTCTTCCCATATCAGACTTTTTGCTGATGATTGTGTAATTTATCGCAAAATTTATTCTAACACCGATTGCCAATCCCTTCAATCTGGCCTGGATTCAGTAACAGCATGGTGCTCAACCTGGCTTATGCAACTTAATCATTCAAAAACTAAATTGATGTCTTTTACTAACCGAATGTCTCGAATTCAAACAGCATACTCCTTAAATAATAGCTCACTCGAGCTAGTCACCACGTATAAGTACTTACGACTTCACCTTCATTCAGACTTGGCATGGAACCACCATATTAACCTTATGCTTCCATCTGCTAATCGGTCACTAGGTCTCTTAAAACATAACCTAAAGCATGTTCCTCCTCACCTCCATGCCCATGCCTATACCACTCTAATTCGACCTAAAATCGAATATGCCTCGGTTTTTTGGGACCCTTACCAATCTTACCTAATAAATAACTTTGAATCATTGCAGAACCGCGCCGTTCGTTTTATTTACTCCGATTATTCACGTAACACCAGCATCACAGCCCTAAAGAAACGCGCAGGTCTCCAGGATTTATGTCTCCGCCGCAAAATTGCACGACTATCACTTTTTCATAAACTTTATCATCATCCATCACTTCATAACGACTTTTTTTCTTTGCCTCCTTCGATTTTTGACCGCCGCGATCATCCCTTTAAAGTTAGGCGTTTCACGCGCAGAACATTTAACTATGCGCATTCATTCTTACCACGCACAATATCTGACTGGAACACTCTGCCTTCACATATCGCAACCACCACTGATCCTGATAAATATTTTAATCTTATATCTTCAATAACTACTGCTTAACTCTTCGCATACATTGTTATTTTTTCATGGCTTCATTTACAGGGTATGTTATTGCAGGGTATGTTATTAAATGATTCATTGCATTAGTGTTCTGTTTGTATAATTTTAATACTGCAGTAATCTTCGTTGTTTGCCGCGCTGCCATTCTTTTGATTCTTTTGCTTACTTATGTCATGCGAAGTGTCTTATTTTTGGTTTTGTTGTTCTATATTTGTGATTTTGTTTTATTCTGTTCATTTGCCTGTGCCCCCTTCCCCCTATGTAATACCCTCTCGAGGGCCTTTAGGGGTATTCTGTATAAATAAATAAAGAAAGAAAGAAGAGGAAGAAGAAGCATTCGTTGAGGTGGAGAGAGATGATTGGTAGAGAAGAGAAGACGACGACAAGGCTTACGTGGACTAACACCGAGGCTATAAAGGCCGAGTGAGAGCGAGGCCCGGGGGGAAACAGCAGAGAAGCGGAGGCTCCGGCAGGTCAGGGGCACATCGGCTGGAAGAGAGCGACGCCGGCTACTGCTCCGGTGAGCTCGCGTTCTACGACACCGCATCGTGGACTACCTGCCGTGCCTGAGCCCGTTCCGGGGAGTCAACAGAGGACGCTACCACCTGCTACGGCCAGGGGTATCTCCAGCGCTGTTGCTACCCATCCGGGTGGTGCCCCCAACGCCAACAACACCGGAATCACCTCCACGGGCGCTTGGACCGGGAGCTTGTACAACGCCGCCAGCGACGCCAGCCCAAGCACGGTGAACGCCGCATCGACGCCGCCTACTGGATCCATACAACGCCGCAGCCACACCGAACCAACCATGAGCACGAACGCCGACCGCTAATAGTAGAACACTAGTAGTAGACGCTAGTAGCAGTGTGCCCGGGTCGTGTGTATTTATAGTCTTTGTGGTTTGTGTTAGTTTTGTTAGTTTTGTGTTCTAGATTGTGTGCCACGTAGGGTGTATTAAATGTGCGTTTGTGTGGGTACACCCGTCGCCTAGTCCATTCTTTCGGTCCGAGTGTTCGCCGGAGAGATCCGTGACAATAATCATGGAGAGTATAACTGAAGCAAGAGGTATGGTAGCTAGGGAGGATACTGGAAGGCTCTTCCAGTAAGGAAATGATCCCATTAAAAATTGCTCGAGCATGGAAGGCTCAAGCTGCGCAGACAAAATAGAGCTGGCGGAACTGTCAAAATTTTGCTATAAGCTTAAGATTACCTGCATAAGAAAGAATAATACGGGTGGGCAGTAAAGGATAAACTATAAGCACTGAAGTACTCACGTACTAAAGTAAAGGGCACTGAAGCGTGGGCGAGCACTAGCTTACGGAAGAAGTATGCGAGCAGTAAAGGGGAATCCGGCACGAAAGGAAACCACATGCGCCGTCTTTGCCAAAAGTAAGCAGACAACGCTTTGAATTCCAGCCGTATGGTAGAGCAATTACAGCGCCCCTGAAGACCAAACGCTCTTGAAAGGTGCAGGAAATTGGTTCTGCTTACTTGAGACAGATATATAGCTTAAGAGGTTCCATGCGTGCTCCACCATATGGCTAAGAAGCAAACCCTGTTGCCTGGTTACTTTTGGAAAAGAAAGTGCGTCATACGTGCCAAGGTGGTTAATGCCATTGGAAATTTTGAGTAAAATATAGTCAAACTATTTTGTAGACAACCGACATATCAATGTCACGAAGGGTGTAAATAGTGGCGTAGAGTAAATAGAAATTCCAGTGGTAACGACAGAAAGTAAAGAAAGCCTTAAAAGCTATGAGAGTTCAAAAACGGCACGTCAAAACGAAGTAACAGCAGATCTGCTGAAGGACACCGGAGGCGCTGGGATAAAAAAAAAAGCTCGCAGCCTAGTGCAAGCAATGCCTCTTAACGTTTGAGGTGTACCAGAAGCGTGGATGATTGCTAACACACAGATAATCCACAAGATAGGTGGCACCAAAATCTTGAAAAATTATAGCCCGATTAACTCACTGTCCGTTTATACAAGGTATAAGCGATTGCTGATACGAGTAGCATCAGAACGGGATAGGTTAGTTCCCAGAGAAGGTCTTAAAATATAAACTGGGGACCTCACACCGTGCTATGGAAGCAAAAAGAATATGTGTAGGCTTGAGAAGTATAAAGAGCAACGTGGATAAGGGGCACAACTTTAATTCATGATATCCTAGCTGGAATCAAGGCGAACAAAAAGTGACGGAGACAGGACATAACAGATCGATTGTCAGGGTAAAAAAAGTGGATTCAAGGAAGGCAAATCATTTTCGAGGGCGGCCGAAAGCCGGGTATGAGATAAGGTGAGGAAGCTGGCTGAGATAGAATGACTGTGTTTAGCGTAGGTAACAGATTATTATTATTATTTATTAGTACCTCACAGGCCCCGAAGAGCATTGGGTGAGGGGGGCAAATACAGATGTACATACAGATGGAAAAAAAACCATAATATCGGTGCAAGAACGCGGTACAAGTCAAATACAAGAAAGGAACACGAAATTTATACAAAACCGAGTTAAAATAACATCAGACACGAAACAACGTTAAGAACAAATGAAACTGTTGTACATTTCGAACATCACTATGGCAATAAATGTATACATAGATGTTTTTTAAACTCACCAGGATCAATTGGAAATTGATAATTGGAAATGACTGGTAGAGGCGCTATCACGCATTGGCCGTGATACAGCTGATCATGACGGCGATGATATGAAACCAAAACTTCAGCGACATTTAGTCATCTGTGCCGAACTCGACTTCCTTCTTGACAAGCGGACTTGGAGGCTTAAAACGCAGAGAAAGGATTAGGACTGCGTACACCTGACCAATTTTGAATGAAGTTTTACTTCTTCTACCCGGATGCGGGCACTGCGCGGTAAAGCATGAGTATAAGCGGCACCATAAGTGGCATATTGCGCAAAATCAGCTGCAGTGGCTTACATGTAATGTGCGGCGGAAGGCTCCAAGTGCCGTCGTGGAGGCAGGTTACGGCGGTCACATTCCCCACAAAGGTAAAGCCGTCGTCGCAGAACGCCCAGAAGGTGCTGTTTTCCGGTACTTGAGTCTCGTTCAGAGCAATGACTAACCCAGGAGGGGCGATTTCCAAAAACTTTTCCGCCAAGCAGTACTTTTCTGAAAAAAAAAAGCGAAGACTGCTGAGAAAACCTACAAACGTGTAGCCTCAACTTTCCTCGCCCTAGCGCAGGTGACCGGCGCAGTCTTTAGACCTTCTGATTGACTTAGCACCCGCAGTAGCGTCCCGCAAGCGCCGCCACTGAGTGCAGAGACAACCCTATTTTTGTTGTCAGACGTGGCCAGGCATCACTGCGCTATCAGGCGCTGGCTCTGTCAGGCGCTATTTGGCCGTCGCGGTGAAAATAGAAAAAAAAGACGTTCTTTTTTCCAAGATTCCGGAGAAAGACGGGTTTGGTTAGATTCCGATTCCGGGCAAAATACTGGTGCGGTTCCGATCCTCGGTTGGTTCCGGTTCCAGGGCGGTACCCTGGTTGATTTGATTTGAAAGCGAGTCACGCTATGAGGGACGCTGTAGTGGAGGACTGCTGATAATTTATACCACCTGGGGTTCCTTAACAAGCACTGACGTTGCACAATACACGGGCCTCTAGCATTCAGCCTCCATCGAAATGCGACCGCTGCGGCCGGGATCGGACCAGCATCTTTCGGGTCAATAGCCGAGCACCATGACCACTGATCCACCGTGGTGGTGGAAAGAAAGAATAATTTGCTCATTGCTTATTGCAGTTCACAGGACAGCCTCGCACTTGTTGACAGTCGCTTCGTTCAAGTAGGATTGCTTTTTTTACGAATGCACATATTTAACGAAAAGGTTGATGGAACGATGTCCATTTGAGTCGCTGAAAACAGGCGAAAATATTACAGCTGGAAATCAGCAGAACATCCAAGAAAGCCACCAGGGATGCTGTTTTCGTTTTCGCAAAGGCAGTTTTATTTATAAGACTTTACAAAGCAGGAATGCAAGGTTTACGTAGTACCGGGATCAATTTAGACTCCTGCACTTGGCATTGGTTGTGCCTTTGTATGAGCGCACCATGTTGACGCAGCCACAGTCACAGCCATGGTGTAGGTACCAGCGCTCACTAGAGAGCTTGATTTCGCATCACTGAATAGTTTTATGCGCCTTTGGCAGGGCGTGCAAGTTTTTTAAATAAAGAAGTGCAAGTTCAGAATTACGATATATTTTCAGCTATTACGCCAATCCATGCTTCTTATGATGCCCTACAATTCTGCCTTTTAAACTCTAAGCACATCTTTGGACCAGTGGGAGGCGACGCTGGCCAGTGGCACCCTGGAAGACCAGAGGGCACTAGTCGCCATCGCTAAAGCGTTGGCGGACGCTACTGGAGTCCTGGACTGAGGACCCCGCCCACAATACGCTCCGGTCTCCTTTTACATAATAAATGTTTATTCTCTCTCGCTCTACCCTACTGAAAAATGTGCATAGGTTTGAACGGGTCAGCAAATAGGATTATGCCACATTTTGTTTGGCTTTATAGGATGGCTGTCCCAAAGCGGCTCAGTCTATGAGGGACGCCATAGTGGAGGACTCCGGATAATTTCGACCACCTGGGGTTCTTAACGGGCACTAACAATGCACAGTACGCGAAATTTTCACATTCTTCCTCCATCGATGTGCTACCGTAGTGGGCGGGTTCGAAACCACGACTTGCATGCACTGTGTGACGTAAGTGCACGGTAATTAACCCCGGGTAATAGTAGTTAGACGGAGCCCTCCACTAAGGAGTCACTCAAAGGCTGAATCGCTTTGGAAGCTTCATCCTATAATGTTAAACGAAATGTGCCATAATCCTATTTGTCTCCTATTCAAACCTGTGCACATTTTTCAATAGGGTAACGAAAGAGAATCTGCTAATATTAACCGCCTCTTTTTGATGGGGCAGCGAAGTGAACCCCAAAACCGACGCCCAGTGGGAACTTCGCGGTCGCGTGCTGCTTCCCCACTTCGGCCGATGAAGGACCTGAGAGTGAAAAGCGGCGCCGTTTGTGAATGCCTGTGTGCTGCACTTTTTCCGCCACGCCACGGGATGACCAGAGTAAATCCCTGCACGCGGAAGGCCTGTTTCGACGGCAAAGCCGGCGTCGGCGTTGCCGTCCTTGTTCACCGAAAAATCTCGATTGGTCGAAAAGGTGACTGTTAAAAGAGGCGCCAGCCACACCAGTGACGCATCGGATCTTCAGCGATCGGAGCAACCGCGAGCAACGCGCAAAGCGCACGGGCCGTCGGCCGCCGTCTTCCTCCTTGCCCTAATATAAATAACACGAAGTAGACACGACTCACGTTACCAGCGTCCCCTCTCAACTTGCTACTCAGCCGACCCACCTCTGTACCCCCTGACCTTTGGGTTGGGAGTGAGACACGCTATACCGCTAGGCCACGCGGGCACGTTTGTACGACTTGGTTAAAGCAGGCATCTATATGCAAATCGTGTAGTCGTTCACATAATGATTGTGAAAGAGGAAAAAATATCTGTGTCTGCGCGTCACACCCTTAAAGGTGGAGCCTAAATGTCCCCATATTTTCATTACAAGTCCAATGCTTAGAAGGATCCCCCAACGTGGAGATTTGTAATAAGGGAGAAATTACTGATTGGCGTCCACTCAAGCGCAGCCGTACGGCTACAGAGGAAAACAATACACATTCCGCAGAAACTTCGTACTTTTGAAGAAAAAGCCGTCTTGGCCCGGGATTCGAATCCGGGACCATCGCTTCACCTAAGCATCGCTCTACAAACTGAGCTAACGCGCACGGCTGCATATACTTGGGCGAGAGAGAATTGATCAATAACTCGAAGTGGAAACAGTGTTGATCCAATATTTAGGGGAATCCCCCGAGGTGCGTTATATTTGTAATAAAGGAGTAATTATTTACTCGCATCCACCCAAGCGCCGATATATGGCTACAAAGGAAAGCTACCCTTTGTAGCTGTACGACTGCGCTTGGGTGGATACGAATGGGCAATTACTCTCTGATTACAGTTTTCACTATGCCGACTTACAACCAGCCCGGCCAGCATGCATGATGCTCGACCGCATGTATCTACATGCTAAAGGATGCATGACTGAAGGATTCCCAGCAAAATTAAGTTTTTCGCTAGTGCCGCTCCAAACGCAGAAGTAGGATTACACGCGGCCCCCGAGGACTTTATTCTCAAGGAAATACAGACTTCTGGCACAGGCTTGGAGAAGATTACTCGTATTTTGTCATAATGCAGCAGCATGTAGCAGGCTTTGCCTTTTGGAGCGGTTTGGCGCAATTGGCCCGGCAGTCATATCACTGCATACGTATGTACGGAAGTGCATGCATTCTCTGAATGGTACACATTCAGAACCTTTGCTCAAGCAGGCCGTTTTTTTCCTGCAGCTCAACATGCGAGCTGTTTATTTACTTTCAGAGGAATCTGGGACGGAACTAATTGGCGTGAGATGCGGGTCACGGGTGAGTGTTTCGCCTAAGACTTTACACAGTTTTTAAAAATAGGCTTTTTGAGTTAAAAGAGCACTTTTTTCCGCATAACGTTGTTAGCGGTATAGCACGCCAGAATACAGCTAAGACGTGCTAACTAGCAGGCTACTTAATTAATATTCAAACGTAAACTTTTTATCTATTACTGTTGGGCTTATTAATTATTGAGAGGCGTGTAGGTCACCGTAAGTAATAAACGTATCAGTTTTTCGAACTTCGAAAATGCGGTTACCCTCAGTGCTGTAGAACAACAAATTTTGGCTATTTCGACGAGTTACATCAACTGGAGAGGTTTCTTTGCCTGCAAGCTTCTCGACAGTGTATGCATTTTGGCGTGATGTAGGCCGAATTTGTTGGGTCACAGCGCCGAGGGTAACCGCGCTTTCGAAGTTATAAAAGCTGATATGGATATTGCTTACGGTGGGCTACACGCCTCTCAATAATCAAGGAGCGTACCAGCAATAGTTAAAAAGGCAACTATTCAATATTAGTTAACCAGCCTGATAGCTGACACATAATTGCCGATTTGGGATGTACTACGCTGCTTACAATGCTATGGCGAAAAAAGTGCTCTTCGAACTAAACAAACTCCGCTGCATGAGAAAAGCGAACAAAATAAACAACCCCGAACTCATGGAGGAAGGTAAGAATTCAGAAGAGGCCGCTAAGTAACATTTTTTTGAAGCCAGACGTGAAGACATTGACATACGCTTCGTCTGAGAACTCCAACGACTTATAGGAAGGTATGCGCAGACGTAATATTTCAGACAAGCCATATACTGCCGGAAGTAGAAGCCATTATCTTAATATCTACAGCAGTCACAAAGGGATAATATTAATTGTGCTGTCTGCTGAGCAATGAATGGAACGCCGTGGCTCAGTCATTTGATGTGCTGGCCTCCAGTTTTGGAATAGCCTACGCATGCTTACGTACCTTAAATGCAAGCATTTTGTGGGACATTACGCTGTTTGTGCAATCCACACCTTTAGTTAAACGTGCTTCTGCTCATGCTAACAGAGACGCAACGGTAACTTCTACCTAGTGGCTTTATCTGGTTGTTAGAAAGGCAGCAATCTTTGTCAACAAACCGAGGCTCCTTTTTAAGCCTAGTAGTGGTAGAATGGTCACTGAAAATAAAAAAATAAAACAGTTTTCATTCACACGTTTTGTTATAGGAGAGATGCGAAGCAGCGAAAGCCCGGCGCCCCACGCATGGTCTGCGAATGTACCTAAGACTCAGTGACAGCGACGAATTGACGAATTACTCCGAAGCGAGGAGCCCTGCTTCGAGGCCCGCCGCCATGTTGGAAGCGCTATTTTACCGTACGCAAGAGATAGCACGCTAAATTTGGGACGTGGCCTACGTAGCGCGAGCGTACGGCAAGGCTCTTGGCGCATGCGCACAACGAAGCACGCTGTTAAGCGTACGCTACCACTTTCTGTAAGTCTGCGTGCACTATGCTAAAACTGCCGACTGTGTGAAAGAGAATTCGCGCTCGTTGTGATTTCCATCAGCGGTGCTTGAGCGACGGAAGCCGTACAGTTGCGGCCTCTGTTGGCATGGCACATACCAACGGTGTGGAATTATACTGGGTGACTGCGATATAATAAAATTCACTGCAACCCTTACGCCAGCCTGGCCCAAGAGCCGAAAGGACAGCAAATGAACCAGCAGCATTCTGATTGCTCCCAAATGCGAGGCGGATGCTCCAGCACATGGCCACCGCTTCGGTGTCGCAAGTGGGCTTCTACCGCACGAGGCGGATTGAGAGTTGCTTGACGGTAGAACGAATCACTCACCCGTCAACGCAACGGCTTGGTGCAAAACCGGTGCGTGCCCGGCGGCACTGGGGATCGAGTCAAGCAACTCCCGAATGCGAGGCGGACACTCTACCACGCTGCCACCGCTTCGGTGCCACCGCATCCAGTCTGGCTGAGTCACCCGGATCCGGTTTCTTTTCCGAGGCTGAATTAGCGTCGAGAAAGATCGTCAGGCGACTTGTCGCCGTTCTCTGGCACTCGTAGGCGGCGGTGCCGGCGAGTGCGATATGGGTTCGATAGGCGTTAATTCAAGCAGGTGGCATCTTGGGTGTGAGCCTGTCGCGGCAAGCGTGAGTTCTGAGCAGCGACTAATGGCATTAGACAAAGTGGGATTGAGAGGAAATGGATGATTACAGAACACGGCCCCAAGCCGAGGAGTGCCCCGATACGAGCCCACTTTATGATACCAGAACATGCGGGCATGTTTGTTAACCTCGCATAACGAACGGCGATATAAGAAAAGCGGCTCAGATATATGACAGCTCGCCCCCAGGAACTCCGGCATGTGGAATGCCATATTCCGCAGCTGTGGCACACGAAGAGAAACTGGTACCGTCAGGAAAGTGTAAGTCAGCGCAGTATACGAGGGTCAGCCTAAGAAGCGACGAAAACAGCTATTCTGGCTTTCAAGGCACTCATTTCCATGTAAGCACGCGTGACGTGACCACCCATACAAGAGTTTCGTCGACAAAGCTAGCGCTTGATTAGAGCTGAACAGCGTACCTCGGGCAATATACGCATTTGAAGACAGGGATCTTCATACCCGCCTTGACCACTTGTATTAGATCTTCACAGACAGGAGAGCAGTCTGGCATTCTGAAAACGCAATCTGGTAAGGCTAAGGGAGCTTTTCCCGCCCTGCTCAAGTCAATCTTCACAATGCCAACTAGCAGTGTGCCTCAGCGTCAGGTACTCTTCGCTGCATCGCGTGCGGCTGCGACTCGTTGCTATATGCCTTATGTTGCGTATTACATGGATTTTTTTTTCCCGCTAATGAACTAAAAAGCCATGAAGTGTCATTTCGCGATTTCTGTGGTGCCGGCAATACAGAAGGTATGAGAAGAGGGGGCCTCGGTTTTTTGGAAAACTTGCAGAACCATGGAGCGTACTTCTTGTCACGCACTAAGCCTACATTTAAAAAGAAAAGATTTCGCTGGGGTACAGCGGCCTCTGTAAATAAGGGCGCCCTTTGTTAATCAAAGTCGCTGTGAACTCATTAAGGAGGGGCACATCTCAAGAAAGAAGAGATTGTTCCCGGAGCGACTCTAATGAGAGGCCTTATTACGGCATGCGTGTACGGTGCTTTATTATCCATGGCAAGTGGGGTGGAGTGATATGATTCCGTTTCAATCTGATTTGTTTTGCACGCCGGTATTGTCGCATGCCCACGCTGCGAGTGGAATTAGTCAGTCAGAACGGTGGATGATAGGATGGAATCGAACAAAAACTAACGGCTAAACAAGGCGACGGCCTTTCCAAACGATCGGCGTTAGCCGGCAGAGGCAGCGGCCGCAGCTCTGCGCTGACGCTTCCGACGCTGTCGCTCCTGCGCGGCCTTCCTATAGCACGTACCTCGTCCGAAACGGCAGTTGCGGAAGTTGAAGGTTCGCATTGCCGCCGGCGCCGCTCTCGCTACTGCCAGGACTTCGTCATCCGCAGTTCCTCGGTCTGCCTATCACCAATCGGCTTCTCGTTAGGCGGCGAGAACCGGAGGGGGGGTCTTGTGGAAGGCGAGTTTCGCGAGCATGAGTGCGATGAGGGTCCTTTTCCTTTATTTTGTATTGATTTTCAGCCTGGAAAAGCTCGGTTTGTCCTGGTTTCCTCTTTCTCTCAGGCTGGTAATAAAAGGGTAATAAGTGGGCAGCTGCTGCGCCATCCACGCGCGCTGGTTTTTTGTATGATATTTTGTTTCTACGGCCAACGCAGAGGGAATTTTTGAGGGAATTCCGCAGCAAGGACCTCGCTTCCGAGCTGTAGCCGCTCAGGGAGAGAAGAAACGCAGAACCCATTAGACAGGGTCACATAGGCCCATTGCATTCGATGCTCCGATATTGAGTCGTGTGCGGCATCACTGCGTTTACCTCTTCTTTCTCTATCTCTGTCGGCAACAGCGTCCCTCCCTTTTCTACACCTACTTCTTCCCTCTTTCTCCAATCGTTGCCCCTCCGATCGATGTCTAATTTTTCTTTCCTGGCCGCTAAGATCCGTGGTCTTGGGAGGGCTTCATCCATGCGAAGGCTCGAAGTCGGCTTATGATGGCTCCCATTGTAAAAATTGCGCTATAGTAGCTTCACATTCATTACATGCCCTCCATCAACTGCTTACAAATTGAGAATAAAAGGTGAAGTTAATTGCTCCGAGATAACAGCGCGCGGAAAAGGCGATCTCATTGTTCTAGCCTTACATACGATTGCACCATTATATTCATATTGAAAGTAGCATGTGGTAAATACAATTTTCGAAACGCAAGAAGGCGGATCTTTGAAATGAAATCTCAAGCTACGATGAATGGAAACTCTTCAGCTTCGTTTCAAGCAGCCCATGACAGTCGCTGGGTTTGACTTACCAATAGTGCTAAATGCAGAAAATTGGACGTATGTAGCTCTACCGTTGCCCAAGAGTCTTCCCGGTTGATGTCGATTTAAATGCTTTCTGAACCACGCGTGGACAGTCTGCCACTCCGCTTTCCCGGCGGCTGTTTAGAAACGCCAGACAGCGGTTTTCTCCCTTGTCTCTCGTTTACTCTTTCACATTCTCGAGAAACAGAAGAGTAGCTTACACGAGGTTTTCACCGTCGACAAAGAAGCACCAGTTCATTCAGAAATTTAAAGCAAACGCGATTAAACATATAGGCTGCCCATACGAGGAGCCCTCCATAACGCCGCAATATCGGATTACTCGAAGCAAGCCTTCTAGGCTGTGGAAATCGCCGATATGTAGTACACGTATGGGCATAGTCACAAAGAAGCATCATGCTCGGCAGGAAGTTGCACGCCAGCAGGGAGGGGGGGGGGGGGGCGCAGAGATCGCAAATGGAAGGATGAACGCGCTGGCAACACTGGCCGCAACCGCGCAGCGCGGTACTCTGCTGCATATTCGAATATCTAAATCTATCTGAACCCCACATCTAAGCAAGGCGACGTGGGCGTGGACATTCACCCCTGCGTGCCGCCGAAGGTGACGCTGAAATTCGTGTTAAGGCGCGCTCACATTAGCGGGAAAACGCGCAACGCTGGACGTTTCCCGCGTGCCGCTTCCCGCGCAAGCCGGTTTTTCTCCCGCGGACAGCCTGCTCTGCCGTCCCGCGGAGCGATGGGTTCGGTACCTATTTTTCCCGTGCCGGTGACCAGAACAGCCAATGGGCGCCGACCGTGAACCGTGACGTCGGTCCCAGTTCAGTGACCCCGTCGGCGGAGGCTGCGCGCGTCCGGCCGGCCGGCCGGCCGGCCGGGCACTCGGCGGCTGCTTTGCCAGGGCGACGGGAGGGGAGCTAGCAGGGTACGCTTTCCAGTCTTCTCTAGTGTCACGTGACTATTCCCTTCTCTTTCTGCTTGTTCGGGTCCTCCCTCAGCGCCTCCTCTCTCCACATTCCAAGACAACCGCAGCGAGAAAACGCGCGCAGTGTGAGCGTCATTCTGAGGAGCTGCGAGGCAGCGTCGACGTTGACGCTGTGCCGGCGCGGGAAGCTTCCCGCTAGTGTGAGCGCGCCTTTACAGGAGGGAACGTACCGTTCTTTGAGTTCTTTTGCTGGCAGTGGCGCCCAACTTGGAATTGTTGTTGTACAGCTGTTATTCCGATCGCGGATGTGAGTGGCTTTCAGTGAGGGCATAAACGCTGAGCAGGTGCGGAAACGAAGAAAGGTTCAACGTGCGGCCGTGCACAGCCGCTGCTCCGTCCAAACTCCAAGACACTCACCGCTGGACCTCTGTTCCTCAAGCGCGTGGTCTGCTTTGGCTGTGAAGTAATTAATAAACATCTTTTTCTATGCAAACTGTCTAGCTCTGCACTGCCGGTGGCCGATATTCTCGCCTGGCTGCGCGGGCGCGTCGCCCGCCTCACAGCTTGTTTCACCGGCATTCCAGAGGGAAGACATCGCGCTTCTCGGAAGGCGGAGGAAGCGAACACCGCGGGTGATAAATTCGCAGCTCACCGTCACTGGAGCCAGACATGGTTGTTGTGAGTGCGAGAGCTGCGTACCGGGACCCGGCCGGTGAGGGAGTTCTCCTGGTACTGTATACTGGTGCCGACATCTCTATAGACAAGCGTCGGGCCGTGACGTGAAGGAGATGCGGTGGCGCTGGCGTCAGTAGTGACATTCGTTGTGTAGGCGGAAGGCGGGACCGTCCGCATTGGGCTCGCCATGCTTGTTTTTTTTTTTTTGGGGGGGGGGGGCATAATTCACGACGTGCCGATAAATTGTGGTGCGGTTGCCTAAGCCGCAATGCAGAAGAAAGGAAGCGGCTTAAGTTTGCTTAAGTTTATTGCAGTCAGGCCTGAAAGCAACGGGCAGGGGCCGACAAGCAAGACAAGTTCGAGGACGGATCGGCTTCGTAGCTACCATTCTGTTTCTGCATTGAAATGTAATCAGTTAGTTCGCGTCTCTTAATCTGCATCGTTGCCCGGTCACGTGACGAACAGTGAAAGAATCGAGTAACGCCTGCAACTCGTTCATATTCTGTCGTGCTCTCAGCCTAAGTTTAGGCGCGGTATTCCGCTTTCTGGGAGGGGAAGTTGAACGCAGGGGGCCATTTTCAGTTGCTAATCGCCCGGACAACGTCGCGAGCATCACTTCGCGCAAAAAAGAGACAAAAAATTGCTGTGGCTCAACTCAGCTGAGCCAGGTTACAGGGAGCGGCAGCTCGGATAAACGAGGTTACACACAGTTAGGCCTGCGCTCATGTTTATTGCAGCACATAGTTATTCTTTACTGTTTACACTTGGCAAGTCTTGGTTTTTTCTGCAAAGTAAGGTAAAGACAGTCTTATGGTGCTCGAAGTAGTTTCCCAGAGTTTCAATTCGGGAAACTTAATTTCCAGGTCACTTGCAGGCGGAAACTTGTAGAACACCAAGTCTAAGGCAGTGTTCCACTCAGTGGTTGACACCGCAAGGTCGTAGGCGAGAGGCAGACCAAAGTCGAATTCTTCCATCTTAAATGGGAAACTAGGCTCAGTTTTGTTGGTCTCCGAAGAGTAGTATAGGGCAGTCTCTGTGCTGGTAGTAGTGCATACACGTAGCCACAACATCCAGGGTGTCCACGACGAAGGTGTTAGGTGCTATGTATAACCCTGTTGTTATTGCACGGGCCTTCCAACTGGCTCTATATTGAGCCACCTCCGCTGTCTCATGCGGATAGAGAAGTTAGAGAATAGGGGAGCGAGGGCAAAGAGAGGAGGAAAGAGAAAGGAGACGCGCCTCGCAACAGCGATCGTTCAGATGGCGAAAGCGGCAAGGGCGACGACGGCATGAACAACAGATACACCTGGTTGCAAGAGGACACCCGCCACAAGCAGCGCGGGCTCTCCAAGTTCCCAGCCCCGTAGGGCCAGGAGCAGCAGCCCTCCCCGATTGTCCCTCTCGCGTTATCTAGGCGGTGAGCGTTGCCCTTTTATCTAGCAAGAGCTAGTCAGCGGGTGAACCACGTGACACAACTGGCAAGAGCGAACCGTTGGAGCGACGGTCGGCGTAGCCGCGGACGTGACTGCGAAGCGCACAGCTGTGGCGGCGGCGCGCTTCCCGTTCGAGGTCATTTCAGGAACAGATTTGACCTTCAGCTCTGCATGCGAGAAGTGGTGCTTCGCTCCAAGAGCTGTCGACAGTCGCCTTCGGCGTTCACAGCGTGCCGCTAAACGCACGACGTTTGAAGCAGCACCAGATTCAGGTAGAAGTAGCACGCACGACGCGTACTTTTTCACTTGTGTCGTTTTAAAACGAAGTGTTATTTCGCAGATTATTTTAATTTTCCCACTGTACCTCGATCATAAACTGGCGAACACAGCAAATACCCCACCAAATGCCACTCCTATCAAGCAGAATGGGCACATATGAATGTAAATTGTAAAACAAGGAGCAAATTGATTTATTTATAGCTTAGCAGAGTAAGCGTAAATTTCGGTTAGAGCTCGACGAAAACGTCTATGCATGCGCTGGTGCAGCTTTCGGATCGCATTCGTATTATTCCGAGCAGATATATATGACTTACGTGTTAATTTTTGTGGTCTCCGAAGTGACGCCGCTCGGTGAAAATAGGAAGCACATCACAAGGTTCGTCATGTGGAAAAGCTGCATCGCGTCGTGCATCGCGTCGTTTTTATCTTGCACTAACAATCGGATGTACTGTACCGGCTCAGAAGTTGTGAACTGTGGATGATTAGTTTCTCCCCATACACCTCGCGCTTTCGCCCGCCGTAGGCGCTCTGTTACTTGTCGCCAACCAGCTAGGAGCGGAGGAGCACCGAATGCAGCGCGGCGCCTACTAATTCCTTCTGGCGAATAGCTTGGAAAAGTGGAGAACTACTCTCCGGGCATCAACGAAAATGTTTATAACCTCAAGCGACGCGCAGGCTTTGAAATATTCGCATTCGCGAGTTGTTTGTCTATACCCCGCGAGACTCCGGAAGCTGTTTTATTTTGGAAAAAGTGTTGCAGAAAGAAGCGGAGTACCACGTCCGTCAAGCGGCGATGCGGCACATTCAGAACCTAATGAGCCGACCGAGGTGTGGTAATTTGTTTTCTTTAACTTGACGTCGCATCCATCATCCGAGATGGCCTCATCGAAACAATCTTGCAGACGTTGCTATTCACGCCGTTAAATCTCACACAGTCAATCCACATAGCGGTCCCACCAGCTAGGGCTTGAACCAGCTATAACTGGTACGCAAGCCCTTACTACTAAATGACATTTTTTTCTACCCTGCGATGTGTACCACGTACGAAATATGTGTAGGATGCATAGCCTGGAGGAGAGGAAGCGCAAAAAAAATCACAGAACACAAACAGGGAAAAAACGATGTCACATGCGCATGTCCCATCGCTTTTCCTCGCCTGTGTGCTGTCATTTGTTTCTTTTGCGCTTCGTCTCCTCTAAGCTATGCACCGATTTGCACCTCAGATCATTTGATTAAAGAGGATGCGCCTGTAATGCGTGCGAACATCATTACCACGGCCACCTCTCAGTCACGTGTACTGGCGTGCGCTACAGCGAGTCATGTGGGTGTTTGTGGTCTTGGTTATTTCTTTCCCCTGCGTATACCGCTGCCTGGCATGTCACTCACCAGTTCTTTCCGGAGTCGATAAGGTTGCACCCGATGGTCCTGCCGGGTGCGCCGTCTGGGCCTCAGTCTGCTCAGTTTGGTGCGAGGTGCCATTAATATTTGAGGCTCCGGATATGGGCTCGCATTTCGGAATGGGATCGCTCCATCCGTGCTTTTGACAGTGCAGGTCAGGTTCTCCCACTATTTGGTACCCCTCCATACATGTGAAGTGGTAGCTGCGTGCAGTCCTTCGCTCCATTCGCAGGCCTTGAGACTTGCTTGAGAGGGGGGGACACCAAAATTGTGCTGGCGTAATAGAGAAAAAGAAAAGAAAGAAATAAAGGTCTCAGAAACGTAACCTCATAAAGAAATAACGCGGCAGTTTGGGCCTGCTTGTTTGTCATGACGGAAGAGTACAGCGCACCAAGGGGACGAGGACACAAGGAAGACACAAGAGACACACGAGCGCTGTCTTACAAATTCCGCTGTAAGTCAGCGCTCGTGTGTCTCTTGTGTCTTCCTTACTTGTGTCTTCGTCCCTTTGATGCACTGTACGCGCCCGTCACAAAAGCAGCTTTGATTTAGATCATCATTATACAAAGATACGCCTCAATTCCAGATCTGCTCTCAGTACTCCACTGCTAACGCTGTCTGGAAAGAAGCATTGCACTCAACAGTGAAATGAGAGCGGTGTGTGACGCAATAGACCTTGTGCTAATGCTGACGAGCGATCAAAATTTTGCTGATCGTTTACACTTGGGCTGCTGTGTGTGAATTACAGAAAAAAAAATGTTCGTTCATTGCCATGTGCAGTATCGGTATAGTTAAAGGGAAACGAGAATCCGGCTCTTAACACGAGGAAAAGTCGGTTTCACTGTGGAGCGGAAAAAAGGAGCGAGAGCTCGAAAGGAGGAGCCTGAAGCTGCAATCCTACTCCTCGGTAAAACCTCCTTTTCTCCGCGTTAAGAGCCGGTTTAAAGGGGCTCTCGGAAAGGTGCGGTATTCGTGGGATGTTAAGGGACGGAACTTCAGGAATATTTTTTAGCACGAATTTCTTTAATGCGTTTTATAGAAGCTTAGTTATCTGCAGTTAAAATTTTAACGTCAGCGTCCTCGCGCCTTTCCCTCGCCTCTCGTCACTTTTGCATGCTCAAAGGTCGGTGTTGCTGGTGCCGGGAAGCCCGGAGAGCAGAGCTTCCTGACCCGCCGAAGCGTCGCTGCATGCAGACTGGACGCCGCCATGGTAGCTGCGTGGCGCCTGAAAGAATCTAACCAATGGCCATATCTGAGCAGAATTACGCAGGAGCATGCGACAGAGGAGGGCGCGAGCATGAAAGAGTAGCCGGGAAGGCCTCGCCTACTTTCGCGTGCGATTGCAGATTCTCAGTTGCGTGTAGAGGTGTATTGTTTGGCTCAGGCGTTCATGAGGAGAGAAAGTAAAGATTGAGAGATTTATACACTCTCTGCAGAAGATTTTTCAGAGCGTTTCGAACCACTTCTCGTGTTTCCATAAAGTATGACACGTAATCTACACATACTGCAGAAATTTAACCCAGAAAGACTAAAAGTTAGCAGTTTTATGTCGTCGGCTATGTTTCTCTTCGTCTCTGTATGCGCTTGCGCTAGCATTATGTAGTCTGAGCGCAAACGGACTGTTTGCCACTCATATCGGCAGCACAGGAAACGCGATATCTGAAGCTAATAGGAGGGTAGCAAGATGGAGGGAGCAACGTTGTAGCATTTGGCTGAAAAGGTGGATTCCGACCAACGCGGTTGTTTTGTGCGGAGCGAGCAAGCGGCAGCAATGAGAGCGCAACGGTGCCTCGGAGCCCCATAAATTAATACTGCGGCGGCCATCATATGGGCTGCTTAAGTGAAGGTGACCCAGAATATTTAAATATAAGCTTTCCGAGGTATAGAGATGACATCTGTGGCATTGTAATACCTGTACTGTCGCGAGTAAGAAAAATTTAGCACAGTGACGTCACGGGAGGGGTGAAAATAACACCTCGCGGCTGGCGCGGCGCCATACTTTGCGAACACACCTGGCACTTTTGTTATCGGCGTGTTCGCAACCGCAGCGCCGAGCGGTGCTATCTACCGCTCCAGTGGTACGTCACTAGTGCTAATCTTTTTTACTCGCGACGGTACTTGTGGACGAAAACAGAAAACTCACTTGACTAATTTCTAATAGTCAACTTTTTAACGATAACATTTCGGTTGATGTTTTCAATTAGAGCTGTGTAGCTGGCAGTTAGTAAGAGCGATATCACTTTATTGAATTAGAAAAACGCCTCTACCTTTGGTACTGTGCCTAACAAAAATAATGGCATTTGCGTGCGTGCTTCAAGCGTTGCACGTCGTTGGCCCCCAATGCTTTTTCCTACCCGTGCAGCTGCAGTGCCCGCCTCTGCCCGCTGCTGCTGAGCAGACGGGAGAAAGAAGGCCACGTGACGCTTGCGTCACGTGGCCTTCTACATTAGGAGCCTAGAGCCCAGAGCATTAAGAGCCCAGAGCCTTGTCCACGAGCGCGGGGATTCCCTATGACGCCCGTCGGTCCTGCTTCCGGTTCAATGACAACTGCATACGCGGAGCCGTGTCCACGCGTCTGCACGCTTCATGCGCCCCTTCCGGCTGTCGCGGTGCCGCCTTGCCCGCCACGGAGCTGCCAGGGCTGCCGCCGCCTCCGCTGATCGCGTGGTGCGTCACGTAACGCCCTGGCATTTTTTCAGACTGTCGACGCCGGCTTTTTGCTGCGATGAGACTTCGATGCTATCGGACAAAAAGCGCTATGAAGGAAACGCGCGCGCAAAAGCCAAATTTTTTTGAGCCACAGAGCCGAAGGTATTCGCGTTTTCGGAATTCTAAAGAGGCGTAGGGCCATTATTATGCCTACAGCCAGCTATCTGCAATTGCTACCAAGTCCCTATATGTAATAGTTTAAATGTTGCCCACTAGAAGCTAGTTGACATGATTATACTAAATCCGATTCACCTGTTTTCCGATGTCCGCCGACATTAGTACTACAAGGCTTCAGGCGGCCATGGCTACACTTTAAAAAAGCCTATTATTAAACATTAACGCGGGTGCGTTACTTGGCTCATTGTACGAAAACCCCGCCGTCGACAGATACCCGTGGCCGAAACGCGGCCCGCAAATGACGCCATTCACCCCTCCTGGAGCAATAGGCCGCCAGCGTCCCCATCGCCACGACCCTCAAAGCGCGACTAAGGTGTCTACTTACCCAAGGAGCCTGTTATGCGCCTTTCTTTCCCTCAAAATCAACGCAGTCTAAACGATTCGCTGGTTTTGAGATAAAGAAAGGTCGCCGCCACTTCCTACTCACAGTGCGATTGAGGTGTTCATTGACTCAGTGAACCAGGGACAATTGCTCTCGCATTTACACGTCATAAGAATTGCTTAGGGTCCCCCATAATTTTTCTTGTTCACCTTCGATGAAACAGCTTGCATACCTTCTAATTTGGCTCTAGGACGTTCATTTCATTGCACTGCTACAAATATTTTGATGCGAAAAACATCTGCCTCCGCATGTTGCACAGCCGGCGACAAAATAATATGGGCCACGTGACCGCTCGCAACAACTGGTAAAACTGCATCGCCGCGCCATCTAATGCTGCCCTTGCTCGCATACGTATTTTTTCCTGGCTTCCGGCGAACGCGCTGGCGATATGCAATGCTAAGCGTGAGGGGTGGCTGTTTCTTAACCATCATGTTGTGCGCGCTGTTCGGCGGGCACGACGGGCGACGAAGCTGGCGCTGCAAAGTGTTGATTAGGCAGAACACGCATCTCACCTGTCTCGGCAACGAACGGTTGCAGCATGCATTATTGCCTCTCCTCACTGCCGTTTACGTGGGCTTAAAAAGAGCGTCTTATCTGCAAATGAGAGCGAGTGCCCCGAAAAGAAGAAGCCATAAAGGCGAAAATCATTTTTTTTCCTCTCGAATAGTCTTATATATTACTGACGCTGTCACACGTGAACGCGATTCCTTCAGAGTAAGTGGACCGTGTCTGGCGAAAATGAACTGCAATGCGTCCCGTGTGGTTAACAAAAAAAAAAGATATGGCCGCTTGCGAGCGACGACAAATACTAGCGGCAGTGAAGGGAGGAATGTCAGAAACCGGGATTTAGTTCAAGAGTGGTGGGGGAGAGAGATGACGATGTGTAGTGTGTTCGATGTCCTTGACTAATTCTCGCCGTCTGGAATTCGTGTGACGTAGACACGGTCTCTGCTGGGGAGAGTGGGTTTTTTTGCGGGGGGGGGGGGGGGGGGGGGGGGGGGGGGGCTGTTTACCTGCAGACGATCTGCACCATAAAACTGGGGTAAAGGGAGTGACGGGTGGTGTGCAATAACAGGTAGGGGGAGTGAAGAGTAGTGGAGGGAGCGGGGAGTGCTTATGTGTTCGATTTGCTTGACTAACTCTCGATGTCATGACTGCAAACTCTCAAGACGTGGCGACGGCTTCTGCGGGACGGTGCAGGGGTGGTCCGTTTATCATTTTCAGCTGGCCTGCGCTGTAAAACTGGCGTGAAATCTATTAACAAAGGCGGACGCTGTAGAACATAGGACAGTCTGGCTACAATATACTATATTATCTACTGTTGTGAGCCGAGTCAGCAGTGGTTACCCCGCAGAATAGGATGATAAGAAAAGGGAGGCTCAGAAGTAAATCAACAAGACATATCTATTTACACTAATTACATCATTGACCAAATAAAAAGGCTGTACAGGATGAAACGACACGATGAGGGAAGTACGACGGGCGAAGCAGTCAGGCGCTCTTAAATAGCCTTTTTGTCTGCAGTTCCTGCCTTCTCCGCCAATGAGCAGGGCTTCTTCGTGGGCGTTGCCTTTGGGTCGTGACGTTGAAAATTATCCCAGAGCTGTAGCTGGGGGGACTTCCTTTTTTCCCCTTGACCTTCGTGAACATCAGACGCGAGCGCGGTGGTTCTTGGAACCGCCTCGAGCCTCCAGGCAGCACCACGTTGGTTATCGAAGAAAGGCCATGCTTGGTTCGACGAAACCACAGCGTAGGATGCTCACGTGACGGCAGGCTCTCGCAGGGGGGTGGGGGGGTGGGGGTGGGGGGGGGGGAGTTGACGTGTCTACCTAACCTGGACAGAAGTAGTGCGGCACGGCGTGCGCTGCTCTGAGGTGAGAGAAGTGAAATGAAAAGAGGGACTCGTTGTGACATACATGACTGAAGCCAAGTCACCGAGATCAAGGAGCATAGGAGATGTTAGTGCGCTAACACTTATAGTGGCCATTCCTCGCATTTGGGCGTTATGTGTTTTAACTGTCTGTCTAAAGCCGGTTTTGTGGCAGGCTACTCACCTGCCAGCCGTGTAATTCGACAGCCCATTTTATCGTGAGAGGCTGCTCGGGGAGAGCAACCTGGGTCGCAACCCAACCAAAGCAACCCAAGTCCCAATGATGGCAACACCTGCCACAGCACCTATCCACCGGGTGGCTTACTTGCCAAGGTGTAGCCGGTGGTCGCCAGGCGAAAACCTGGGTCGCTAATTAGGCGACACCGCTGCTAAGCGCACCAAGCTAAGTGGAATGAGCAGCAGCGGTTAGGGGGAGAACGTGATGCGAATGATGCTTTCACAGTAGCTAAACGGAAGGAGAAATTGGGTGTGGTAATTAGGTGGAAGCCTTGCACCACCTAGTAGGTCGTAGCTCCAACCGACAATTGACGTCATGCTAGCGCTCATATCCGCATTCGGCCTAGTTGCCTAAATCGACTGCAATTTTAAAAATTTCACTTCTTTTCCAATATTTTTCATTTGTGGTGTTCATCTGTGAGAGATTAAAACAACCACATGCCGCCGGCGTGAATCCGGCGGCATGATATAAAATAAAACAAAATCCCCCATGTTCCTTGGTCTCGGTGACTGCCGGTCTGAGATGGGCTCTGGTGGCTTTTTTGTGGCACTCCGCAGGTGCAGAAATGTCTCGCACGGGGGTGACAAGCGGGTTTTTCTGTAGAAGCGGTGCCCCGTGACTCACCAGACGTCGGCTAAGTGGGTAGATTGTCTTTTCATACGATAAGGCAACCCGGGCGAAGGCAGTGTCACAACACTACCTACTCACCACAAAGCGAACAGCGCACGCGTCACCGCTCGCCTTGCCTTGTCGAATAGCGGCAATGAAATGGTGGTTAATAAACAGCGAGTCCTCGCGTTTAGCGCTGAATATCAACAACTTGCCCGCCAGAAGCGAAGAAACAGACGCTTCTACGAGCCCGAAAGGACGCGCATGCGTACATGAAGTACTCAAGGCCACAAGTGCACCGTTAGAAGCGCGGCGATGCAGTTCTGCCTGTTTCAGGCAGCTCGCGTACCCCGCCTTATTTTGTCGCCGTTTGTATAATGTATTCTGCTTAGATGTCGCAGGTAAACTCTGGTTTATTGTTACCTTCTCGGGCGAATCTAGCGCACTTCATGTATATTGGAATGCTAAAAAAATACCATTTCGAGACATCATTTAAAGACGTCATTTTGAGACTCACTTCGGCATCGCGCGAAAGAGGTGCACAGACCACAATCAGTACGTTCCCACCTTGTGACCCTGTGTCAAGAGTGCATTTAGACGTGAAGAAAGACAGCATGTCCTGTACTCGCCGAGCCGGTTTCGCCGACTGCTTGTAAATCCGGAAAACAAACGTTCTGAATGGAACTCACTCTGCACCCTTAAGCTATTACACGTCCACGAAGTCTGGAGTTCCTCCAAACTTACCTGAGCGCGCCTTCTCGCAACGAAGATGCGTCGCCACCACATGTCTGCGTGCCTGCCTGGGACTTTTTTGAGCTCATCGTAACCCGCCGAACCAGTACGGCAGGGCTACTGCGCAGCCTGTCGCATCTCTGCAGTTGTCGGGGGTGCTTACGTACCCACCACTGACCCTTGTTAAAGTGGCGTAATCAATGAACAACCATCACATCACTTTGCTCTCTTGGCATGTCGTTGCGCGCTCGAGCTACCCCTCCTGCACGGTTTTTCCACCCGGCATGACACAGCCACCGCGCTCCCCTCAGCTCTCACTTCTTCCCTCACGCGATCTGTGCCGCCGTACTTTGCGACGCCACGTCGGCAGTGATCCGCTGCTTGAGTGCGCCTGTTACGGGTTAATATTTATCATCATCACCAGCCTGACTACATTCACGGCAAGGCAAAAGCCGCTCCCACTGAGCTTAAATAATCCCGTTCTTCGAAAGCTGTGGTCGCCTCATTCCAGCCACGCATACTTCCGTATCTCGTCCGCCGAGTATTGCCTACGACGATTCACGTTGCCTGGTGCGTGCGTTTCTGCTCAAAAGACTGACTGCTTGGCACGTCGTCCTCTCAAAGCTGTCGTCCTCTTCACAAACTGTGTAGCAAGGTGCAAAATGATGCGCATACTTACGCTGGCCTCGCACAGTGATATTCCGTGAATGGCCCGGTGTTACGTGACGGCAGATGACGGTAGCCGACTTGCCCAGGGCAAGCCAGAATTTCATCCGCATGAAATTTTGTCCAATCCGGGTTGACGAGATAACTAGGAGAAGTAAGTTTGTGCAAGCATAAGCAACCACTTCAGAACGGAAAGAGCAAAGTCATATCATTAAATATGTTTCCCTTTTTCAGGCAGATAAGCACAGTTGAACGTCGCCTTAACGAGCTTATGGGAAAGAATCTTCAAGTTTTTTCCTTGTGACCGTATCTTGCTCACTGCTGGCAGGGTGCTGATCGCCGCACGTAGTTGATTTCTTGCACTTTAGATATGACCTCACAGTTCGAAATAGTCTCACTGTCACTCTCGGTTATCATGACTTTAATATTCGCGTGTGTTATCGACCACCGTGTACCTCTATGAAAGTTAGTTCAGAGCTACATGGTGTATTAAACGAGCTAAATGTCCGGTTGCCTTGAAGTCCCCTCTTTTTTCATAGTGATTTTAATTTTGCTGCCATTAACTTGAATGACTCTTCTCCGAAATTCGATGGGTAATCCGAGGGCTCTTTTTTCATTAACATTTGCCTGGATTTTCATTTTAAGTATCTTGTCTTCACTCTAGACGATCTACACTTCAGTCTGCTAGCGCCCTTTATCTCGTTCTCTTTACCACACCTCAGCTTGTTTCCTGCATTTATGATATATGACTGGTTTAAGTGATCATTGCCTCATTTATTTCGAACTGCACACTTCTGTTCCTGCTACCAAAACGTCACAAAGTTATCCGTGATTACAAAACAGACTAACTCTATAAACCGTAAACCTCTGGCTTCATTTCATGTTTCTAAACTTGCTGTGCTGCCAAAAATGGGGCTTTGTTATAGGAAAAATTCCATTTTTTAAATAATAAGCTGATCCCTCAGAAACGCATTATAGCAAGCTCTCATGCTCCGTGGGTTTACGCGCGCCTCTGACGCCTGCTGAACAGATAGAAAAGGCTATATCGGCGGCCCAAGGCAACAGAAGCATCCGAAAGCAGGCACGCTTACGTTACCGCCACCACTTAGTACAAAATTTTGTGTCCGAGACAGAGAAATAATTCTATGAGCTCATGCTCCTATCTCTTCTTAGAAATACCTATTCCGAGAAAAAATTGAAATTTGGTCGGCGGGGATAAGCTGATTACAGTATAGATCTCTCCGATGATAGCAACCCCCCCCCCCCCCCCAATAAATACACCAGAGTGACTGTTGCAAAGTGTTGAATGAATTTTTCGCCTTCTGTCTTTCTTCCACTTTGCCGACCTTTTGCCCTGATCCTTGTACTTTTGACGCTCTTTCCATGGATGAGACAATAATTCATTCCACTGGTGTATTATGCTTAAATGAAAAAAGGATATTTCAGCTTGCTCAGGTATCGACGACATAACAACGAAGTTCTCTAAACATGCATCTACCTGCTCGTCACAGACTCTTCGTGAAATGTTTGTGCAGCTATTACGCAGTTCTTGCATTCCAAATGAATGCAAGCTGATTGCAGTGGGAATGTTTGGCCCATTTCAGTACCTAGCGTAACTACAAACTTCTCGAGCACATAATTCAATTTCACCTTGTTGCTTTCCACGAACCTAGCAACTTTTCCAATTCATCAACAAGGATCCAGAATTTTTCTCGTGCGAAACGTACCTCATATCTTCAACTGATTATGTATTTAGCGATAAAAAATGCTAACATAGTTGTGGACTCTTTTCTTAATTTTACTAAGGCGTTTGACACTGTTTGTAATGACTTGCTGCTATTTAAACTCAGTGCTCTCAATATTTACCACCAGGTATTAGGCCGGAACAAATATTTCCATTCTAACGGTAGCCAGTATGTCCCAGTCAATGATTATGATTTCCATAACATCTGGAGTACTTCAAGGTTCTGTGTTAGTAAAACACGTCGTTCGGCTAGTTGCTGCATTGCATTAAGGGGAATAACCCCAGCCAAAAGGATACGCACAGGGAACTGGGAACAAGGCAGGAAAGAGGCTGGGCTGCGAACTGCTTATTTAAGATCCGGGGTCAAATATATACAGGGCACTAAGTCACATGATCATCGCACAATCACCGCACTACTCAACCATTCGTTGTCAAAGAAATAATTTTTTTCATTACCAAGACAGCAATCACCTTCTGTCTTCCATGGTACTCCACAGCTACTTTGCCTAAACTCAGTGAAGAAAATCTTTGCAAAAGCAGGTAATCAACTCAAAAGCAGAGTCGTTACTAAAACAAGAAAAAAGAGAAAACGAACACTTTCCCCGCCTAACAAACCCAACATCAAGCAGAAATGAATTTCACTCTTCGAAAGGAAACGTGAATGTTTCCTATCAAGGCCTTGTGATTATAAGAGAGACTACATGAAGGCACCTTCCTTTCTTCGAAGAGTACCACAGCAGTCATTTCAACATGCGTCGCGTTTCTTTGCGATCAGAAAGGCCTCAAGTTGTTCATGAGCCATCTTATTGCGACTCCTGCTCAGAATCCCGATACCACCAAGTATTGGCTCACATTTTCACTTTTAACAGTGAAGGGGCAGATGAGACCCAATTCCCTTTTATAACGATTTATGGTGCTCCCAAGTTCTACAACACAACACAACGCAACAGAACACAACAAAACATAGCACAACACAACATAACACAACAGATCGCAAAGCAACGCAACCAAACGCAACACAGCACCAACTGCGCAGTGCACAAATGTTTCGCCATGCCTCTTTTCGCACTGGGGTTTATTCTTTCACCCGATACATGCGCCCAGTCCACTCGGTTTTCTTGGCGCTGAGAAACCGACAGGTAACTACGTCATAGCTGACCGCAACATTTTTCAGGCTGCGCCAATCTGTGCGTATAGGGGACCACTTGTGGTCGCCTTTGTCCTGGCTTGGCTCTGGTGCTTCTCCCTTTTTTTGTAGCAGAATCTCTGCTACGGCAGACATGACGGAGCATGGGAATCCCCCCCTTTTGAAGTCTCTCAGGCCGAATACTAAAAATGCCCTCAACCATGTGAGCTTAAGACTTAATCAATGCGTATTCCAGGAAATGAGAGGCGACAGCCCTCTTGACTCTCTTGGAATGCGTGGATACATAGGGCAGAAATTCTTTCTTTACGCTGGGAAAATGTGTTTTTTTTTATTTTTGTTGTTTTACTGTTAATGACTGTTTTTGAAATGATTGCCTCCTTTTCCATTAAAGGGTTTCTCTCTCTTTCTCTCGCTCTGGACAGGGAACGGAAGAAAGAAGGTGAATGCGGTCTTAGTAACAAAAGAATGACTTTTGTTACTTGTTCCACGACGGGTTGCTGAGTAATATGGTGATTGTGCGATGGTCCTATGTCACTGAGGGCCCTGTATATATTCGAGCCCCGATATATTAAACAAACATCTGGCAGTCCAGCCTCTGTCCTGTCTTCTTACCATTTTGCTGTGTGCGTCTGGTTTTGGGTGGTGTTAGTTCCCTCAATTCTGTGGTAGGTCCTCTCTTGTTTCCAATTTGACATTCAATGGTCTATCTAATAATGTTATGTCCCATATAAAGCATTTCGCTGATGATTGCGTGCTATATCGCTAATTATTAATCTCTGCGATGAAGTATGCTTACAGTCTGACTTACAATTTCTTCATGACGCAGCGACTGGCATATAATACTTAACACTACTAAATAAAAATGCGTGAGTATTCGTAGGCCCACTCGCGTTAGCAACTCTCGCTGTTTTCCTAATAACGCGAAGTTATCGGCTGTTTCATCGCACAAATATCTGGTGTTCACATAACACAAAAGCTGTCTTGAAAAATGCTCGTTAACTACGTATCTAACGAGGATGGCCACACACTCGGATTCTTACGCCCCCATTTCATACCTGTAAACAGCTCCGTCAAGCTTCATTTGAATATGAAATCAAGAAGACAGAGACTAGAATATGCGTACTCTATTTGGGATCCTAATCAGTTCAATTTAATCAACACCTTATGTATATGTTTATCGGATTTAATGTCCCAAAATGACTCAGGCTAAGAAGAATGCCGTAGTGAAGGGCTCCTGAAATTTCGACCACCTGGGCTTCTTTAACGTGCACTTATATCGCACAGTACACGTGCCTCTAGCATTTTGCCTCCGTCGAAATTCAACCGCCGTGGCCGGGATCGAAGCCGCGTCCTTCGGGTCAGCAGCCGAGCACCATAACCATTGAGCCACCGTGGCGGTTTAATGCACTTCAGTGCAAGTCTAAAACTGTGCTGCTATCCGCTGTATTGATTCAAGTTCCTCTCGAACAGCAAGCGTGCCTGCATTATTATGAACACTTGGTTTTCAGGTTATTTCTCAGCGTCATAAATATTTTCGCTGATGCCTTTTCCACAGGATTTACTATACTAACCCTATTCTTAAAGATCAATTTCTCGTACAACTTATATATTTACACGCATAGATCCCAACTTCAAGGTAAGGATCCCGCACTGTCGACCAGCATTTGTATAATTCATTTCTTCCTCGAACTGAAAATGACTGCAAACTCTTCCCTGCCTTCATCGCTACAGTGACCGACGCCGAAAAATACAAGAAAACCGCTGCCGATTTTGTATGCATTTATTCTTTGTAATGCCAAATAAATAAATAAATAATAAATAAATAAATAAATAAATAAATAAATAAATAAATAAATAAATAAATAAATAAATAAATAAATAAATCCAAGGGTTCCTGCGATCACTTCGTTATAGCCGTTGCATGGTTACAGCCGTAAGTGACCTTGACCGAAAACGTCGCATTGCATACGAAAAGGCTTACGTCCCACTGTTTAAACCGTGGACAACCTTACTGGGCCACCGATGTGTGTTAATGGAGCCCTCATCACGCAGAATGAGCGCTCCAACGCAGCCGAACATCGGGCCAGACAGAAACCGAATATGTCAGCATCGCCAACGCGCCCCCGTTTCTTTTGTGGGGCGCAGTGGATTCAACGCCTAGGAAATGGGTCTTGGATGAATAATGTCGCAGACGATGGGGAGAGACCTGTCCAGATTATTTAGCCCCCTTTTCTGGGCACTCGAGTCGATCCGGGCTGCTGTGACACGGAGCACGCGGCGGTGATTTTTTTCAACTCTGAAACTATGCAACTATGCAAATTTATTTATTTATTTATTTCATTTCTTTCTCTACAGAGAAAATGGAGAAGGTGCTAAAGGCACATGGCCTGACAGAGGCTCCTGCCCCATATAGTAAAATTCGGCATTCAGTGTACACTGGTCACAAAAATAATGGGTACAATGCTTAAACACATGCACATACATTTGTGGTAGAACCAAGAATCACCATGATATTACAAATGAATATAATAAATGCAAAATTACTATCTACAATGAACTTTATGCATCTGCATACACAATACGGACACACCTGAACATGCGTACAGAATATAATGGACAATAAAAGGTGTTTACATTTTGGCTTGCCAGAAACGATAACAGACAGCGGGTATTATGACAAAGAAACGGGTTAGCTTAGTAAATAAGTTTTCACAGATTTCTTAAATATGGGTTGTTGGAATAGAACCCCGCCCTCTACGGTATTTAGCAAGTAAGGAACTTAAAAGCTGTGGTTCTGTCTTCCACAGTTCGTTCTGGTGAGGGGTATTCTTCTTTGTTTGCGCATGGTGTACTTCGATTTAAGAAGATCTGTTGTGCTGTTGTGCAAATTATTGTTATTATTATGTTGTAATAACTTGTAGTAGTATATTTGGGTGGCAAGAAGCATCACATGTTTAATAAAGAGCTTGTCTGCTCGAAGGTCGACCGCATAGTTTTCCTTGATAGTTCTCAAATATTCTTAAAATCTTTTTTGCAACACCAGTAATTTGTTATAGTTTTGCGCTGTAGTTGTTTCCCACACTAGTCCGCAATACGATAACTTTGAGAAGAAAAGTGCATAATACGATGTTTGTTTTAACCATAAGGAAATAAGTTTACTTATCCTGTATATACAGCCCACAGCTTTTCCTAGTTCTGCAGCTAAGTCATTTACATGCGTGTTCCAGGACATATCATTTTGGAGCTATACCTCCAAGAATTTTTAGGCTGCGACCTCTGTAATCGTGTCTTGCGGTGAAGTATTACAATATTAGCACTAATTGGCTTGTTTATGGGTTTAAAGGATGGCTCCATTCGTTTCTGCGTGGATTACCGTGCCCTTAACAAGATAACCCATAAAGATGTCTACCCGCTGCCTCGCATCGAAGGCACGTTGGACTGCCTCCAAGGTGCTGAGTACTTTTCAAGCCTCAACTTCCGCTCGGGATATTGCCAGATCCCCATGCACGAACGAGACAAGGAGAAGACCGCCTTTGTTACGCCTGACAACTTTACGAATTCAATGTGATGCCTTTCGGACTGTGCAATGCCCCGGCCACATTTGAGCGCATGATCGGCACCGTGGTATGGGGAATGAAATGGAAGACCTGCCTCTGCTATCTGGACAATATTATCATCCTTTCGTTCGACTTCTCCCGGCACTTGCGCTATCTCAACGAACTTCTCACGTGACTTGCGAAAGCCGGTCTTCAATTAAATACGAAAAAGTGCCACTTTGCCGGAAAGCCCATCAAAGTACTTGGCCACGTCATTAGTAAGGCCGGAATCCGACCCTATCCTGCAAAAATTGCCGCTGTTAAGAGTTTTCCTCGCCGTCAACGCTTGAAAGGACTAAGAAGCTTCCTGGGCTTATCGTCCTACTTCCGCCGTTTTATCCGTAATTTCGCATCCATAGCGTCCCCACTCCACAACCTATTTACTTACGAGGCGCTTTACTTGTGGTACACTGAGTGCGAAGAGGCCTTCCAAGTTCTCAAGCAGGAGCTCACTTCAACGCCTGTGCTTCGCCATTTTGACGAGGCCGCGCCAGCCATTCTTCCTACCGACGCCAGTGGACAAGGCCTTGGCGATGTTCTCTTCCAACACAACGAGGCGTCCCAAGAGCAGATTGTTGCACACGCCAGCCGTTCTCTTACTGCCGTTGAGCGTAACTACACTATCACAGAGAAAGAATGTCTCGCCGTTGTTTGGGCTATCCAGAAATTTCGTCCCTACTTGTACGGCCATCATTTCACCATCGTCACCGATCATCACACGCTCTGTTGGCTGTCTACATTGAAGAACTTGACCGGCCGTTTGGGTCGCTGGGTGCTACGTCTTCAGGAGTACACCTTCACTATCACCTACAAATCCGGGAGAGAACACTTCGACGCTGACGCCCTCTCTCGTTGCCCGTTTCCGGATTCCCAGACTCACGCTGCGGCCCCTTCAACAACGTGCCCTTCACATCAGGCGTGCGAGCTCCCTCTGAATTTTGTCCATGTTGTTGTTGCACCACTCGACGTCCACACCGATTTCCCCTCCCATCAGCTGGCTGATCTATACTGCCGCACAATCATCGCTTGTCTCCGGGGTCATTCAGTGGCACCCAACAGTCGGTCGCGCCGGCAGCTTCGCCAGTTCAGATTTCAGCACGGCACACTCTATCGCTACTCCTACCACCCTACAGGTCACCGGTGGGTTCCCGTAGTGCCTCGCTCCCTTCGTCTTCAAGTTTTGGGGGCTTACCACGAAGACGCCTCTGCCGGTCATTTAGGTCACCTGAAGACGTATGACCGTTCAAAAGCCGCTACTTCTGGCCTGGGATCTCTACTAGCGTCGCCAAATACATATCCTCCTGCGTGTCTTGTCAGCGTCGCAAGCGGTCAACATCTGTTCCTGCCGGCCCCCTACAGCCTCTTCCCTGCCAATCCGTGCCTTTGGACACCGCCGCCATCAACCTGTTTGGTCCCTTTCCCCTTACGCCAGCCGGCAACCATTGGGTTGTCACCGCCATTGACCACCTGACGCGGTATGCTGAAACAGCCCCGCTTCATTCCGGTGCCACTTCTGAGATCGCCGACTTTTTCTTGCGTGCGATAGTGTTGCGCCATGGTGCTCCTCGTATCCTGATTAGCGACCGTGGGGAGACATTTTTGTCCCATGTGCTTGAAGAGGTCCTCCGCGCCACCAACACTATCCACAAGACTATCCACATGTTCTAGCTGTCATCCTCAAACCAACGGTCTCATCGAGCGCTTTTACTGCACATTGCCTGACATGATATATATGTACAGTACTCACGGATTGAAATAGGACATTCGGAGCGCGTGGCCGTCGCTTCATGGAGCGCCGCCCGTAGACGCTCATGGAACCAAGGTGGTGCATTATGGTATGGCGTGAGAGGGAGAACATCTACAAAGCAGAATTGTTCCTTCCAGTAGCCAATCAGCCGGCCTGTGGTTTACCACATGCCTGCGTGGCACTGCAAGGCTAGCGCTCCGAATGTCCTATTTCAATCCGTGAGTACTGTACATTCGGCCTGACCATAAGAACTGGGAGAACATTTTGCCCTTCGTCACATTTGCTCACAATTCCGTAGTTCAGCGCACCGCTGAAGCTACAGCCCTTTCTTCTTGGTTTATGGCCGTGTCCCATCCTCCTTGTTTGATACCGCCTTCTTTTCTGCGCCCGCATCTCCGTCTGCGTCTCTGGGCGACGAGTTCCCTTCTCGGATGGCCCATTGTCTCCACCACGCTCGCGTCAACACCGAAGCCGCTCAGCAAGACCGCAAACAGCGCTATGACCTGCAGCACCGTACTGTGTCCTTCAGACCCGGTGATAAGGTCCTCCTATGGACACCCGTACGCACGCCTTGATTGTGCGAAAAGTTTCTCGAGTGCTTCATCGGAACTTATACTGTAGTCCAGCAAACGCCTCCCGTCAACTACGCCGTTGTTACCTCGCACCCCGTCATCGACCGCCGTCGCCGCTCCCACGAGGTGGTTCACGGATCACGTATCAATCTCTACACCCGTCGCCCCTCTTCTATTTAATCCGCGGCCAGGATGGCCGCTTTTGTGCCGGGGACTATTTGTGTGAGCGCTTTGCGCGAACATTCACCTCTATCATCTGTATATCCCCTTCATCATCATCGCTTGCCTGGGCTCCGGGCATCGCGCGCTGAGTTCCCGGCTGTACCTGAATAAAGACGCCTGAGCAATAAGTGGTTCACAATATTTGTTTTTCTGACATTTAATTCTAACTTATTTATATGCAACCAGGACGAAATGTTATTTAGGTAATCATGAACTGATTTCTCTAAGTGAGGTAAAGAACAGGTTTGTCTCATCTGCATACATGACTATTTGGGGTGAAGAGGGTATTGCGGGAACCTCATTTATGTACAGGTTAAATAACAACGGTCCCAAAATTTAACCTTGTGGAACACCATTTAACAGTATTGATCGCGGCGAGGAGTGTTTATTAAACGACGCAAATTGAGAGCGGTTTGTTAGGTAACTCTTTAAGATGTTAAGCGCATTCCCACGCATTCCATACCTATGTAGTTTAGATAAAAGAATGTCATGATTAACACAGCAAATTGCTTTACGCAAATATAGAAATAGGCCTATTGTGCAGAAACGATTTTCAATGTTTATTACTATTTCTTTCTTTATGTTTAGTAGTGTAAGTTCACGCGACTTTTCATTCCGGAAACCATATTATGCATCACTCATTATGCTATATTTATCGATACAGCTTATTAATCTTAAACTTATCATAGTTTCGAACACTTTCGGAAAAAAATGGGAAGCACAGATATGGTCCTGTAGTTTTTACTGAATTATCATTTCCGCCTTTAAGAATAGGACACACTGTAGCGTTTTAAGGTATTCAGGAAATATTCCTGTCTCAAGCATGCAATTAATAATACGTGTAAAACTGGTGAAATAATGTTTGCTGCGTCTTTTATGGGAGCAGCCTTAATGTCATCAAATCCGGAGGCAGGACCATTTTTCAGTTTGTCAATTATTTTGCCCACTTCATAAGGCGAGGTGGGGACAGTAATAAGGAGTTGTGATGCCGAGAGAGAAATTAAAGGTATTGCAGCTTGAACGTCTCGAAGTAGACCACAGAAAGGGCCGAAGAAGAGCCATTAGAGTTCCTCAGGCGGCTGCGAATAAGGCAGTACTCCATGAGTCTCTATCGAAACCTCTTAGCCTTGTCGCTTCTCAGAGACTACTAATGCATCTTGGCCGCCTAGGAGAGACTGTAGCTGGGCGATCCCTTCTCCAGCGGCTCAGCAAGAGAATGAGTCGAAGGCCTACGTGGCACTTAATACTCTTAGTTCTTTAGGCCTTAATGTCTGAAGACTAAGGAAATGGTTGAAACCCCCCTGGTCTTTTCCGACCCTCGACTGTCAGGTCACAATTCCCCATGTAAGCGCAAAGCGCAGCTCTCCTTTGGCAGCAACGCGTTCGCTCGTACTTGAACATTTGGAAACAGAGTATGCCCGCCATTTTCAAATTTTCACGGATGGTTCTGTGGACAAGGTCAACCAAGCTAGCGCAGCGGCTTTTTACATTCCTTCTTTGGACTTTAAGTGGTCTGTACGCTTTACTGCTGTCGTATCCTACACAACGGCCGAAAGTGTTGCTATCAGGGGGTTTTACGGAAGTTAGGGTCTTGTCCGGCTCAACCTGTTGTCATCCTAACTGGTTCAAAATCTGCCCTTCAAAGGTTAGAGCGCGGATTCCCTACTGATGCCTTGTCTGTAAGCTATCTGCGCTTGGTGCAGAATCTGCACAGCAGAGGCTTTACTCTATATTTCCAATGGGTGCCCTCTCACATAGGAGTCAACAGCAATGAGGTAGCAGACAATCTCGCTCATAAAGCTCTGTCAAGGAATCCATCAAAAAAGTACCTTAATATGGAAAAAGTCTCTACAGGAAAACGGTGCTCGATCATTTCAGTACCCTGTGGAGTGCACCCCACAAGCCATGTGTGACCAAGGAACTGAGAAGATCCCAGACGACTCTACTACATCGAATTCGCACGGCCTCTGCTCGCACTCCTGCCTGGATGCATAAGATGGGCATAGCATCGTCTCCGCTATGTCCTTTATGTGGTGTGTGCGGGGATATCGAACATCATATTATGTACTGCCCAGAGTACAACGCGGAAAGGTATGTGATGTTCGCTTCCTTCAAGAAGACAGGAACCCTTCACAGTACAGTTCAGGACATTGTCTACCCGAGTGGAAACCAGACATGAAGAAGGCAGGCTGCACGCCTTCTTTTAACATTTCTACAGGACATGGATCTTGTTTCTAAATTGTGACAGCAGGAACGGACTATGGCCTATTGTGATTGAATGTCTGCGTAGATGGTGTCTTCTGGAGTGGACTACGTTATACTGTGAGTGAATGTGCGCATGGATTGTGGCACTACAATGGAGTATGTTCTATTGTGACTGAATATGCGCATAGATGGTGACTTCTGGAGAGGACTGTGATGTGGACTGTGTGGAGTGATTGTGTGCATAGATGGTGACTGCGGGAGAGGAATGTGTGCTATTATAAGGGACTGTGCGCATAGCGGGGTAGATGCGACAGGTTTTAGGACATTATTAACATAGAAGGGAAGCTACGGTGAAGCAATTGCCGGCAGAATAAGCAAGGCTAATCCCACCTGAAGCATTCAACGCCTCAACTCAACTCAGTATAAACGAGTTGACCATACTTGTAATTGGTGGGGGAGAAGAGAAAGAATGTTGGTAATTACTGCAGACATAGTTGTCACAACTGATGAAATGTTCATTTGCAGCTATCACTGAATCACCAAAATCCAGATGGTCGCTTTATGTAACGGTTCTAAGTCTGTTCGTGCACATTTTTTCCCATGAAGTTTCCTACTTCATCCGAAATCTTTCGGGGATCTTTAAAAATACGTTTATACAGCTTCTGATAGTATTTAAATTTGGCTGATTCAATTTCTGCATTCATTTGATTTCGAATTTTATTGTAGTTGACAAATTTATTTGCATTACGTGTTTTTATTAAGGAATGGTACGTTTTATTCTCTGTCTCCTGGCAACGTCGAGCTCCATGCTTTACCCTTAACTGTTTCTTTTTGCACTGTGAGTGAGCAGAGTAGCCGGTAAAATTACGAGTCAGCTGAATAAATGAAGGAATTAATTAATATGCAAAACGAATGAGGGTATCTGCAGAGGAAAAGAGGCAGTCGTGAACGGAATCACGATGATGCCTTTCCAGGCGAAAATTCGGTTTTGTGTTTTCATGTTGACAGTATACGCTGGCGTATATTGACATCACGCCATCGTATCATACTTCAGTGTTTCTGCCCGGGAGGAAAGGAGAACGCCATAACTACTGTGGGGGCACTCCTACTCCGTCCCCTTCAGTTTGCATCCCCGCGATGCGTCTTCCTAGTTAGTTACTTTTACTAACTAGGGAGGCGCCGGCGTTGCAGCGGTACGAGCGCCACGAACGGCGTGATGGCGCGCGTAGGCGAGTTCTCGCTCTTCGGCTCGGGAACTCGGCGCGCACGGACTGTTCGGCGCGGCACTCCGCTCTTCGTTAGCGGGGCGAGGCCTCGTGGTGGGAACATACTCCCGCCAGCTCGTCCCGTCCGGTCCCCGAGGATCTCCCTCGCCCTAGCGGGTTCGAACGTTCGCTCGTACCCTTGCTGGTGAGTCGGACGATCTCGATTCTTTAGCGTATTTAGTTGCTAGTCAGCGTTATTGTTGTTGTAGAAATAAAAGCCTGTTTGTGTCAGCCAGAATGTCGTTCCTTTGTTTCCTTCAGAGCAGGGCCCGCCGTGGCAGGGGTGTGCTCGGTAGCGCGCGCGATCACGGGGGGAGGTTCGCGCGGTTTTGAAGTGTGTCAGTCGCGGTTCAGCGGGGAAAACGTATTATCCTCCTATTTTAACCCACACACTACCTATCCATTTCTGTTCACCTTCCTCAGTGGTTCTGTGTACAATGTTTTATGCGATAGCATAGATGCCTGACTGAAGAAAAAACCTGGCGTCCGCCGTCGTTCCACATTACGGGATTTCCCTGGCTACACCTGTCATGGTGTGAAATGAAATAATAGAATGAGAACAGAATTGGATTTGTAAAAGAATTGGGAATTAGCTCGAGGCAGCGTTTCTCGGCTGGAATAATCAAATTCTTACCTGTAATTATGTATATAGTATATATACCCCAAGTAAGGACGCACCGTCTTGCCTGGTAAGGCGTATCTGGTGCAAAGATTGTGAGGGCCCAAATTGTCGCACAAGTGCGGGACTGGTTCTATTCCAATCTGCGTTAGATCTAGCAAAGAATTACTAGTCGCAACTTGAGTCAGCCATAATTATGGGGTCTTACCGTTCATCAACACATGAATGGGCTCCTGTGAAATGCAATGCATGCAGTCTCAGTGCAATGCCTGCTATTTAGTAGCGTATAAGGGCACACAACGAGGCTGAATGCTATCGCACTGTCACACATAATTAGCGATTAAATGCCCCCCTGAATGTTTACTTCGCGCGCATGACGCACAGCTCCATCTTGAACTGAGCTTTCTCCCAGCAAAACTACAAGCGAGGCTGTGTAGGGTGATGTGGGTTGGATATCGGCTTGAGTTTGCGTCCTGCGAGTGGCCCAGCATTCGGGGTGCTCCGCACGTGTAGCACGGATAGCGCTTCTCGAACAGCAATAGGCACGTTTCGGTAGCTTTTCGCTCGATGAATTCGTTATTTGGAAAGGAGAGGCGCAGTAACTTCCTCCCTCTCGGCGGACACCTGAACCGCGCAGGGAGGAGGCGTCTTATTATCGACCACCTGGGGTTCTTTAACATCGAATGGCATCCTACAGTACACAGGCGTTTTTTGCACCTAACCTCTATCGAAATGCGGCCGCCGCAGGCGGGATTTGATTGCGCGTCCTGCATAACTGGCGAGCGCCGAAACAGATACTGAGGTGAGAGAGAAAGCCTCAGCGACAGAGAAAAGTCAGGGACCCTTGACGGACGCGGGAAGTGTTAGTTGCTGCAACCGGACGAACGACAAACAAGGGAGGACCACACCACGTCCCATAACTTTAAGGCGTTTATGATCCGGGCACCCACACCATGAGCCGCCGCGGTGGCTCAATAGTTATGGCGCACGGCTGCTGACCCGAATGAAGCCGGTTCGATCCCTGCCGCGGCGGTGGCATTTCGACGGAGGCGAAGTTCTAGAGGCCCGTGTGCTGTGCGATGTCAGTGCACGCTAAAGAACCCCGGGTAATGGAATTTTTCGTAGCCCTTCACTACGGCATCCCTCATATCCCCCATGAACCATAAACCACGCCATGAGCTTTCTTCTCCTCCTCCTTATTCACTTTTTTTTTGTTGCGGACGCTGGCGTGGAGCGAATGCCCTGCCGTCCACTTGACGCACTGATCCTAGGCCGACTGCGTGGTTTTCTGTGATCTGAGGTGATATCATAGCGCTGTTTGATACGCAGTGGTGCACTGAACCGCAGAGAAGGAAATAACAGAACTTTTCCTCCATCGTACTTTGTTTTTACCGCTGTCTTCATTCTTCTCTCTCTGTACTGATGCTCACGTGCACTCCGCCAGTTCAGCCATGCACCGCGACCTCAATTCATCTTCTAAGTCACGTTATATCTATTGTTTGGTTACGGGTAGGAGATATCGAACAACCGCGTCGAACGAAGCTAACCTCTGAACCCGGGTAAAGGTTCTACCGGGAAGACAATATGCACTCGTGCGTTGCGTTATGTTGGGTTTAGTGGAACATAGGCATCTAAGGCTATCATGCGCTAAACTCAAGGTGTAGAAAAATTGTTTTCCGCCGAATTTTACGACAATGTAAAAAACCATCAGTAGTGTAGAGGGTCTTAACCTTAGTAATTACAAAGGAAAGTAAATTTAAAAAAGGCTAACAGTGAAAGCTTTAAAGAAGGTCAGTTCACCTCAGCGACCATCCTTGCCCTAGGCTAATACCTCTAGGCTCCCAACCAATCAAAAAAGCCTCAGCCTTCTTCTCAGGAACGAGATGGTGGCTGAGGTGTATCTGTATTACCATATGTAGGAAGTCACAGGGCCACAATTCAGACCTTTTTCAAGGACACCTGCTTTCCTTAAAAAGCTAAAGCACTTGGGATATCAACAAGTGCATCTTCGCCTAAAATAATTGCTGGAAGAAAATGAATATGCTGTCTGTAGCATGCAGTAAAAAATATATTTTTTTTCAGCGATTCATGTTCTGTGCATGTGAATAAGTTGTGGTTACTGTAATTTCATGTCCGCATTATTCACGAATAGGCTTGTCTTTTTTTGTTTTGTAAGATGTTGTGAGAGAGGGCATAAGATTACGTCTATGGAACGTTCCTTGTGACTACTGGTTTTTCATTTACCCAGTACGGGCTTTACCAAGTGCAGTTTGTTATTTACTTCATTGTCCCTGGTTTCCTGCCGTTTAGCCTGCAAATTACTGTGCATTAATTTTATGCAGTCTCTATGGAGTATGCACACTTTCTTATTTTCACGACAGCGAGCTTGTGCAGTACCTAATTCAGCTATTTCATTACCATCTATTCCAACATAGATTGGTACCCAGCAGAATTTTATTACATGCTTTTTTTGTTGTGGCTTTTCTTTGTTGTGTATTATATTTCCTATTGACGGTTCGATTGCATTTATAGAATGTAATGCCGTGAGCACGCTAAGTGAATCCTTGTAGATTATGCCGTTCTGAACGCTGTTATTTATTATTCTGCCTACAGCTTGAGAGACTGCATAACATTCGGCAGTAAAAATAGTGAGGTTTCCTAAAAGCCTTACTATTTTTTGCCAGTTTCTTTGTACAACCGCGCTTCCGACATATTCCGCTGTTTTTGAGCCGTGTAAAATTCTTAGTGGTTCACATGTTTTCCTTGTAGCGCCCAGTATTCCTGTAATATATGTCCGTGTGGTGTTTTTTTTTTCGGAAGCGTGTTAACGTGAAGTCACATACAGTGCGTAGGCGGAACCATGGGGGCAGTGGGTCGTGCATTGAAGCGACATGAGGAAGGCTGTCCAGTATTTCCAAGTTTTGGTAACTATCCTCGAAGCGGAGATGCAGAAATCTGATTGATTGCGGGTTATTGTTGAACAGCGTTCTGGAGATACACTCTGTAACAATCGGATAACAAATATGTTTCGTCAGAGATCTTATTTTCAGTACGTATGCGCTTGTGAGCGTTTTACTTCTGTCTGCTAGGGATCGTTCGCTTGTTTGTACATAAAGGCTATTCATGGGGGATGTTCTGTATGCTCCGATTGAAAGACGAAGACCTAAATTGCCAATTGGGTCCAGTCGTTTCAAATATGACGGCCTGGCTGAGCCATAAACCACGGATCCATAACCTAAAAAGGAGTGGACTAGAGAGTGATAGATCCGCAAAAGGCAGGTTCGATCGGAACCCCAGCGTTTTCGTGAAAATACCTTCAGTACGTTGAGGGTTCGAGATGCTTTCCTCTTTAGGTTGTTTATGTGAGGAAGGAATTCGACCTTTTTGTCAAATTTCATACGCCCAAGAAATAATTTTACTGTTTTACTGGTAACGCTTCACTCAGGTATAGGGTGGGGTCGATATGTAGCCTCGTTTGAGCGAGAACAGCACAGCTACTGATTTTTGTGTGGAAAACTTGAATCCAATTCTATCTTCCCTGCCCAATTAGGCAATTTATTTACAGTCATCTATATCTGTCTCGCACATGTTGATGCGCTGGAAGACGTACAGTACACGCAATCTGCCGGTCATCTACATACACACTGAATAAAAAAAAGACTCGGTGATTATTTTTGTTTAGAGTTCATTTTTAGTAAAAAAAGTATAATACTTAGAATAGACTACAGAAGTACACCATACTCCTGGATGAAAGTCACTGATAGGGTAGTACCTAGGCGTACTTGAAATGAACGGTTTGCAAGAAAGTCGCCCAAACAGCTCAGCATCCTGCCGCGAATGCCTAGATCTGCTAGATCGCGGAGAGTGCAAAACCTCTGGGTGGTGTTCCACGCCTTCTCAACGTCAAAGAAGAACGCAAGACAGTGTTGCTTGTGTATGAACGCCTCCCAAACTGTGTTTTCAAGACGAACAAGACGATCTATGGTCGAGCATGTCTTTTTGAAGCCACACTGATGTATGTCGGGAAGCTGACGAGATTCAAGGACAAAGGTTAGTGGCATGTTCAAAACACTTTCAGATGATATTATTAGGCAGCAGGTAAGCGCAATAGATCTGTAACTACTGTGACTTGATGATGGTTCTCCAGGTTTCAAGAAAGGTACTACGATTGTGTTTTTACATGCTTCAGGTATCTTCCCTGAAAGCCAGATTTTGTTACAGAATTTTAGGACAGCCTCTACGGCGACCTCGGAAAGATGTGCAAGCATAGCGTAGTGTATATTATCTGGTCTGCAGCTGTCTCTTTACCGGCAGAAAGTACTCTATTTAGTTAGTGTATTGTAATTTCCCTGTTATAGTTTCGCTCATGCCTGCTCCTGTGAGAAGTTTTTGCCTTTCTGCGCTCGTGTACGCGTGCGTGTTTCTCCCTCCTGTCTTGTGTTAATCTACGCAAAGTTTTCCTGAATATGTCGTTACACCAACTGGCCCAACGTTCTGCTCTACTAAGTTTCTCCTATGGCTTTGTATTTTTGGGATGTATCCGTGTAGATGGAGGAACTGGAAAGAGCAGCGCAATGCTCGCCTAGTATATTGGCTTGTTCTTCTAAGGTTGTTTGAGTGCCTGGTGCTGACAGCAGTGGGAACGGGAACGCCGAGTAGTCGCAGTTTCGGTGGAGGCGAAATTCTAGAGGCCCATGTACTGCGCGATGCCAAAGCACGTTAAAGACTCCCAGGTGGTCGAAATTTTCGGGGCCCTTCACTACGCCGTCCTTCATAACCTGAGTCGCCTTGGGATGTTAAACCTCCATAAAACTTGAAACCTAGTCGCAGTTAAATATACGAACCTGCTCCCACAATTTTTTTAATGAGATCGAACAGCTGATTGAAGAAACGTACTTCTGCCATGAGCTTTTCTCGGCGTTTCGACGGATGTAGCGCTCTCTACCTCTAGCTTTCTTAAAAATGAGTAGGTTATTTGCCGTGGGGTACAACGAAAAACACCCCATGCTTTGCTTTGTTGCTTTTTTGCCGCTGTGCTGTCCTGAGTCACCATACCTTCTGCTTTTTTCATACAAGTCCTGAAGTTTTGAGTGATAGGCATTGTTGCGGCAGAGATTATGTGCGCAGTGAATTTTTCATTTATTTCTCTGTGCGAAGCCCATCACAAAACACTGTGTCTAATGTGGCTTGGGTTGCAAACAGTGACCAGTCGGCTAGGTGGAATTTCCGGGGGCGTGGTCTGGTTGGGATGATAGGCGCCGAGGATGATAACTTCATGACCGCAGGCAGATGATCGCTTCCACGGAAGTCATTTAAAATACCCAATATAAAATCATTAAAAACTAAAGGTGATGTGAATGCTAAATCAAGACATCTCATATTTCTCGAACTTGGGCTATAGTAAGTGGCTTTTCCTGTGTTCAATAAGCATGTATTTTTGAAAATTATAACATCTTCAGTTTTTGTCTTCTGCCAGTTCGCTCGCTACCCCAAAAAGAAGAGTGAGCATTAAAGTTCTCGACCGCCAGGTATGGTTCTGGTAGTTGTTCAAAAAGGTCTTCCAGATCTTGAATTCGTATTGTGAGGTTTGGTGGGATGTACAAAGAGCATATTGTCACTGTTGTGGCTGATGACTCTGACCGCAATGGCCTCGAATTTTGTTTTTAGATGTACTTCTTGTGCTTGGACGTCACTTCGTGTCATGATTGAGACGCCACCTGAAAGTCTATCAGCTTGTTCTCGGTCTCGACGGAACGTTTTGTATTTTTTCAGGATCGTCTTGTGCCGTGGACCTAGATTGGTTTCCTGGACACACAAATCTATAGGTAGCTTTTGGTGCGAATAACGCGCTACACACTAACAAAACGACAACTGGAAAAACAGGGGACACAGGACAAGGTAGCATTGATCCTATTATATCTGTTATGTTGGTGTAGTTTTTCAAAAGACGTCTACAGTTCCACTGAACTAGAAAAGCGATATTTTTGTTTTTCGGGATCCAATAAAGGGGTTATTTATCTTCTCGGCCCGTTTTCCGGGCTTTATCCTTGTTTGCGCGCTCCAGGGTGGTGTGCCGCCCCTGCCGAGCGGACCTTCTGGGGCTTGCATCCACCACCTCGTTCGAGGAGCTGGATGCCCGCGAGGATGTTCTGGGTGTAAGAAACTCAGGCCTCCTCCGAGGTGGAAAAGAGGTCTGGTTGTTTGCCATCCCAAGGTATAGAGGGACCTTTATGGGAGATGACAGGGCAACCTTCGCTGTCCTTGCTAGAGGCTTTGCCTTGGCAGTGGCCGAAGCCCGGTGTGGTGCACCGCCTCCACGCACCACATCGGCGAAATTCGTTTTCGCTGTTAATGAGAATGCATATTTGGGCGAGTTGGTATGTATTCATTTTGGGCAGAAACGGCGCGAACGAACGAAGGACCGAGAATTATGGTTTACGGGTATTTAACGTCCCAAGGCGATTCAGGCTATGAGGGACGCCGTCTTGAAGGGCTCCAGAAATTTCGACCCCTTGGGTTCTTTAACGTGCACTGACATCGCACAGTACCCGGCCCTGTAGAATTTCGTCTCCATCGAGATTCGACCGCCGCGGCCGAGATTGAACCCGCGTCTTTAGGGACAGGAGCCGAGTGCCAGACCTTGAATGAGGAAGCACACAGACAAGCGCTGTGACAGTGACATTGGGAATGTGTTCTTTCTCAAAGCTATATGTCTTCGTGCCTCTTAAAACGAGATGCCTTCTTTGGTCTTAAGATTTATGACTTTTTCTCGGTCTTCCACGTCGGGCGAGCCTTTGAGTATGCAGGGTGTTCCTGTGCATTGGAACTTCACAGTTTTCAGAATGATCATCTTTAGAGGCGCATTTGGCACAAGTTTTGTGGCTGCGATAGCTCTGCGAGCAACGACCGAACCTTTGGCTGTTAAGCATTGTGTAGGGGTAGGTGTCTCACATTTATTTAGAGGTAATTAACCGACTTCAATTGAGCCAGGGAGAGTATTTTGCGCAAAAGTCAGGACTATGTCTTTTGTCGGGATTTCTTTGCCTTCTTTTTTATTTTGAATCTATGAACACCAATGACGTTTTGCTTAGGAAGAACTTTCATTTCTGTTTTAGTGACGTTGAGGAAATCACTTTCTGAAATAACACCACGGACAGCGTTTAGTGATCGGTGAGCAGTGAAAGAGACGGTGATACCCCCCATGGACATGTTTGGAATTTGGAGTGTTGAGCGTTATCTCTGAGTTCGAACAAGAGGTCTCCACTGGCCATTTTTGTAACCTTGTAGCTTAAGCCTAAGGCACCCGTAAGACATTTCTCAACAATGAATGGGCAGATTATTCTAGCGGACTTTTCTGTTTCTTACTATGTATAACATGAAATTCTGGGAAACTTTGCGTGCTCTTCTTCAGGAACTGTTGGTTGATATCGGTCCGCCCACTCTTGAGAGGGCGATCATTTGACGAAGCAGGGAGAGCCATAGAATATGTATGTTTTTCGGCTACGATGCCAGCCACCCGCAATGAAGCCCAATGAGGGGACAGGAACTTCCTATAGCAATCCCTGCCCGCGCCAGCCCTGCCCAATCCCTGCCGATGCCAACCCAATATGACGAAGCGCAGTGTAGTCCGCCACACAAGGTTTACCCTAGCCGCCAGGAAAAAAGAAAAAAAAACAAAGAAAGGATGAGGAGACGGGGAAGTTGTAAGAAAGAAGATAGGAAAGTGAAAGATGAAGGGGAGGACAGGAAAAGGCGACTGCCGATTTCCCCCGGCCGGGTTGGGCCGGAGGTGCCGTCTACGGGAAGCTGGGCCCAAAGTGCTGTGTCGCCTCCGCCGAGGTGCCTTAAAGGTCCAAACGCTCAGCATCGGCTCAACCATCAGGATGCCTTTTGCCTGGACGCTGCTGACGCACGCACGGCTAAGCGCGGGTGCTCTGGTCCGCGGTGACGCACTGTTCATCATCATCCCCCTGCGGGGATGTCCCTGCGGATGCTCAGGAACCAGTGGTGTCGCAGGAAACTACAGCGTTAACGGGATACCGGAGACTTTAGGACACAATTCGCAAGAGTAGACAGGAAGAACGAAGACGGACAAGGCGCTTCGTTCGTCCTGTCTACTCTTGCGCCTTGTATCTTCGAGCCATGCGCCAACTCGCCCAACAGTCGATTCTTCTGTACTGAGGACTTGATCTTATTTCTGTTCTTAGTAAAGCCTGATGGCATGACTCTTGCTTGATGTTTTGGACGCATTTGTTGCAGAAAAAATTCTATTTAAAGATACATTTTTTTGCCCGCACTTGATGATTCATACTCATGATGGCGAAGTCAAAAAGTACTCCGTGATTCCCAGTAAAAGTGAATGGTGGTGCAGCCTATCCCCAGGGATCGGCGAAAAAAGTAATACCGTCACTGCTGTTCGCTCGCGAAAGCAACCGCCGGCGGTGATACCCGTATTTCGTTTCATGGCCATATCTAGGTCACACAAATGCTCTTTGCTCAGTGAAAGTGGCTTCTTCGGCATTATAACGCCATAATATATCGATGCAGGCCAACTTCAATTTGCCCTCAGTGTCCTTTTAGGCTAGCCGAAAACAAATAATACTTCGGAGACGCTGCTAAACATAGGATACATTTAGAGCTTGAATTGGACTTTAAACGAAAGAATAAGCCGATTAGCTGAGCTACCTCTTCAAAAGAGTGTGCGTGTAGTTGGGATAGTTTGTGCCGATTCGAGAACATGAGGAGGAAACAGCGTGTTCACACGAAACAGAAGAAGAGGTGACATGTTGTTTCTTGTGTCCTGTGTCAGCCAGCTGTTTTTGTTTTGTTTTTACAACGTCCCAAGAATACCATCTCTTCTGAATTGCATGCGACGGTTCTTGTTGAGACATGGATGGCAGAAAAGAGCATCTTTGCATCGTGTGTTGTAAATTCTTTTCCCTATGCATTGAGCTGGAGATCGCTGCACATTTTTAGTGCGTCAGCAGTAAGAACTACGTTCTCCGAAATGGCGGCGGCGTGTGAAGCCTCGGCAAGTGAAGCCTCCACCCTGGAGATGCGCCACCCACCCAATTCCACCCTCAAGTAGGCTTCCCATACAACCTACCTCCATCCAACGGAGTGGACCGTGTGACGCCGAAGCAAAGCCCTCAGAGAAGTAGTGAGAGAAGCCGCCACCCACCCAACCCCGAAATCGGTTGACTTGAGATTCGAAGTTAGAACATTTTATGGTTTTGCTTGACAGGGACACTTATTAGGGTCTGAATTCCCGTTACGGCGCATTCCATTTCGCCGACGTAAACAGCGCGTGGACGCATAGCGCATAACGAATCGCACAAAGCTACGAAAGAAGGCATGCACATCAGATGGCTCGCGCGCGCAGGTTTTTTCACTGCGGGGCACGTTAAGCCTCGCCAGCAAGTGCTGGTAGACTGACCGACCACCTGCGCAGCATTTCCCCCTGGCATGTGCGATGAAAAAGCCGGCGATAATGGACGCTGCCGCAATGTACTATTTACGGCAAATAAAGCAGCGAGCCTGCCAATAGCCCGCACTTCGCGCAGAGCACAATGTGAGGACAACAGGCGTCGGCACCGAGACCCCGCATTGCGTGCCGCCGAAGCGGTCGCAAAGAAGATGCGGCGTTAAGAACCGATGGTGAGTGTCTCCGACGCATGGCAAGGCAGATTCAATGTTAAGACCGCGCAGTGCACGCCGCACAAGCCGAGCAAGGATGCGTCGGAGGGAATATGCGAAAGTCGAAGGAACCGTGAAGGCATTCCCCGGGACAACACGTTTTCATGGTGGGAGCGCCTGCCGCACCACAACGACCTCACGACATTACCATTGTCTTGCGACTCTACTCTGCGTGAGGCGTTTCCGACCGCTGACTTCCCAACATTCCGGTTGTGTACCACCTGTCACTAAACTTCACGTTGCATTGCAGCAACCATGGCGTGAATTCGAAAGCATGGTTTTGTATGGTGTTGTGTTACTGGGAAATGTGCAGATATGCAGTGTATTATCGATACACCGCGATAGTGCCTCGTTACCGACTTGGAGGGCTGCAGTTCGAATCTGCATTTGTCGCTGAATTTTTTAAATTATATTTACTTGCAATCTTCTGTGTGGGCGTGGGTGACATTTAGGTCAGAGATTAACGCGATAGCCATAAGAGCCTCGTAACCCACATAATCTTTCGCTGGCGTTTGGAGCGAAAAATCACGAGCATGACTCTGGGAGGGGGTAACAAGAGAGCAGCCTAGGAGGCAGGTAAGCCATGTAGGTCACGTGACTTTGCGGCGTCATCACAGCCTGCCCACCGTCGCAGGTGGAAGTTATTTTAATGATTGGTCGCTCGGGAAGAGCAACCAGGGTCTCACAAGGCCCACCGCTGGGAGCACCTGCCGTAGCAGGGCAGTGGCGCATCGCTTAACCGCTCCACCACTGCGCCAGGAGGGGTATGAGGTCTCCCAGGGATCTATGAATGTAAAGTGGATGGTTTAAAGTGGTTTAACGTCCAAAAGCGACTCGGGCTTTGAGGGACGCCGTAGTGAAGGGCTCCGGTTAATTTCGACCACCTGTGGTTTTTTAACGTGCATTGACATCGCACAGTACACTGGCCTCTAAAATTTCGCCCCCATCGAAATTCAACCGCCACGGCCGGGATCGAACCCGCGTCTTTCGGGTCAGCAGCCGTGCCCCATAACCACTCAGCCGTCTCCGTGGTCTAATGCAAATTAGAGAACGACCTCCTGCATATATGGCAATTGACCCATACACTATTGCGTCATACCCTTAAGGCGGAGATTAAGTGTCTCCACCAAGTTTTGATAAGAGCGCTGCCCCGAAAAGCTGGACAGGTTGCAGTTTGGGCGTATTGGTATTACAAGAAATGACGGTTGAAACGCACAACGAGACGAGAACGGTAAAGAAAGACAGGTAACATACGAGCGCTAACTTGCAACCATTTGCGTGTCTGAGATACGCAAATTGTTGCAAGTTAGCGCTCGTCTGTTACCTGTCTTTCCTCACCGTCCGCATCTTATTGTGTGCTTAAACATTCATGTCTGTACACGTGCTGGCGTCGTTACACGTTGGGATTGTGTACCACAGGGAAGCATGCATAAAGACGAAATGCACTGTAAGCACCACGAAGAACAAAATAGAAGTTTTGCACTTACCATTCGATTGATCATCCGACTTCAAGGACAGCTCAACTCTGGAATTGCTCCAGCACTCCACGACAACATGCGAATACGGCTCCACATAAACTATACCACGAGGGGCAGTGTAGGTAGCGCTAGGAAACCGTACTCTTATATCACTTGGTCCTAACGGGTAGCAGAACGGCTCCTTTGGATCCCATTTTTCATCGATGCACCGAGCTGTGCGGGGCCCTTCGAAATGCACCTCCCCAACAGGTTCACAGTGAAACACGAGCTCGGTTCCGTGCTCGAAAGGACCTTCAGGCGTCACGGGTATGCCCTTATGGTAAGCCTTGAAGCGGCTTTGTCTTTTCTCCAATTGGCAGGCTTTTCTTTTACGGTTGCTTTCATCCTCTGCAAAGACAAAGAAACGATCTTCTGTTTATTCACTGCCGAATTCTCTCGCGTTGGTATGTACGATGTCTGAGGTGGCGAGCAGCAGCAACAACAAGAGCAACAACCGTCACAAAAACAAAAACAGCAATAACGACCCGCATATATATTAGAGGTAACAAATTGTACATAACGAAATAAAAGGGAATAAATTAGTTTTAGTTTATAGGGGTTTAACGTCCCAAAGTGACTCAGGCTATGAGAGACGCCGTAGTGAAGTGCTCAGGATTTTTTGACCACCTGGGTTTTTTTTACGTTCACTGTCATCGCACAGTACACGGGCCTCTAGAATTTTGCCTCCATCGAAATTCGATCGCCGCGGCCGGGATCGAACCCGCATCTTTCGGGCCAGCCGCCGAACACCATAACCACTCAGCCACCGCGGCGGCAAATGGGAATAAATTGTCGAATGTAGTCGTTTGCATAAACGTCTTACTCTACGTTGAATCGGACAGCGCTAACTCGGAGAAATTTGGACGGAGGGCAGAGAAACAAACAGGAGGAGTCGCGATTCAACATGTTACGATTCAGCAGGACGCACCAAATGGCCTCAGTCGTCGGCGTTTTAATGTAGTTTGTCTGTTGTTTGTCTGTTGTCTGTTGTTGTTGAAAGAATATATATATATATATATATATATATATATATATATATATATATATATATATATATATATATATATATATATATATATATATATATATATATATATTACCGACTAATTTGTCTAAGGAGCAAAACTGAGCATGCGCCTCAATAGTGACCCGTGGGGGTGAAGACGGCGTGAACAATGGACGATGCAGAGTAGCGTCAATTCAATCTCTTTACTAGGCGGACCAGCGGCCACAAAGAGCTGAACAGCTCGACGGTGGCGGTAGCAACAAGCGTGCTCGGCGGCCATCAAACAGAATTCCTGCCGCTCTCAGCCGCGCTAAATTTATAGCTGGCAGGGAATTTTCTAGATAAGGCACCAAAAGCGACTACAACAATCTGGAACTATGTGGAACCAGTTGCGCGTGGCTGCTATCATTCGAGATAAATCTGGTCGCATCACGCTTCCAAACTAAACGATAAAGCCGAGTAGCAGTGTCTTTGAACTCAACAGACAGAGTACAAAGCTTCGCGGCATTACTCCCCTCTCAAAGAAGCATTGGTCCTATGCTTTAAAACGATAAGAAAGGTGCTAAAAAATAAACCCGGATACTATGAAATAAACACCAAGAACGTAATTACAAATTGTCCTTTAACGCGCATAATTCGGATTTCCAAGGCGCACTTCTTTTTAGCGCAGCACATAAAGAAGACAAGGCAGGCCCAGGAATTCGGCACTGAAAACATAAACCAACTACCCGCCTAGCAAGGACTGCTGAGTTAATACGGCTTGCGAGGCATTGCACTGGCAACTTCTTGTCGTGCGTAGCTTTGCTGAGATGCTGTCATACCATCAGAGACGACTTCACAGGCCAGTTGAGCTAATCGACGAAGATCCCTCTGCGGGCCCAAATAGCGGTGCAAAAGTTTTTCACTCAATCCGTGGCGGCGGGTGTCCAAAGCCAGGCTCGGTCTGCTGGCTTGTATTCCGCGTGGCGCCTTCGTAGGTTGCAGCGTCTTTCCGTAGTCAGGCTTCCTCTTCACGCAGAAGGTAGGTCGCGTAGTCGAGGTTGTATTCTTCGGTGAAGTTTCTTCGGAGCGGCGTCGATGTTGTCGTTGGCCCCTCTGTGAATTAGCCTAAAAGGCGTCATATGGATGGTCTCCTGTACTGCGGTGTTGAGGCGAAGACGACGTAGCGAAGGATGGCGTCGAAGGTCTTGTGTCCGGCGTCCACATACTGTAAATGGCGAGCATGTCGGCTATCGTTTTGTTTAGACGCTCCATAAGCCCATTGAATGACACGCAGTCCTGTTTCGGTGGCTGTGCCACTTTACTGCAGGATGGCTTGGGTGAGCTCGGCGCAGTTCCTCTGTCCGTAATGAAAATTTCAGGGGCACCGTGGTGAAGGAGAATGTTTTCAACGAAAAGCCTGGAATCTTCTGCGGCGTTAATCCGGGACAGGGCTTGTGCTGCGGCGTAACGGATTAAGTAGCCAGCTGCTACTTTTATCCACTCGTTACCGGATGCCGACGTGGCAAAGGGGGCCAAGAAGGTCCATGCTGATCTGATAAAACGGCTTTGTAGGCAGTTTAATTGGCTATAGAAAACCTGCACTTCTCGTTGGCGGTGTTTTGCGACGGGGACAGTTGCAACTTTTGACGTACTGTGCGACGTCAGTGGAAAGACAGGGCCACTAATATTTGTCAAGAATTCGGCGGAGAGTGCGAGTAAAGCCGAAGTGCCCAGCTGTCGGTTCGTCGTGTGTACCCTCCTGAATTTCATCTTGAAGTTTGTTAGAAACCGCGAGGAGGTAAGCGGCCTTGTTGGGCACGAGATTCTTCACGCCGATCCTGCTCTGCAGACAGAAGGAGGATAACCCACGCTTGAACACTGGAGGAGGCGAAGAAGTCCTGCCTTCCAGGTACTCGAAAAGGTGGGGAAGGTCGGGGTCTGTGCGTGATAAGTCTGTTGATAAGTCTAAGGAAGGCGTCGTCATCGTCGTGTTTTGGAGACGCGTCGACAGGAGCTCATGAGTGGCAGTCGGAGTGCTTGCGCCCAGAATTGTGGACCACGCTAACGACCAAATCTTGAAGCCGTAAGCTCCATCGAGTTAGTCGGCCGGAAGGGTCTTTCAAATCGGCAAACCAGCACAGCGCGTGGTGATCACTCAGTACCTTGAAAGGCCTGCCATACAAGCCGGAATTTCGAGGTGTCCCATCCATTGCAAGGCACTCCTTCTTTGTCGTTTGGATACGTTGCCCCTGCCTTTGACAAAGAGTCGCTGGCATACGCTATGACTCTCTCGCGGCCATCAATCTTTTGCACGAGAACTGGCACCTAATGGCCGCTTTACGATCGTTTTTGAGCCGCACGCGAACGCGTCTTTGCCACCATGAGCACGGGCCGAATGATGTCGAACATTCTATAGAAAAAATTTTGAAAATTAGACAATTGTAAGACTGTGTTATGGAAATATTTCAGGTAATAGTACATTCTTCTGATATGTAGCAAAATCTTTCTTTTAAATCGTTTCCATCGATCACATGGAACAGTTAAGACTGCCATAGAAAACCAAAGGGGAACACTTTTGACGATCGCAAGAACGTTAATAAAAACTATACATGACTGCCGTCGATTGATTTGCGGACATATTTATTGTTATAGTGAAATCTCAGATGATGCAAAAAAATTGCGTTCATAAACGGTTTCCCGCTCTAAAATGCTTTTGTCCAGGATTGTTGGGTATGAATGGGGCAGCTGCCCATGAATGGGGTCCACCCAGGCGGGCAAACCTGGCTAATTTCAACTTTCGGGCGCACGAGCGGATGGTCGCATCTCATCTATTGGCTGCTGGCCCGTGACGTTCCAGGACCCACCTCCTCATTTTTCCCTGTACACGATGGCCGCTCGCAAAGCGAAATGAGAAACCAAACCTATATGGTAGTAGCTATTGCCGAGAAACACATAATATTGGCCGCATGTAGCAGTTACAAGTGTTTACGGCGACTTCGAACTTCGCCGTGCGCAACAGTGGCGGGCGACAGTTTCCCCAAGTTGTTCTGTCGCCGTCTCACTGAGTTGACTGAGTAGCCTTCAAACCTACGCAAGACGTACACAGCGGCGGTGTCGCGAAGTGGTTATTTGGAGCTGTTTGTGATTGTTACAAGTGTTCATTATTCCCGCGAGGATAATCGCGAACAGCAGCAAAAAGAACTCACCACGGTGAATTTTCAGTGCATGCAATAAGCTTTACAGCACAGTGACGAGTGCGAGTGTAGTGAAAGTGATTACGGTCGGAACGAGTGCTTTTTCGACAGCTAGTAAAATCGTCTGCAAACAAATATTACATTTGAAAAGCTCGCCACGCACGCCTTGTCTTCCTAATGTTGAAATGAACTGCGAGCTCTATGGCTAGTCGCATTCGATGCGATGGTTGTAGTGATCGCGAGCACAAGTCATTCCTGCGACGTAGCCATCATTGATATTGATCGCGGTTCGTGTTTGCACTGTGTTATAGAACGACTGCGAGTGCGACGTGATAATCCTGAAAGCTGTGTTTTGCGTGTGCAAAGCGACCTCGGCTGCATGGCCGCTGAGCTGTTCTCTGCCGGGACAACAAAAGCGTCGCCACCATTCTGTGGCATTGCGCTCTATAAAGTGCATTTGGCTACTATGGGTGGCCGGATTACCATGGTCTGCCGGCGGCACAGTGTAATCTGTGTGAAAAATTGGTGGCATGGCGGCTGTCACTTCGGGAGCTTCCTTTTTTGTTTCCTCAAGGCTATGATGGCCTATATCCGCAATAATTAATTGTGTGACGAATTCAATGGATCTAACTTCCCCTGTTTGATATGATGGGCTGAGTTAAAGCAGTAGTGTTACGTTTGGGTTGCGCCATATGTTATCACCAGATCAGGAACTGTTATGTACGAATAAAAACCACTGCCGCAACTCATTAACGGTTGTTTCGAAATGCACAAATCTCTAATAGGCGCCGACTAGTGCAGCTCTTTTTCAGAAGCATTTCATTTGATGTGATGCCAAAAGAAACGGACCACATCAGACGCTTATGCTTCTCAATGCAACCTGCGCATATATAGCTGTGCGTTTTTAATATCAACAGTTTGGTTAACCATTGTGGGGTTGACTTGGGGAGATATATACGTTCTCCCCACTCAATCGCGGCTGACACGGTTCAAAGCCGCCCGGACCCCACCCCGTGATCGCGTACGCTACCGAGCACTCGCCGACCACGGCGGGCCTTGCTCTGAGGGAACACAGGAACGACACAGTGGCGGACACAAACAGGCATTTATTGCTACAGCAACAATAACGCCAACTAGCAACAAGGTACGCTAATGAATCAAGGTCGTCCGACTCACCAGCAAGGATCCGAGCAGATGTTCGCCCGCGCTAGGGCAAGCCTGTCTCCCCGTCGCTTCCTCGCCCTGCCGGCGAAGAGCGGAGCCGCGAGCGACACGTCCGCTCGCGCAGACGATCCCAGCCGAAGCCCCCATGCCCCCTCTCTCGCCCGCGGGCTTTGGCAGTCTCCCGCGCAGCGATGCTGGCGCTCTCTCTTGCCAGTTAATGTAACTGACAAGGGAATGCGTTCATCCTCGAGGTGAGACTGCCGCTGCATGGTGCCTCGCGGGAAAGCAAACACAGGGGGCTGCAGGGCAGGTCCCCACATCCCCCCCAACCTTAAATAGACCCACGCGGCTGAAAGTACATGCTATGGAGGAGTCTCGTGGTCTTCATGTCCTTGAGGCACGTCTTGCAGCGGAGGTCACGCCGACAGCATCCACGCAGACTTCCGCGGTATTCCGAAGGCGGCGTGAAGGTCTCCGCTGGGATGACTCGCATGGCCCGCGGACTACCGTGTGCGCAGGCCCGCGAATCGAAGGCCGGTGGGAAAACTGCAGGCCAGGATTCTGCAGTATTCGGCAGGGCAGCAGCAGCCGGAGGTGACTGCTGACTGGTCTTGCCACAGCTGCCCCGGATGGATGCGGCGAACAGGATACAGGCCGCTCCATCGCGGCAGGTGACAGCGAGACGATGTGCACCGGACAGCAAGCCTGGATGGCTCCACCGGATCTGCAAAATTGCCGAAACGCTCTCGGCGTGCCTTTAACGTAGGTCACGGGAGGGAAACGGCATCCGTAGGGCCTCGTGGCACAATGCCTAACTCGCTAGCAAAACGTGTCGGCGGCTGTGCAAACGCAAAGTTCGAGTGAACAAAGCCCTTTCTTGAGTTGAATGAGACTGCTCAGTTCGTGCGAGGGTACAAAAAAACGGGCGGGCAGCAAAGTGCGCCCCCTCTCAACACCACGGTCCGGTGGTCGTGCCTCTTCTGACGCGGTGCAGGCAGCTCCGAAAAGCATTAGGCCTAAGTACCACTCCGACAACGACCGTGAACACAACAAAGACCCGAAACGGGTTACATGCGCGCAGCCGCGAGGAGACATCAGCTTTGTGGGGTGGTCCTACCCCGCTCACTGCACAAAGCAGCTTCTGAGCGGTCGGCGCCCACCGTATCGGACGGTGTCGGAGCGCCCGGTGCCGAGCTACAATACCAGCGAGCTTCTAGCGGCACCCGTGGCCCCAGGCCACCCGGCTCCCGGAGCCGCGACTCCCAGAGTCGAAAAAGAGACAGTAGAGAAAATATATACAGAAACTCGGACCACCCACGCGGCTTCCGTACTCACTCGCTTCGGGCTCGGTGACTCCGCGGGCGCTAGGCCTCGCGCTCCCTCGATGCGGACACGGTGATTCTCATGACGAAACTCCTGGGAAATCTTAATTAAAAATGTGCTGAGCATGTCGAAAAGTTCATACATGCTGCAGCGCAATACACCTCGCACTCAAGAAAGCATGCCACAGGTCCTAGCGATCAAAATTCACTCTAGGCCTAGCACTTGTCAAGTCCGGACATAGAGCGTTCCTCGAACCGAACCGACAGTCGTCCAATGTTCCAAGAGCGGGCCCCACGTTCGGCTGCCAGATGTGGGGTTGACTGGGGAGATATATACGTTCTCCCCACTCAATCGCGGCTGACACGGTTCAAAGCCACCCGGACCCCACCCCGTGATCGCGTACGCTACGGAGCGCTCGCCGACCACGGCGGGCCTTGCTCTGAGGGAGCAAAGAACGGCACACTGGCTGACACAAACAGGCATTTATTGCTGCAGCAACAATAACGCCAGCTAGCAACAAGGTACGCTAATGAATCAAGGTCGTCCGACTCACCAGCAAGGTTCCGAGCAGATGTTCGCCCGCGCTAGGGCAAGGGATATATACTCCGAAGGCCGGACGGGACGAGTACGGGAGCCTGTCTCCCCGTCGCTTCCTCGCCCCGCCGGCGAAGAGCGGAGCCGCGAGCGACACGTCCGCTCGCGCCGACGATCCCAGCCGAAGCCCCCATGCCCCTCTCCCACGCGCGGGCTTTGGCAGTCTCCCGCGCAGCGAAGCTGGCGCTCTATCTTGCCAGTTAATGTAACTGACAAGGGAATGCGTTCATCCTCGAGGTGAGACTGCCGCTGCACGGTGCCTCGCGGGAAAGCAAACACAGGAGGCTGCAGGGCAGGTCCCCACACCATCAAAACTGTACATAGAGCGAGTTTCCCTTTATAGCGAATCGTGAATCAGAACGAAGAAAAACATTTTCACTAAAATGCTGATTAAAATTTATTTTTTGCTTAGCAACATGAAGTGAAGTTGGATTTTAGACAAATGCTTCGCAATATTAAGTGCATTAGCATGGTTGCCATGACCGTTGCTAAAATGCACCAATATTGAAGTGCTTCGTAAGCCATGACATGCGGGACAGAAACTCTAGTCCTTGAATCGTCACCTGATCCCATATTTGTTGTTGCTTTCATTACACTACTGCCCCTGAGCTGCTCGACAACTCGGCTTTACTGATATCGAACAGTTGTCAAGCAGCGCTTCCTACGTAAGCTGCATCAGCTTGTTTGAGGCATTCTCGAAGACTTTAGACCTTATGTTATCAATGTGCATGCACACGTGTGTCTGCTACGTTCATTTAACCGCGACTGCCTGAAATTAACATTATTTGCCTGGGTGAAGGCGATGGTGGGCTCATGAGAACATTGTATTTGTTAGATGTGTAGACTTCCTACATTTTATTTATCCTCCTGGAATTTGCTGTATGCCAAAATTTGCTTTCTTGAACGTAGATGCTTATTTGCACCTTCCACAATGATCAGCTATTGGATTCTCGGGACACTTATCTGTTAAAATGTTTGGTGTGGTAACGTCAGGACCATTTTTGTGCATATTTCCAAACCTCATTACCGAGGTTTATTTTGAATTTGAAAATGTACTACGCGCTATTGCACGGTGGTTGGCTCTGCAATGCTGGCGTTGAGCCATTTCTGAAAGTTCTGCAGTGTCGGTGCAACCATCGACCTGTCGACGCTGAGTCCACTTTTAATTTGAACCCATTTCCTTACTGCTCGATTTGAATTTACAGATTCCCTGATTTGCACCTGTGCTAAGTTTTCCTCCTGCCGACCTGCTTTGAACTGGAGTAGTTTTTTCCTCTTGTCGCGTGCTCCGTTTAAGAAAACGTTAACTTAGTGTTGAAAGTAGACATCTGTCAGGTTATGACAAAAAAGTTAAGCTGTAAGTGAGTGAATTAATTCAATTTGTACAGTGAAAAGTGTGCGCCAGAAAATGAGTCGCCGAGACTTTCAGTGCCAATGATTCTGACACCGGACAGAAAAGTGCTTTGTCAATCAGAAAATTCGAGTGAGAGAGTCGGCGTGCCTGGCAGTTTTCGGTTTAACAACAAAAAAACTGCACGCTATGCTACTTGTGATATGATTGCAATTTCAGGATGCAACAGCCATATGATTCAATCTGCATTTATTTTCTCTACTCAAATCCAAAAATTCTTGCCGTGTGTAATAGTATCTGGTTACCACAGTTAAGATATTGTCCACATTGCAGCCCACATTACACGGCAAAAAACGCAGGTGCTAATGGACTTTGGCCCCGCCGCGGTGGCTCAGTGGTTAGGGCGCTCGACTACTGATCCGGAGTTCCCGGGTTCGAACCCGACCGCGGCGGCTGCGTTTTTATAGAGGAAAAACGCCAAGGCGCCCGTGTGCTGTGCGATGTCAGTGCACGTTAAAGATCCCCAGGTGGTCGAAATTATTCCGGAGCCCTCCACTACGGCACCTCCTTCTTCCTTTCTTCTTTCACTCCCTTCCTTATCCCTTCCCTTACGGCGCGGTTCAGGTGTCCAACGATATATGAGACAGATACTGCGCCATTTCCTTTCCCCCAAAAACCAATTATATATAATGAATTTTGTGCAGTTTCACCCTGTCCATTGCCCAAACAGCAAGTTTCCATGGTAACAAGGCGTACATGCTTTGAAAAAGTTCCGTCCTCAGAAAAACTGGCCATAATACCAGTCGACATATTACAGGTTGAATATTAACGAGGCGTGGCTGTATACAGAAAAATGGGGCAATTTTTTAGTTGTGATAATGTCGCAAGCACGAAATCATAGTTGCTCAACTATCTGACACAAGTAGTAAATCTGTTCCTATCAAACTACGCCACCTGATTCGAATAATGTGGTGTATGTTGCAGAAGTTTCGTGGTTCAAGAATAATAGCCGGCTTTACTTAACATAATCACTTTAAAACAGCAGATTTAAAAATGAGCCCTCTGGAGCTGGTAAAACAACGCTATAGAACAAGCCCGACAGTAAAGAACAGACACCGCCACTGCTTCAAGGCGCAATTCTAGCTGTGTTGTCTTCGTCCCTTAGTGCAGTTTCACCTTATTGCGTTGCCATCAATTATTCCTACAGTACACACTGTTGAAGTTCTGTGGCACTAAGCCAAGACAACAGCTGGACAAAGCGCCGTAAGCAGTGTGAACATGTAGAGGATGTTTCACCTAAGGCTATTTTATTTTTTAAAATAGGCTTTTTGAGTTAGAAGAGCGCTTTTTTTCCATAATAGTGTCAGCGGTGTAGTACTTCAGAATAAAGCTGGGACGTGCTAACGAGCAGGCTGGTTAACTTTTTAAACATTACTGTTGGGCGCCCTAATTATTCAAAGACGTGTAGCCCACCCTAAGTAATATCCATATCAGTTGTTAGAATTTCGAAAACGGGGTTGATCTCAGCGCTGTGGCACAAGAAATTTTGGCTACAATCGCGCCAAAATACATGCGATCTCGAAACGCTTGCAGGCAAAGCAACCACTCCAGTGCACGTAACTCGTCGAAATAGCCAAAATTTGTTAGGCCACAGTGCCGATGGCAACCGCGTTTTCTGAATTCTAAAACATGATATATCAATTATGGTAGGCTACACGGCTCTCAATAATAAAAAAATGCTAACAGTAATAATTAGAAAGTCAACTATTCAATATTAGGACACAGCCTGCTAGTTAGGACGTCTTAGCTGCATCCTGATGTATTATTCCGTTGAAAATGCTATACCGAAGAAAGCGCTCTTGTAATTCAAAAAAACCTATTTAAAAAAAATAGTGTTAGGTCTTAGGTGAAACACCCTGTATATATGTAGTGTTGCTGTGTAGTTTCCCACCTCTCACAAATGCGTCTTGCCAGTCGTCGCACCGCAACTGTTGCTTCATTTCTATGACTTGTGTTCCTAATCGTGAAAAACTATGAACTAGCTATCACACTGCTAGACTGTTGTGGCCCATTAAATTGCTCCTTTCAGATCGGCACGCTGTATGAAAAGCATACCTGTGATAGCCAACTTGTCATTCTTCGTGATATGCGCTTGCACCTCACTCTCTTTGAGAAATCATGCGATAAAATCCTTTGTAGTATAATGCAGAAGTGCTTACGTTTAAACTTGCATCCTACTCTTCTGAACTGGATCCAAGTGATCCTAGCCGGCTTGAGGTTGAGGTGTTGAATGCTACAGGTGGGGTTAGCCTTGCTTTATCTGCCGGCAATTGCTCCACCGCAGCGTCCCTTCGATATTAACAATGCCGCATCTACCCCGCTAAGCGCACAGTCTCTTATAATAGCACACATTCTCTCCCGCAGCCACCATCTATGCACACAATCAATCCACACAGTTCACATCACAGTCCACTCCAGAAGTCACCATCTATGCACATATTCAGTCACAGTAGAACATAGGCCATTGTAGTGCCACACTCCATACACACATTCACTCACAGTATAAAATAGTCCCCTCCGAAAGACACCATCTACGCACACATTCAATCACAGTAGGCCATAGTCCGTTCCTGCTGTCACCATTTAAAAACAATATCCGTGTTCTGCAGAAATGTTAAAAGAAGGCGTGCAGCCTCCCTTCTGCATGTCTGGTTTCCACTCAGGTAGACAATGTCCTGCACTGTGCTGTGACGGGTTCCTGTCTGAAGCGAACATCACATCCCTTTCCGCGTTGTACTCTGGGCAGTACATAATATAATGTTCGATATCCCCGCACACACCGCATAAAGAGCAGAGCGGAGACGATGCTATGCCGGTCTTATGCATCCATGCAGGAGTGCGAGCAGAGGCCGTGCGAATTCGATGTAGAAGGGTCGCCTGAGATCTTCTCAGTCCCTTGGTCGCACATGGCTTGTGGGACGCACTCCACAGGGTACTGAAGTGATCGAGCACCGTTTTCCTGCAGAGACTTTTCCCATCTTGAGGTACTTTTTTTGATGGAATCCTTAAGAGAGCTTTATGGGCGAAACTGTCTGCCACCTCATTACCGTTGACTCCTATGTGAGAGCGCACCCACTGGAAATGTAGAGTAAAGGCTCTGCTGTGCAGATTCTGCACCAAGCGCAGAGAGCTTAGAGACAAGGCGTTAGTAGGGAATCCGCGCTCTAACCTTTGAAGGGCAGATTTTGAACCAGTTAGGATGACAACAGGTTGAGCCGGACAAGACCCTAACTTCCGTAAAACCGCCTCAATAGCGACACTTTCGGCCGTTGTGTAGGATACGACAGCAGTAAAGCGTACAGACCACTTAAAGTCCAAAGAAGGAATGTAAAAAGCCGCTGCGCTAGCTTGTTTGACCTTGTCCACAGAACCATCCGTGAAAATTTGGAGATGGCAGGCATACTCCGTTTCCAAGTGTTCCAGTACAAGCGAACGCGTTGCTGCCAAAGGAGAGCTGCGCTTTGCGCTCACATGGGGAATTGTGACCTTACAGTCGAGGGTCGGAAAAGACCAGGGGGGTTTCAACCGTTTCCTTTGCCTTCGGACATTAATGCCTAAAGAACTAAGAGTATTGAGTGCCAAGTAAGCCTTCGACTCATATCCCTTGCAGAGCCGCTGGAGAAGGGATCGCCCAGCTACCGTCTCTCCTAAGCGGTCAAGATGCATTAATAGTCTCTGAGAAGCGATAAGGCTAAGAGGTTTCGATAGGTACTCATGAAGTACTGCCTTATTCGCAGCCGCCTGGGGAACTCCAATGGCTCTTCTTAGGCCTTTTCTGTGGACAACTTTGAGACGCTCAAGTTGTGACGCCGAGGGGGAAATTAAAGGTAATTGATACATTATCCGGCTGACCACCAGCGCTTCATGAAGTTTGACCATTGAAGAAGGATGGTTTCCCCATTGCTCACGTGCAATTCTACGGATCACATTGAGACGAGAAGATATAGATGAAACAATCGCGTCTACAGCTTTTCGCCACTGTAGACGGGAGTCAATAATGACGCCCATGAAACGCGCGTGGTTGAATTGACGGATGCAAGAGTGACCGAGGTCTATCTTCAACCGCGCTTGACGTCTTCCTACACCTGGAAACAGAATAAAGCCGGATTTGTCCACTGACAGAGACAACCCCAGACCTTGAAGGTAAGCTTGTGCCGAAAGTATAGCCTGTCGAGCAATCAGGGCTAATCGCTTGTGTTGGTAGCCAGTAATCCAAATACAGATGTCGTCAGCATAAATTGACATACGCACTTGCCTGCAACTTTTATTCAACGAATCGGGTAGACCAGCCATTACGGCGTTAAAGAGCGTGGGGGAAAGAACACTTCCTTGAGGCACACCTCGTGATAGAACCCTTTCGGTGCTTAACGTACTCCCTAACCGTACACGAACCGCGCGATCACTTATAAACTTGTAAATGAATCTTAACATATGGCCCTGTATGCCCATGCCTTGCAAACTGTTTAGAATTGAGCTCTGAAGCACGCTGTCGTAAGCTTTCGCAACATCAAGAAAAATGGCTAAGGTGGAAAGGCCGAAAGCTATCTGGTGTTATATGTGACTGATCAAGTCTAAGACGCTATCTTGGGCACTAAGACCTCGGCGGAATCCTGTCATACATGATGGCAGTGCCTTGCTGTCCTCAAGCCACCATGATAAGCGTTCATTTACCAGCTTCTCCATCAACTTAGCTACAAAGGAGGTCAATGACACAGGGCGATACGAGGCAAGGTCTGTCATGTCTTTGCCAGGCTTCAGTACCGGAACTACATGTGCCCCCTTCCATGACGGAGGAACATCGCCAGTCTCCCAAACACGATTGATGAAGTTGAGGAGCTCCTTTCTGAGTTGCAAGGGCAGATTATTCAGCATTTGACTGGTGATGCTGTCGGGACCTGGTGAACACCGGCGCCACAGGCCACTGAGCGCAATCTGAAGCTCACGAAGCGTGAACGGCACGTCCATGATAGACCTGGAGGAAACAGGTGGTGAATATATATCTATTCCAGAATCAGCGCGTACGAGTGCGTCTGCAAATTCCTCTGCCAATCACGCAACAGGTTTTTCCTTGCGTATTGCAAGAGCTTCAAAAGGCTTCGAAGGGCGAGATTCTCCAGCAAGGCTGCCAATAACTCGCCATATTCTCGTCATCGGTGAGAACACAGTCAAACTAGCACAGAATGAGGCCCATTGCGACCTGTACAGCTTGTTCGTGTGCCGTCTAATAGCAGAAATCAGCCTATTGAAGGTCGTCTTCAGTTACCTGTCGTCCTTCCGCACGAGTTGGCACTCCGCCATTCTTCTCGCTGCGCAGAGGTTCCTGAGTTTTAAATCCGGGGCCGGAAAATGATCAGGTAATTTGACCGCCGTAGTTGCTGCTAGCTTACTAGAAATCATTTTGTCAACAACATCACCAGAAACACGTTCTAGGTGCTTTCTGTACTGGTCCCAGTTGACCACGTTGCTAATCTTAGGACCATGCATACGAAAGTCGGCAGCAAACACAAAAATCAGATAGTGATCACTTCCCATGCGGTCAGGCGCTGTTGACCAACTCTCGCGGACGTCAGGTGAATGCAGTGTCAGGTCTATAGCTGTCGCTGAGGCTGGAGGCCGGAAAAAAGTGGGGCTTCTGTCATTGGCAACACTCAGGTCCAAACTGTCAATAACCTCTACAAGTTTGCGTCCACGGGAATCCGTGCTCCTGTCACCCCAAACGGCATGATGGGTGTTGAAATCACCGCAGATGATTCTAGGTGCTGGGCAGCGGTCGCAGAGCTGCTGTAGAAACAAATCTAATGCTACCTTCTTCTGCGGAGACACGTACACGGATGCAATAGAAAGGGTTAGAGAGCCGAGCTGTATTCTCACAGCCGCTACCTCAATGTCATCCGTGCAAAGATCGGCAACGCTTAGAGAAACATTTGGAATTTCTCTTCTTATGTAAAGTGCGGCACTTCCTTCAGGAAATGACTTTATGCTGCAGTTTTTATGGGCGACATATCCAGTCAAACATCTCCCGCTTCGCAGGCCAGCTTCTGACAGGGCCAATACTGGAACACGTCTCTTTCAAGAATAGTTTGAGTTCAGCTAACCGACTTAATATCCCAGCGCAATTCCACTGCAATATCAACGGCACTTTTCGGTGCATATGACATCCACGAGGTTTAGCCCCATCCATTTTAGTTCGCAAGGAAGTTTGCTGCGAAGGTGGAAATTAGGGACTCAAAAGAAAGCACCAGCTGCGGCCAAGAGTGTGTCCCCGTCGGCATCTTTTGTCGATGTTGTGAGTGCGTTGCGCAAAATAAGGAGCTCAAAAATCAAGGTATGTTTGACCTTCTTCATGTTTTGTTTGGGGCCCTGCGTTCACATTTTCCAGCGATGGCGCCTGGTAACCTAGCCGGCTGTCAGCAGTTGGCCCATGCTAACTCTTCCTCATCCTGCCTTTCTTTGGAATCTCAGCAACCCCAGTGGTATTGTCCTTAAGCGTTCACTTTTTCTGACATTCATTATTGACTTTACTTTCAGCGTTACATTTAACTGGTCTTGATTGATGTGGTCTGCCATCGTACAATCAATAACAGGCGTTCCAGCCCGCCAGAGTAACCGTCTGCATGCACGGGATTGGCCTATATGTCAATGTTAATAGGACTGCTCTAATAGTTTTTACTGTCAGCAAAACTACATTTCGCTTACCTATAAGGCCTTGCCAAAAGCAGGCTTACTTGCATACTTGCTAAAATGCTCAGCCATTGATACTGCCATCTAACATGGTCAGAACATAGTAATCCCTGTACAGCCACCCATAATGCAATTAGTAGACAAGGATAAAGAGCAGTGCGGGGAAGTTTGGTGCGACGTCACGAAAGGTAATGCTTCAAATTACCGCTGCCGTCCGCCACACCCTGCCGTGCCTATTTGGATGCTAGCGAACAACGCTCTGAGGTGGCATTGGTTTTTTTTTCTTCACAAGCGTTTTGCTTTGGAAATGTAACGATACCTTCGATGGCGTCATCATGCGCCCCCCACTTGGCACTGTGCAATCGGCAATTACGTCAGCATTTCAAATGAGGGAACTGCGCGGCTCGTGTCAACACATATGAAGAAAGCAACAGCCAGTGAAGCCGCGAAGAGCATAGGGGAGTATTTCTGTTTAAAAAAAATCGAAACTTTCCTCCCCTATGCTCTCCTTGGCATCAATGAGCGTTGGCTTGTTTTCATACCCACAGTCTAGGATACTCACGCTGTAATCTCTCTAGAGCATCACCTGCTAAGTTATACCCCTGTCAAGCTCACAAGTTAAGTGCACTCATGGGGAGCGCGCTTCGGCACCCCGAGTGACACTTTATGTTTGTGGGGATTGGGCTTCTTGAGCGATCGGAGTGCGCGCTCGCTGCTGCCGTTTGTTCGTTACAGACCCCCCGTGGGGTGTCCGCGAGCGGAATGCAGGCGACCGCGCTGCTTGTCATCCTTTCCAAGGGAAGCTCTGTTGAAGAACCGCTGTAAATCACCCTCCCTTCCGTTCTTCCCGCTTCGACCTCGCGTCCCCATTGGGTCGCTCCCAGTGACAGCTGTGGGGCGTTGTTTCGGCGAGAGGCCCCAGTGGGAAATGAACGGGGAGATCGCCACCGACTCGGGCAGCAGAAAGGTGCCCCGGCCTTTGCCGGGGGACCAAGAGCGCGGGTGGTGTAAACCTTGCGCACCTAGTATGTACGCTTGAGTCCAGACCCGAGCCTCCGGAGTCCCGTCGCCCGCCTTTGCGGCGCTCACGCGCTCCGGATTCGGGAGGGCCTGATCTGGCTGATTCTCCGTCATCGCCGGCCATTGCCGATGACGACGCGCGATGGGCCATCGACGTGCGACCTGCGTCGTAAGATGTGCTCCGCGCATTCCTCATCCTCCCCCGTGTTGTGTCGCGCGCGATCTAACCCTCTGGTTGGCCGTGCGGCATGCTATCGTCCTTGGTTGTGCCGTCACGCGCGTATGCAGTCTTTGCTTTGCGCGCGCGGCTCCGCGGGCCCGCTTTCGGGTGCTGCGGCTGTACTATGGGTTGTATACCGAGGTCTGGGGATTAGTGCAGTGTTATGTAATGCAGCTTCCTGTGTAATAAACACATCTACTTTATGATAACTGCGCCTTCCTTCCTTCGGAGCGAGAGCGCAGCGCGTCGCGCCGAACGCTGGCAGTGCCCTCAGCTTGCTCAGGCCCGAACCCGCGATATGTGGGCGAAGTGCCCCTCAATTAACACTTCGGCAAGGGTTCATAACCAACACCACAGGCTACACGGTGCTAAACGGAAGGCAAAGTGCACTCATAGTACTCGTAGTAAAAAACAACAAAGAATTGCGACACAAATTTAGCGGAATGTTTGAAGAGGTTGACAAAAAGAAAAAAAACTTGTAAATTGACTGTCTATCGTGATAGCGAAAATAAAACGAGCCTAAGTAGTTTCTAACAATTAAAAAAGATCTAAACAAAATAGAAGCCAAAACCAGCCAGTACAATCGACAATGTTGGCAACAAACAAGGTGGCGGCGTGCAGCTGAGTTATATCTGAATGGGTTCCTTTGTTGCGTTACTTCGCTTGTAGCTAAAATAAAGAAATATTTTTTTAAGAACAGTATTATAGCAAGTAAAATAAACTTGAGTACTTTTTATGCACAATACCCATGTGCCTTCAAAGTCGTTGCTGTCGAGGTTACGCACTCGGCCCTCAAAGTGTGTTTCGTGAACTCACTCCGACTGGAGTGCACTCTTGTGCGAGTGGCACTCTACTTGCTGCGTTTAGATTTGATAAAGGGCACTTATAGAGAGTGCCAATCTCCGTGAGTGCACTTAACTTTCCCGATTGATAGGGGTATTACTCGATTTCAAAACTCCAGCACAAACTCACCTGGGGTATGCAAATGCCATATATAACATAAATCTAACTTTGCTGAAATCCTGTGATCAGTTGAAGACCAAGCTGCTTGTTTTATTCTGTAACTATTCCTGAAGCTCCAGTGTAATAGTACTACTGAAAGTTTAAAATTTCAATTCGTGTAGAAGCTGCAGGTTTTACTACTCAGTACAACCGCATAACCAAATCACCTGTTATAACTCATGGTTCCCCCAACACCAGCCACAATAACAGTGTTATGTCACGACTCATGTTACTGCATTTCAACATCGGTTTTTGTACACACCACATAAGGCTGTAATGGTCTTGAACATGGTCTTTCACCCAGCTTTGCTTGCTGACCTCTTGTTCTTCAAACTGAGCTCTGCAGAAACCCATGCAGTAAAAGATGAGCCGCCTAGCTCCCACTTGGTACACTGTTTAAGAGTCTGCCCCTCAATTATTGTCATTTAGGGCAGTTGAAACTGAACAAATACTAAAACAAATCAGCCTAATAAAATGATTATTCTTTTACTCGCCACGGCAAAGCAATATAATTAAATCGGCATAACGTGTCCACTGAGAATTTTCCTGATAATTTATGTCAAAAAATATCAAAGAAGATTTACAAAACAGTTGCGTTTTGGTTAACTTGCCCGTTATGCACAGGCTATCTGTGTATGGATGAATTCATGCACTGCATATAAAGTTAGAAATCCATTAAGAGCCCATATGTGTCAGCATTCCCTTTGTGCTTGTTTCCTACCCTGTGCCAGGTGAAGCAACGCAGGCTTTCATTATGTGATGTGCAGTTAAAATTCTAGGTGCGTATGTTTGCGCATGCGACATTTGTGTGCGTGCGTCATTTGAACCTTATCCTCATCTCAAATAATTAGCCAGAAATGTTACCGGGCTAGCATTTACAGCGTTAATAAAAGAGTGACTCCTCCTTTATAATGAGACTAGATCACACCTACATTCTGCCGTCCTGAATGGAGTGAGATTATAGCTGCAGTGATTTTCTTACATTGAAGGCAGTGGAACACATGGAAAAACACAAACATTTATTCGGTACTAACTAAATTATATAGTGGCTGTTTGTCTTACCTTACTAACACGAGTTGCTTTCATGTAAGTTACAAAAGAGCATTATCATTTTGGTGCATAAATTTTAAGAGGAGGCCACAAAACAAGACATTTGTCGGCCTACTTACATGCAGCCATTCTAGCATGGTTTATATTCACACAGACTCCCTGAGTGAAGCAGCAAAGTAGGCAAAGCCTAGGTAAGGATTTTCAAGCAATTTAAGTTCACAAGAAAGTCATTTTAACTTAAAGTACGCCTAAATAGAACCTTGGCAGTTTTTTCTGTTAGCCAGTTCCACCTTGTTTGTCAGCCTGTTTAATATCCTGTCCATTTTGTAAATCTCCTGTACATAAACTTTAGTTCATTTTCTCGTTAGCTCCAACCGTTGCAAGTTGTCATTAAACCATCACCGACGGGGCACCTCAGGTGCAAGGAGACTTTCAAGGCAACAAACCATCTCTGGGGACGCACCCCTGGTGCAAAGGAAAGAGTCACTTTAACTTGTCGGGAATTTGCCCCACGACGTCCCCTTGCGTTTGCTTTCCCCGCGATGCGCCCTCCCTGAGCAGTTACATTAACCTGTCACTAAGAGAGGGCGCTGGCGTCTCAGCGACACGAGCGGCACAGACGGCATGACTGCTGCGCGCTCGGGGAAGACGACACTCTCTTGGGCTGGGGAGCTGGTCGCATGCGGACGTGTCGGCGCGGCGCTCCGCTCTCCGCCAGCCGGGAAAGGCCTTAGGGGGGGAGGAACGTTCTTACGCATCTCGTCCCGTCCGGCCACGCAGTATCCCTGGCCCTAGCGTGCGTGAACGTTCCTTAGTAAACTTCGTGGTGAGTTGGACCACCTCCATTCATTAGCGTGTTTTGTTGCTAGCTGGCGTTATTGCTGTTGTAGCCATAAATGCCTTCTTTGTGTCAGCCGGAGTGTGGTTACTTTCTTTCCCTCAGAGCAAGGCATGCCGTGGACGGCGTACGCTGGGTAGCACGCGCGATCATGGGGTGGGGTCTGGGTGATTTGATTGTGTCAGCAGCGATTAAGCGAGGACAAACTATGATCCTCACTATTAAAACCCCAACCAACTTTACAGAAACTAATGATCTCAGAACTAATCTACCACGTTGCATTTGCTGAATCCTATGTATAATGATCAGGCTTCAACACTATTTGCTGCTAAATATTGCGAAAAAATAATGAAAACAATCTGAATAAACTAGGCTACGGGTCAGTTAAAACATTCGGCGAGAGCTGTTACTGGTCGTAGTTCGCAACTTGCAGAATTCTGCAAGTCAGCTTAACCACAAAGATTTTTTACCAACAAGAAAACTCTCTCAGAGGCTCATTTACACCCCTTGCACATCCCCTCGAAAAGGGTTAGCATGAGGAGAGATGCGCTAGTCTCCACCATACTATCATTTTTCGAAAAAGAGAGGGCTTCAAAAAAGATTTAGTTAACAAAAATTTCAGAATATTGAATATTTTAATGTATATCGTGAGCGCGGTGCGCGAACATCTACTTCGTTCACCGATACTATACGCTCATCATCGTCATCACTCGCATTTATTCAGAGGATCGCGCGCTTAGGGCCAGGATGTCCTGGAATAAAGACGTTCATCGAAGCGGTGGGCTCACAAATGGCTGGGTTGCCCTTGCTGTTCCCAACGTCTCGCTTTCAACCAGTCTACCGCCCTACCTGGAGCTTGGTTCTGGCCTTCGTTTTGCATCCATGGCCCTCAGGTATGGATGAGGGCAACGGAGCCCGGCCGCCCCCGCCGTCTCCGTCCGCTGCTGCGGCTACCCCGGCCTGGACAGTCACCAGCCACCAGCGCGATCCCCAGATCTTTGCCGGATTTCATGGAGATGATGTCGAAGACTTGCCTGATAATTACGACCGCTTCAGTGCTTTTAACCGCTGGGAAGGCTCCCACAAGTTACTCAACGTCGTGTTCTACTTGAGCGACGTCGCAAAAACGTGGTTCTTGAATCACGAGGACGACATCTTCGAATGGCCAACTTTCACAGAGCATCTGCGCAAGATCTTCGGTATGCCTTCTGGTCGGTTTGAGCTGGCTAAAAAGTAACTCGCTACTCGTATGCAATAACCTGGCGAGTCTTATACGTCTTATTTCGAAGACGTCCTCACCCTTTGCGTCGGGTGAATGCTGATATGCAAGAATCGGAGCGTGTTCGCCACATTCTGAAGGGCATAGACACCGTGGCTTTTAACACCTTGCTGGCCCAGAATCCGGCTACTGTGTCTGCCATTACTTCCATCTGTCAACGCCTCGACGAGCTGCAGTCGTGCCGCCTCCAGCAAGACCTCACTGATGGTGGCGCCCTCTTTGATGGGAACCTACGTTCCATTATCCGTACCCTGATAAAGGGGCAGCTGCCCGGGCAGGCCACCCAAGTCCCGCCAAGCTCAAATCTCCCGCCTGCCACAGCGGATTTACGGAGCATCATCAAAGATGAACTGGCTGCTTTCACCTGCACCGTGACCCCCACAACGCGTAACCCTGTGTTACGTTTAGAGACACCAACAGGCCAAGAATATTCAAGCCACGAGAAGCATCAGTCGACAGAAGCTTCAAAGGGCCGTCGACGTGGTTGCGGCGCCAGGAATGCAGGTGATGGCCTCTACAAGAGACCCCCCACCCAACCCCTGCTGTTTACGGGGTGAAACGGCCCTCCGCTGCCTGAGCAGGGCTTTCGGGAACCGGTCGTTTGTTCGCAACTCCGGACCCACCCGGGACATAACGACGTCCTTCTCCCGGAAGGGGCGGCGAGGGAGGCGGCGAGCGGTGCGGGGCTGCAAATGAGCCGTGGCAAATGCGGCCGTGTTTGACTAAGCCAACGACGCCGGAATCCTCGTGCTTCGAAAACAACCTTGTCTTACTCTAAGTGCTTTTCCTTATATGTGGAACCTTCTACAAAGTGCAGTGGCATCCTTTCGTTCCCACGCTACCGCTGTGAAGTGCAGGGGACTGACCTTCGACGCTGCTGGGGCCCGCTTCCGGCTATTCATCACTGCTGCCTGGACAGCGCGGACCATAATCTGCCAGAAGTGGCAAGAGTGTGTTGTTGGGGGCGTCCTGGAAGGCGGACCCTAAAGACTGGACACGTGATCTACATCACAGTGATTCGACGCATTTTTAATGAAGTAAAATCCCCAACTAGGGACCTGGGGACAGCAGACCCTATTTAAGCAGCGATCTGGCATGTGATTAGCCAGCTCCCGATTCACTCTTTCGAACTATGTAAAAATGCAAATAAACCCTTTCAGTCTTTTCTCCACCTCGAAGACCCTCTCAACTCTTCGTCACCCCACAACAGCCGCCTCCCGATACGGAACCCGTGGACATCGACCTGGGGTAGCGACGGCCCAGGATAACCAAGCGCCCGCACCTAACAACTGGTGGCAGCGGTGGGATCAGAGCGCAATACCCTAACACCGGTGGCCTGCTATGGGGTTGGAGCCCCACTCCTAACACCCGTCTCTCGCACGCCCACCTGCGCCGAGATTGCTTCGCAACCACCTGCCCAAACGCCTCCGCCTTGTCCGGCAAATATGTGTCATCATGTGGCTACGGTGGCACCATATTCTTCACAACCTCGTTATGTCCAACGCTGGCGCTCCTCTCCCCCCGTGTGCTACTACTGCGGGATACGTGGTCCCATTTCCCGTGTCTGCCGTCGGCGCCAGCAAGACGAGCAACGAGGTATGCGCCCTGCGAGCGTGCCTATGAGCGTCCGCTTGGATGCTTCTGCCGTGCCGCACTCTGCATTTTCCCGTCGCTCCGCCTCGCCTACGCAATCACAGGAAGCGCCTCTCGGCCATCTCGTCCTACTCGACGCTGCTCCCCGTGGCCTTTCCGCTGAACGTCACCGCTCCGTCCCGCTTCTTCAGCCTTCGCTCCAAGCACGGAAAACTAAAAGGGGCAGTTTTTTGGGGAAAGCTGCTTCGTGCACGAACTGCGCAATTCCTCCCGGTGGCCCGTCGAACTTGTTGCGACTCGCGATTAATTATCGAAGGCTTGTGCGTTGAGGCCCTCATCGGCACGGGCGCCGTTTTTTCCATCCTACACCCTGCGTTCACCCTGTGATCACCCTGTGTTCACGCCTGCGCAAAGTGACTACTCTGAACACTGATCCCGCCCCCCCCCCCTTTGTGGAGCCTATGACACTCTCATCAGTCCCACGGGGCAATGTGCAGCGCGTGGTCTTATCGATAACCAGCGCCACCATGTCGAATTTGTTGTGCTATCTTCGCGCGTTCATCAGCTGATTTTGGGCTGGGACTTCTTGTCGTCGGCGTCTGCCCTCATCTCTTCCCGTCAACGCCTCATCCACATTCCCGACACCGAGCTAGCCCCTGCTTCTGACTTTTCACCTCCGCATGTGCTCGCTGCAGCTGACTTTGAGCTGCACCCTTGAAGGGAAGAGTCCATCATCGTTACCTTAGACTACGCTCTCTACGGTGATGCCTTAGTTATGCCAGCGCAAAGGTGGACCTCCGACGGCGTCGCTCTTGCCTCTTGCTTCGCCTGTTTCACCCGCGGTTGCGTGGTTGTCAAGGCACTAAACACTACAGGCCAGGCCGTTTTAATACCAAAATGTGCGACTGTTGGCTTTCTTTTTGACGGGGACCTTGTCCCCCTCCAGACGCTCTCCAGTGCGCCACCGCGACCTGATACGCCCTCTCCGCGCTCTTCTTCGGCGCTCGCTGCCGCCATCCGCCCTGAACTTACATCTGAGCACAATAGCCAAACGGGCGAGTTGGTGGTACATATTGGTGGCAAACAGCGCAACGACGCGGACAGAGTGGAAGAAAATACAGGACAAGCGCTGACTCACAACTGAAATTTATTTAAGGAAAGCAGTACATTTTATAGACACAGTGGCCAACTTATCAGCTAGTACATAGACAAAAACCCAAGTTTCTACGTGGCATCGAGGTATGCAACCTCACTGTCATATAATGAAATAGATGGCTTACTGACACATAACCTTGTTTTTTTCCTCATGTGATATGCTTCCATAATCTCACGTGTTAATCGGGACGGGTGTTTGTAGAGGATATCACAGTAAGGCAATGAAGGAAAACAACATTGGCAGTCTCGAACATGGTCAACTAGATGATTAGATTTGTTAGCTTCAAGATTATTTGCATGCTCTTTCAAACGTGTATTGATGCAACGCCCCGTCTGCCCGATATATATTTGTCCGCATGACATTGGGATTTTGTACACAACCTCTTCTGCGCATGGCACATACATTGTTTCGTGCTTAACCCCACAAGTTGTTTCAGATTCTTTTCGTTGTTCAGCCTTTCTTTCCAAAACAGCACAAACCCTTTTAAGTTTCTTGGGTGCTGAAAAAACCACCCCTACGCCATACCTTATTGCCACATTTTTAAGATTATGTGACATACGGTGTACGTATGGGAGAATGGCAAACTTTTTCCTTTCCTTCTCTTTTCCCGGACTAGGGACCAAAGATGGATTCCTAAGCTTTTTGGCTACCTTGTTACAGCCCAATAACATAACACCATCCGGGTATCCAGCTTCCTTCAACCTTTTAATTTGTTCGTTGAAGCTGTTGGTTGCCCTATGGATACAAGATTTTGATAATGAGGACAAAAGAGATGAGACCACAATTCCTGTTTTAACTGTTTTGGAATGATGCGATTTATAATTTAACAGCGGTTTTCCCATCCTTGGACGATATTCCCAACAGACGTGCCCCGTCGCAACCTTCAAACTCAGATCTAAAAATTGTAGCTTACTACCGACCGTGACCTCAGTGGTGAACTCTAGACCTAAAGCATTTTCTTTAAATACTTTTAGTACATGCGCCTTGAAAAGTTAGTTTTTTCTACAAAAATCAAGAAGTCATTGACGTAACGAAAGATGCGTGACGCCATTCCCGACAGATTTTCCTGGATACCACGATCAACAAAGGACAAAAATATATCGCTAATCACTGGTGCCACCCTAGATCCAATGCAAACACCCGCTTTTTGGGTATATAGTTTACTGTCCCATTCAACGAACATTGACTTTAAATAAAAAGACAGCAGCTCAAGAAAGCTAGCCACAGAAATGCCACACCCTCTAATAAACTGTTCTTCATCATTGTCAATTGTTACACATTTTGAAACCGCGTTCATCAATTCATTGTGAGGGAGGGAATAGAACAGATCGACCACATCAATACTGAACACTGTACATGAGCCTGGATTTTCATGTCGCAGAAAATTTACCACACTTTTAGAGTTGTGAACTCTGAAAGGGTCCTTAATAACCAAAGTAGCCAAGAATTTCTGTAGATACCCTGAAATTTCATATTGCCAAGTGCTCCTCTCAGTTACAATAGCCCGAAATGGCATGTCATCTTTGTGCGACTTCGCTGAGAAAAAAATGTTTAAACTAAGTCCTTTAGCTTTATTGACACTTGCTTTAAGCCGGTCCAGGTTCATACCCTCCAGCAAGCGCAGAGCTCTGGCTTTTACTTTTCCTGGTTTTGACGAAACCGGGACGAAGTTTTTCTGCACAGCCTCCATCGCTTTCAAAGAAAACATTGTTTTCGGAAGGACCACAAAACATCCTTCCTTGTCAGCTGTCAGTAGCCTCAAATTATTTGAATGCAGGAAATTGACTAGAGAACCGTATCCCTCCCTATATTTGTCAGTCTGTGTTCTTGACAAAACCGCGGTACACTCCTCAACGCATCTCGGTTGGTAAACGTCCTGTGCGAGATACGAAATCGACCGGACGATAGTCACCTTATCCTCTTTTCGCAGATGTGGCTTCATGCAGAACTTTGGTCCCATTTGTAGCAGGCTCTCGTGCTGCTGTGGAATAGGTGTTTCACCCAGAATGATGACTTTTCCTGGTTGCTGCGGTGTCTTCTTCGCGGTGACGCGTTCATGAGCACTTGGCTTGCGAAGGCTGGCCACGTGACGTCACTTTCTCTCGTGAGTTTTTTTCTTCTTCCATGTTGTTATTTCTGACATGGCTTAATTTGAGGATATGTTCGAAAGGTAAATTTTAGAAGTGGGAGCCTAAAACACGGGTATTCACGAGGCATTTCTTAGTGCTAAAGCGTTATATGACTCATCGGCAACGAAACCCGGCGTTGTTGTCCAGCAGCACCGGTCCGAAAACCCCCATGGCGTCACCATGATCTCACATGACGTCAGCAGTGGACCATAAGATAGCAGTGGGTGATCACAGCCAATGAAACAAAGACATTACACGAGACAGTATTAGTGATAGTGATAGTTATATAGTGATAATTAGCGATGGCACTAGTTTTAAAATGATAAAGGACGTTACAAATAATGATCATCATCAGCCTCACTACACCCACTGCAGGGAAAAGGCCTCTCCCATGTTTTTCTAATTAACCCTGTAATCTGCCAGCTGCGCCCACCCTATGCCTGCAAACTTCCTAATCTCATCCGCCTACCTAACCTGCTGCCGCCCCCTGCTACGCTTGCCTTCTCTTGGAATCCACTCTGTTACCCTTAAAACCAGCGGTTGTCTTGCCTTCGCAGTACATGCCCTGCTCAAGCCCATTTCTTCCTCTTGGTTTCGAACTAGGGTGTAATTACCCCCCTTGTGTTCTCTCACCCACTCTGCCCGCTTCCGGTCTCTTAACGTTACGCCTATCATTTTTCTTTCCATGGCTCGCTGTATTGCCCTTAACTTAAGCTGAACTCTTTTCGTTAGCCTCCACGTTTCTTCCCCGTAGGTGAGTAGTGGTAAGATACAGGTGTTGTAGACTTTTCTTTTGAGGGATACTGGTAACCCACTATTCATGATCTGAGAGAACCTGCCATATGCGCTCCACCCCATTCTTATCTTTCTAGTTATTTCCCTCTCATGATCCGGATCAGCTATCACTACCTGCCCTAGGTAGACGTACTCCTTTACCACTTCCATGCCCTCGCTTCCAAGTGTGAACTGCTGTTCCCTTGCTAGTCTGTTGAACATTACTTTGGTTTTCTGCATGTTAATTTTTAGACCCACCGTTTTGCTCTGCCTGTCTAACTCATTGATCATGATTTGTAGTCCACCTCCTGAGTGACTGAGCAAGGCAATGTCATCAGCGAATCACAGATAGTTCAGGTATTCTCCATTAACTCTTATCCCCAACTGTTCCCAATTCAGGCCTCTGAATACCTCCTGTAAACAGGCAGTGAATAGCATTGGCGAGATCGTGTCTCCTTGCCTGACGCCCTTCCTTATTGGAATTTTGCTGCTGACTTTATGGAGGACTATGGTGGCTGTGTAGTTTATATATATATATATATATATATATATATATATATATATATATATATATATATATATATATATATATATATATATATTCCAGTATTATGACATAAGCCACTTCTACACCCTGATTCCGCAATGCCTGTATGATTGCTGTGGTTTCCACTGAGTTAAATGCTTTCTCGTATTCAATGAAGGCTATATATAGGGGTTGGTTATATCCTGCGCATTTCTCTATCACCTGGGTGATATTGTGAATATGATCTATTCTGGAATATTATTTACGAAAGCCTGCCTGATCATTTGGTTGATTGATGTCTAAGGTTGTCCTGACTCTATCAGCGATTACCTTAGTAAACACCTTGTAGACAACGGACAGTAGGCTAATCAGCCTGTAATTTTTCAAGTCCTTGTCGTCTTCTTTCTCGTGAATTAAGACAATGTTTGCGTTCTTCTAAGCTTCTGGTACAGTCGAGGTCATAAGGCATTTTGAATACAGGGTGGTAAGTTTTTTTAGCACAATCTCCCCTCCGTCTTTCAACAGATCTGCTGTTACCTGATCCTCGCCAGCTGCTTTTCCCATTTGCATTGCCCCCCCCCCCCCAAGGCTTTCTTTACTTCATCTCTCGTTACTGGCGGGATGACGCATTGTTGTGGGCTACTGTCTCTATCATTATCGTTATGATTAGATTGGCTACTGTATAGATTTGTGTAGAACTCTTCAGATACTTTAACTATCTTGTCCATATTGCTAATGACATTGCCCTGCATATCTCTTAACGCGTACATATGGTTTTTACCTATGCCTAGTTTCCTCTTCACCGCTTTTATGCTGGCTTCGTTTTTGAGAGCATGCTCGATTGTCTCCATATTAAACTTCCCGCTTTGTGCTTATTTATTAACTTCGATAGCTCTGCTATTTCTATTCTGTCTGAAGGGTCGGACGCTCTCATGCTTTGACGTTTCTCAATCAGATCTTTCGTCTCCTGAGATAGCTTGCCGGTATCCTGTCGAACCGTCCTACCACCTACACATACTGCGCACTCCGTAATGATAGCTATCAGTTTATCGGTCACTGTATGAACATTAAGGTCGTCTTCCTCAGTTAAAGCTGAGTATATGTTCGGCAGCGACCTTCTGAATTCCTCTATTTTCTCTCTTACCGCTATCTCGTTAATGGACTTCCTCTTCACTAGTTTCTTCCGTTCCCTCTTCAAGTCTAAGCGAATTCGAGACCTTACCATTCTGTAGTCGCTACAACGCACCTTTCCGAGGACTTCCACATCCTGAACGATGCCAGCTTGAGCGCATAGTATGAAGTCGATTTCATTTCTAATCTCTCTTGTGGGGCCCTTCCAGGTATTCATGATCCGTAAATTATTTCTGTTTGCGAACTCTAGCAATAGCTCTGCCCTGCTATTCCTAGAGCCTATTCCATAGTCGCCTACCGCCTGGTCGCCAGCGTGCTTCATGCCCAACTTCGCATTGAAGTCGCCCTTCAGTACAGTGAACAGTGATTTTACTTTGTTCATTGCCGATTCCACATCTTCATAGAATCTTTCAATGGTCTGGTCATCATATCATGGCCGGATGTTGGCGCATAGGCCTGCACAACCTTCAGGTTGTACCTCTTATTAATCCTAATTACTATAGCTGCCACCCTTTCATTAATACTACAGAACTCCTCTACATTGCCAGCTATATCAGGATTAATAAGGAATCCCACACCTAGTTCTCGTCTATCCGCTAATCCACGATAGCACAGTATGTGCCCGTCCTTTAGTACTGTATACGCCTCACCTGGCCTCCTAACTTCACTAAGCTATATGACATCCCATTTAATGCCCACTAGTTCACGAACAGCACTGCTAGGCTAGCCTCACTAGATAGGGTTTAGCGTTAAGCGTTGCCAGGTTCAGATTCCAATGACGGCCTGTCCGGAGCCAGAGATTCTTAGCACCCTCCGCTGCGTCACAGGTCTGACCGCCGCCTTGGTCAGTTGCTCCGCAGCCGCTGGGTACTGAGGGCCGAGGGTTAATTGCTTCGTTCATAAACGGTTTTGGCCAAGTACTACACCAGAGTGGCCAAATCCTGTTCTGGTGAGGGAGTGCGTTGTCGGTTCTGGCCACCGAGATCAGGCCGCACCCCAGGCCTGCTTATGCAATCCGTCGACACGCGGAGCTCTTTTTTTTCAATCCCGGTGGAGAATTGCGCTCCACGGGAGTAGCGATGGCGTAGAGGTAGATCGTCGCCTCGCGTGCAAGAGGACCGGGTTTCGAATCCCGGTGAAAATAATGATGAGGGTCATTAATGGCACAGGCAATGATAAAGGCCTTTATTGTAAAGACCTTTACGGTAAATGCCTTTAGGTCGCAGGATGCTCTCACATTCTCAGAACTTTATAAACAATAATTTACGCGCAACCTGACATCCTGTGATTAAGAAATATTGAGCTAGAAAAAATTGAAGGACGCTTAAGCTTCGCTTTTAAAAGTGGAACGCGACAGCGTGTTGCAGCACTGCCAGGGAATCCACGGAACGCCATCGCCCGTTTGGCCCGACGCCTTGCCCGTTAGACAAATCGCTCTGCTACGTACGGTGAAACGGACGCGCGGAGCGGTAAACCACGTAGAAGCGCTGCCAGGCGCCTTTCCGAAAGGCGCGGGACTCAAGTTGCAGTCGTAGTTCGTCGGCACATCTGTCTCGAAAAACCCGATGCCACAAACGCCAGCATAGTTTCCGCGCCGAACGAACGGGCAGCAAGCCGCAAGTTTCGTGGTGAACGCGCTTTGGATGTGCGCTGCGTTGTTCGCCGCTCACCGCGCGATTCCTGCGTGCCCGCACGGCCCCACTGCGCCCGAACGAGACGAGCGGGACGCGCTAAAGCCCCTTGATAATTTGAAAGTAGCGACACTCTCCTCCGCGCCGCGCTTTCCTCTTCGATTCTCCTCGCGTGGCGGCTGTGAGCTCTGCGCACGACACGCTTTTTCTCCTTGGCGCCCGCCGGCCGACCGCAGCAGTGAGCGAAGCGCGTGTTTTTGGGCCAGCTCTGCGCTCCAGGAGTGCAGAAAATCTTTGAAAAATTGCAAGAAAAACATTGAGAATGCCGAAAGTAACGTTCATGAAGAGAATGGTTTCTTCTTAGAACTGTGTGAATGGGAAATACTGACGTAAACAAAGCCTTCAGGCGAGCTCGGTACTGCAGACATTTAAGTCACATGATAAGGTGTTTTAGTTTGTGCTCCTGATTTAGTACTGCATCTGACTTTGTCTGTGTTTGTTTTTTTAGAGCGTGAACTCTGTCGCCGCAGTAAAACTTCGGAAAACGACCCGGGCTGGTGCTCTGAACTTCAAGATCAGAGAAGGTCAAAGCGGGACTTAGTCTGTTTCGCTACTGTCAAGCTATGAGTCTAGGCATAGTATGTCAACGTGGTAAACCGTGAGTTTGGATCACTGGTTAATTGTATACTTATTATGACTAATTACTGGAAGCCAAATTAATTTATATTTAGTAAATTGCAATTAAAACCCAAATTTGCGCTGCAGCATCGAGTCATATACAGTTGGAAAACTTAGGCCAACTGTAATGGCACCGTGCTAGTCAGCGATCCACATTAATCTGCGTTAATTAGTTAATTTGCTACAAACCCAAACAAGCTAGACGATGAAGTCGTATACCTTGCGACAGGAACAGCGCAGCACGAGACAAAGAAGGGACAGGAGAGACACGATGCTTTGTCTCGTGCTGCGCGGTTCCTGCCGCAAAATCATGCACCAACCAGCCAAACTTTCCACCTTGCTAAAGTCATATATCGTTGAAAAGCTTAGAATGAATGCAAATGCTCTGAATTAGTTTACGATACCTATTAATTAGCGTTATTGAGCTATATGCAATCAAAACCACTCTTTGCATTGTAGTATCGAGTCATATACCTTTCGAAAGCTTAGGTTCAGTGCAAATGAGGTGTGCTAGTTATCGGCTCGAATTAATTAGTGCTGAATGTTTAACTGCAGTTAAATCCTATATTTGCACTATAGATGGAAAACTAAGGGCAAGCGTAAACGCGTTATTCTAGCTGGCCAAACTTAAAGAAAAACCTCACAAAAACAGAGCTAACACTCTAACTAGGCTTAACACGAACTGCTTCGAAATGTTTTTCTTTGCTTTTGCATTTATTTGCGCACTTTCAATGCGATCAAGAGGCGCGGACAACCATTCATCGAACATTATTAGGCACTGGTACCAAGGAAGTCTAAGAATATACTCGGTATACCTATGAGAGAACGCATTGTTATCTCCAGGCAAGATGAACGCCTCTCGATAATGTAATATTATACTTGACACAGAAATTTCGTTCCAGTATGTAGTAGGGGATCTAAAGCTGGTATTTTGATTAGGCATCACCTAAAATTTATCATTAAAGAAAATGAGAGCATGGTCAGCAGGGTGATTTATTTTCGCGCACGCAAAAGAACCTTGATTGACAAGAGACACGTAACAGACGGCAGTATCACATAATATTCAGCATCCACGCTGAATATTAGATATATGTGTAGATATATGTGCTATGCAGTATTGATGACAGTTGAGAAAAACAGGCTCAAGGAAATACAACAGTGGTGTAAGTCATAGCCACAACCAGCATCAGTTTGTAGATCTATGCAGCAGTTTCAAGCAAGCGAAAGTTAATGAACAATGGGATCTTAGACTAAAAGACTGTCTGTTAAAAATTGCCTATTTGTTGTTATAAATACGACGCTACAGGTGCAAGAACTAGCACGTTTTGAGCCCAGTCGCTATTTCCAGAGAAGATGCAATGCGCGGATGCTTTGGAGATTCGTTCCGTTCTGGCCTCGCATGCAAAATAACCTAAAAACGAAGCATCAAACAACCCTCGAATGATGCCTTCCAATCAACGGTGTCAATCATTTTTTATGACGTCATGGTTAATCCTTAAAATTAGTTGCCGGGCGAGCTGGTATTCCATGCTTACATTCACAGCGCAAAGACGAAAACGGACACGAGGGGAGACATCACAAAGCACCGACCTCAACAACGTGAAAATCCCCCAACGAGAATATATATGGTATCATTATTACCGCATAACCATCATCAGGCCGCCTGCTGCTGTTGTACGCGCAGCAGCACGCCATAGCGCTTGCACGTTGCAATAAAAGCACGGCGCTGTAATATTCGCTCGCCGAGCGTAGGAGAAAAATGGAGCGGAGGAAAAATTAAAACACAAGCAATACGCCGGACCCGCGCGTTTCCAAGGGCAACGGCAGGGAGACCAATCGTCGCTCAGGAAATCGGGCGGAGAGCCGACGCTCAGGGAAGGGGCGAGGAGGTCGTGCGGCGGCGGCAAAGTTCAATGGTTGGCGGTACTTTCATATTATCTATCGCGTTAATAGAGCATTCGGTATCTCGCAAAGATACGAGCGCCTGTAGTAAATTGTCTTTTGCAACAAAAAAGCAAACCGAAAAAAAACCCGAATTATGGAATTTTTTGCTGAATAACCCGATTTGAATCCGAATTCTAACTAAAAAAAATCGCCCGATTTTTACCCGCGAATTACGGAAAAATCAAAATCGAAAACCAAGGGCCCTATAGTCGGATACAACTTAAGAATGCAGCGGTTTTTCCCCGTCAAAGGACCCCCTTCCAGCCAACGGCATTGGCCTATTCTCATGACCCTGCTATTGCGTGACAATGCAGGGAGCGGTGCCAGAATTGATAAAGGGGTATATCCCCGACCATAGATAGAAGGGGTTATCCCCTTTCATCTACCACTCACTGCTTTGTCACGCAATAGCAGGGTCATGATAATCGTCCGACGCCATTGGCTGGAAGGGGGTCCTTTGAAGGGGAAAAACAGCTGCGTTCTTGAGTTGTATCCGACTATAGTTATATTATGCGCATTTCTCTATAGCCTGTTTGATGGTGTGAATACAGTTTATTTTCCAGTAGCCTTTCTGAAAATTGAGTCCTCTTCTTTGTTAAGGTAGGAAGATGGCCTGGTTGGTTCTTGTAGATTGAATTCCTTTTGCCAGCGCATTTCGGGGAGATGCACGACAGAGAGAGGGACACACGCAGGACGGACGCTGATTGCTCTTTGCCGCGTCTCGCTGAAATGCGCTTGTAAAATGCATTCAAGCTGGTCTTTTGATTGACTGAGGATTGCGTTAAGTACGTCGATATTTTCACTTTGCCATGCCCGCACAATTCTCTTTCTCCGTCCACGCACACACCTAGACGACGACAGAGCTTAATTACCTCTCCGATAACAGTAAAGAGCATACATGTCTTATATGCGAACATTACATTCATGGCCACGTACAGAGTGAGCAGCATTCATGGCAGCCAAGGTTTGAGGATTGGTTATTCATGTCAAAAATGCGAACTTGGATGTAACAGGACAGGAAGACAATACCCTCGACAGAAGTGGCTACGATGGGAGCTCCCATGCGGAGAACTGCTGCAGAATGGGATGGTAACCCTCGCTCGAAACCTACCGCCTACGCTTCTCTGTATGCGTGACAACCGGGCGCAGCACTCATCCTAGTAATATCCCAATCCAGAGGTGTCATGTAATTGTATACAAGGTTATTTGTCCGTCCATCCGTCCGTCCGAGGACACACTCCTTACCCGGGTAACACGAGTATGCACAGAAAGCCTACGCATATTTGCGACCCCTAATACAGAAAACAACCTTGTCCTGGCAGCTGAAACGAAGAATTTTAATTGATTTTTTCAAAGAGCCGCTGCATGAACCTGGAGCAAAATGCTCACCTTCACAGTGTGGAGGTTCGTCGGTCCACCGACCGTCGGCGCCGCAGGTCCGTGTGCTGTTGCCCACCAGCTTGAAACCGTGGTTGCAGGAGAACTCGGCCTTCGATCCAAACGTGGTACCCGAAAGGTTCACAAAGCCGTTCGTGATGTTTTCGAGGGTGCCGCACTGCACGACTGCGGAAAAGAACGCAGCTCGGCTTTGAATTAATGTAGCACTAATGAAACACACATATTTCACTCGGGGGAAAAAAAAGATCGTACAATATTTTTCATGGTCATACTGACACTCACAAGATGGAACGGCCAGCAGGATTATGTGCATTGAACCATCTAAGAATATGTGCTTTTTTCTCAGACTTTTTATTTGAGGTAGTTTACCTAACAAAAAACAATGACAGACGCTGAGATTGTCTGACACGCAGAACTGCGTAAGCAGAATGCGCTTTTAGGACGGTTGTTTTTACTTTTAAGTTTTTCTAATTGATGTTTTTTTTTCCGTTTTGCCGCATCCCATTGGCTGAAAGTTTCATCGGTTAATTTCACTTTACTTGCGCTGGCTTTTGTATGGCTAGCTAACGGTTTTATGCTTTACATTCCCGGCCCTTGTAGTTCGCATTTCTTTCGCGGGCTTTAAGTCTGTCGAATGCTGCAATTATTGCATTACACGCTTTTCACCTTACTTAGCGCTGCGCGCTGAATCAGCCGTGATCGCATAACGCGCTTGCTTTCCGCGGTTCTTTCCCTCTCTCGGCACTCGGAACTCGCTTGGGGGCGTCGCTGAGCCCTCCTCTGGCGCGTTGCGCTGTAACATTCGCCTCCCGACGCCGAGATTTCCGTCGGTCTGTAACAGGGCATAGCGTCGGTTTAGCCGCAAACGGCTTACGACGGGCTTTCATACGATTGGAATACAACCGCAGCCCTGCAACCGACCAATGCGGAGTGCCGGAACGTCGCCTGACGTGCGGTCACCTGGGAGGAGTTGCCGCGGTGGAAGCAGAACTCTTTATCCCAATTAACACGCACAAAATATTGCCTTCCATTTAAAAGTATATATGGTTATAACAACATGACACATTTCGTGTTCCGGTACTGTAGCCTTTTATCATGGGTCGCCTATGGAAACATCAAGCAATGCGGCGTGTCGATACGCCCTAATTTTCAAAGTATCCGTTGCATGCGAAAGCACTAACCGAAAATCGTACTGTGACGCAGCGACTTGGCCGAATATTTTCGTTCTAGTCGCAGCATGTGAAACGGGCCTCTCCGCCTCCGCCCAAGCAAATTTTCCCCTCTCGTCTTTCGTGGGGGCTGGGGTGATCTCGCACTTGGCTCGCTGCACGTGGCGGACGGTTCACGCAGCGGCACACGCCGGCATTTTTTACTAATGGCGTTCGTACCACTTACGGAGCAAAATAATGCAAATGGCTTCAGCGTACTTTTGCTGCTTAAAGGCGCGAACAGTAAGCATTAAGCTTGAGAAAAAAAATAAAAGAAACAGGGAATCTTCCCTTTCGAAGGGCCGTTCAAGTTTTGACACATGCTCCAGTGCCTTATGTCGTCAGTGAGCCTCGTATCTTATCCTCTTACGAGACAATTTTCTTTCTTTAACTGCGAAGTTTCTGAGGGAGCTGTGTAGCTTTATTTTATAACCGTATGGTTGCGAATGGGTGGATAACATTGAGTAACCCTTATTATAAAAATTAAATCTGCGTTAAAGGTATTTTGAGAGCCCACTTGGTGCAGCACAAAAAAGAGGGGCGGAGGGAAAAGGGCAACGAACATTGTCCTGCCATGTACAGCGCATTCACCTACGTGTAAGGATAGGGAATCAAATATTAGCAGAAAATAACACAACAAATACAAGCGCAATCACCGCGAGCATTCAGTCTATTGTCTTTCCACCCGCCAGATAACTGAATGTTTATTATCAGCATTGGTAGTCCGCTCACACAACTATTTTTTTATGTAGAACAATACTACGCACTTCAGAGCTTTCCTAGTGCAAACTTGCTTTTCCAGCTAACGCGATTTAAAAAAAAAATGAGAAAACTGTCTCTATCAGGGTAATGTATGTTTAATGACCTCTTAATATTTGTGCTCGGTGTGGTATTGGATTCTCGATATATCATCCAAGAATTACCTATATGAATACGCACTTCTTAGAGTAATACAGGGGAAGCAGTGCAGCAGAACTTTTTTCGTATTCCATTGGAATGGCAGTTGCTACAACAGCAGTATTCATGTTTCTTTTTTTGGTATCTCTATTTGGTATGAGGCATTACACGAGGGAAGTTCATGGAGGTCTAGCAGTCTCACAGGGACATGCCACTCAGCTTGCCCATACGCAAGTTTACTAACCTTCTTCAAAATATGCGAAATTCCGTGAAAGTGGACAGTCGCAAGTTTGTTAGGAGAAGCCCTGCTCCGTGGCACCAGCAACCGAAGAAAACGGGAGGAATAGCCATCGGACACAAGCAGGCCTTCGTTAGGCCACCAGTGACGCGCATATGAGCAGTATTTCCCTCGACATGTTTCTAATGGCTTTCATTGCAACAGTAGTAGTAGGGCCATTCCGCAGAATCGCGGCGTCGGCTTGCCACAGCAAAAGAGAGATGCGAGGCGCGTGACAGCAAAGAAGTGAAGCATCCAGAGGCGTGTCAGAGCAAAGGAGTGAAGCCACCATCCCCCAGAAGAGCCACAATCCCCCACCTCTAAACTCCAGAAACCTTTGAGAGGAGCCCACCACACACCCACCTCCAGTCAGCTCTGCCCTCCAGAAGCCCATGAAAGGATCCCGCCACCCACCCAGGCACCCACCTGCGCTCTCCGTCTACCTCCACCCACCTCCACCCTCCGGCCTTCGCCGGCCAGAAACCCACGCACAAGCAGAACAAAAAGTGAAGGCGAAACCAAATTGAAAGACGCAGAGGAAAGGCCAGCAATGTAAATCGAAAGGCAAAAGCCACTGCAGAGCGTGTGATCGCCCGTCAATTTTTCCTTCTCGACTAGAGAGCCTAAGAGCAAAAAAGCAGGATTTATAGAACAAAAATTTAACCATGTGATTTACTGAACTAAACGTTGTCCTCGTGCGGTAAGTTCAACTTAATGGGTCATGACTCCTGACAGCCAATTTCCGAACTTAACCTGCTTAATACATTTTATTCCTCAGATGTCAAGTTATAATTTTTAGAAATTTGAGTTCAATCGGTGCACTGGATATTTCAAATGATTATATTTTTTCGTTTCTTTTGAAAACGCCTTGCTGGCATCGCTGGCGCCTCAAGGGCATATCCGTCTCGCGTCGTCTGCGGTGCGCTGTTCACTGTGTTCAGGTGTTTTCATGCACGCCGTGTACTATATATGGCGGCTTGGAAAGTTTTTTGTTCTTCAGCTTAGTGAAACAAAACTTATTTTCATTTTCTTTCTTGTCATAAATATTGAGCATAGTACGCTAGCTAAGTGATGCTTGGAGAAGTGGGCTTGTTCGTGGCCTCTGTTTTAAGGACGTCGTGGAAGCCGAAATGCTTAAAAGCGCATTACCCGTATGTTTTTGGAGTGGTCCCCTTTTAGTAGCAAAGTGCTGCGGCATGTGAGAAAGGGCACGTCCCAAATCTGCCACCGCAGATATTTGACACGAAGGGCGTGACAGTGGCGTTGCGTTGCCGAATACCATGTTATTTCCCGCGACTCCGTCAGCTCAATAATTAAAAACTCAGATCAGAGTAAAGCTAGAGTAAAACTAGATTAAAACTTGCACTACGAAAGGAGGAAACACTGTCGAATGCGACGATTTTCATTCTTACTGCATGCATGCTTGAGAATCGCTTTTTCTCTCTCTGCGTGTGTGCGCGTTTTAATGGCGTAAGGGCCATTAAGCCAAAGTGCGCCATGGCTAAAGCGTTTGTTCTGCTAAAGGTGAGGTCAAAGACTCTTGTGCATGAGTATTTCAACCCCAGAGATGGTCATATATATATATATATATATATATATATATATATATATATATATATATATATATATATATATATATATTAAGGAAGCCAACAGTCACCGAAACCAAGGTGCATACGGGAATGTTTTTAATTTTTTTTTAATTTGTAGGGCCAATCAATCGGTTTTAAAGAAAATTATAAAGCAGCAGAAAAAACAACCATGCCGCCGGTGGGATCCGAACCCACGACCTCCGAATATCGCGTCCGGTGCTCTTACCAACTGAGCTACGGCGACGGCTGTCCAATCTGCTGCTTTCGTGGGTATTTATGTTTACTGCGTGTAAGCGAACCTTGAGAGTGTTCACCAGCGCCACCCTCGACCATAGCGGTGGACGTAGCACGACCTGTTATACCGCGAGTGTGACGTAGAACGTCATCTAACGGCGAGGGCGGAAACTGTGCGAGAGCCCTCTTATACTACCTATGGCAACAAGACTGCCAGAACCGAGACCCCCGTTAAGCTATTAGCAGACAAGGTAAAGGAAAATGAGGGGCTCGTTTGACAAACATATTAAGGAAGCCAACAGTCACCGAAACCAAGGTGCATACGGGAATGTGTTTAATTTTTTTAATTTGTAGGGCCAATCAATCGGTTTTAAAGAAAATTATAAAGCAGCAGAAAAAACAACCATGCCGCCGGTGGGATCCGAACCCACGACCTCCGAATATCGCGTCCGGTGCTCTTACCAACTGAGCTACGGCGACGGCTGTCCAATCTGCTGCTTTCGTGGGTATTTATGTTTACTGCGTGTAAGCGAACCTTGAGAGTGTTCACCAGCGCCACCCTCGACCATAGCGGTGGACGTAGCACGACCTGTTATACCGCGAGTGTGACGTAGAACGTCATCTAACGGCGAGGGCGGAAACTGTGCGAGAGCCCTCTTATACTACCTATGGCAACAAGACTGCCAGAACCGAGACCCCCGTTAAGCTATTAGCAGACAAGGTAAAGGAAAATGAGGGGCTCGTTTGACAAACATATTAAGGAAGCCAACAGTCACCGAAACCAAGGTGCATACGGGAATGTTTTTAATTTTTTTTAATTTGTAGGGCCAATCAATCGGTTTTAAAGAAAATTATAAAGCAGCAGAAAAAACAACCATGCCGCCGGTGGGATCCGAGGCCAGATGCCTCCAGGAATACGCCGACGCGCTGATTAGGACGACGGCACACCAGCGCTTCTTTTGTTTACATAGCTTGAGAGATAGGGATAGGTTGAGCGTTAAAACGGAGTTAGATTCGATGGCAGCTTTGAACTGAAGAGGGTCGGAGTAGTGCACAGCATCGATGGCAGGTCTTGAGCTGTTTTCATGAAGAATGAGCGGAGACGAGCGGTAGTCCGTGGTGGAGCACGGCAGACGGCTTGAGGATGGCAGGTGCGGCTTGATAGGCGACGAGCAAGTGGAATGAATAAAATTTCATTTCAGTCATTCTTTCAATTTCAAGCGTCTTTGTCTGGATGATAACAGAAGTGTAACTAATGAGACTTGGGATTCCAGCAATACACAAAAATCTCCGCCTAGGGAAGCTGCGCACTCAAATAAAAAGAAAGCCGGCAAGTACAATAAAAACATTGGCGATAAGGATGTTCTCCTATGAAAGCAGTAAGTGTTCTTTTGAAAACCTGCTCATCGTATGGGGTTCATTGCACATTCTTGGAGGGGCGAATGATGCTGCCAGCCGCTTGGAGTCGTGTCAGCGAGGAGTTTAAAACGACGGGCGTCCGCTTCTCTCCCTGAGCCATAGACGCGTGTTGGGCCCCGCTCTCGAAAACAATGCAGCCATCAGTGCCGGGCCGTGGAGCGCTCCTCTGCTCCGGCGTCAAATCCGCGTCGCGTTCCAGACTCTGAAGCGACTTCCAGGCTCTCGAATCATCCAATCCTTCAGAGACAGTATAAGCGACGGTTAATGGGTGGATGCCATCCCTGAAGCAGCCACAACGACGTCAGTTAAACGTAGCCAAGCAACTGTACCATTGCATAAATATTCGTCACCAAGCATCCATGCTCGGGTTCGAAATGACTAAAGAGCAGCCATAAAATGTCATCGCTGTTCAACCCCTAATTATATACAAAAGAATATCGTCTTACCCCAGCACTTAGTGGACTCCTTAATTTATACGCCTTCTGAATTTATCGCAATTCTTTGTTGCTCGCAGAGTGGCCCGTGACAATACGCGTTCTTTTCTACTTTTCGAAGTCTCCTGCCCCGACCAATGTATATTTATCTTTCCAGATTCCCTCGCTTTTACAGTCCAAGACAGCAATAATCGCACAAAACTGGTCAGCAGCTGAAATATTTACTTTATGCTTACAGTGTCATCTCACATCGAATTCATTGCCAAAACTACAGCTGATTCTCTTGCGAAGAAACACAATTCAGCCTTGCGGCACTGACCATTCCGAAATACGCCAACCTCACAAGATATCATGTGATGCGCAGATTATGCCATTTTCACATCTCTTTAGCGTTGCGCGAGGGCTCCGGCACGAAAAAGCTGCTCTGCTGTTTTAGTTGATCACGCAACTCCGCATCCAGGTGAAAGTGGCCCCAGAAAACTTGTCGTGCGCCGTCAGGTCCGAGCCCAAATTGTAATGTGACAAGGACGTACAGCTTCCCGTGCTAATTTGTCACTCTAGTCGTGACAAGAGCAAAGACTTCATGAGTAACCTGAGAAATTGAGTTATACTATAAGGTAGTGCCGTCCAGGTTGTGCACGTTAGAAGAGTGGTAGCTCATCTACTTCTCAAGCTTTCAAAAGACACTGGCTTTCTGAAACAGTGGTGGCTGAATTATCTTCCCTATCACTAGAAGTCATATTTAGACAGAATGCCAAAGATAACTATCAAAATGCTAACTCCTCTGACATCCTAATTAACGCCTCCACGGGAGCCATTGCCGCCTGAAACCGGTGCTGAAACGTGGTTTCTCTAGCAAGGATTACAACAGTCCTGAACGTAAAAGTTCGTAAAACGACAGCTACATTTCTAGCAACAGCAACCTCTCTAACCATCAGACCACTCAACTACTAATGATAGACGGAGTGTACCTTGAGAACACAAAGCCTCTATTGCGACGTAGTTGCCCGCCGCGATATCCGGCGTTGCTGAAGAGAAAGAGCCCAAAGAGGGCCATTGCGCAAGGTGGACACTCACTGTGGCACTCGGGCTTCGGTGCATTCCACTGGGCGTCGAGCTGGCAGTACAGAATGGACTTTCCCTTCAGCCAATAGCCCCTGTTGCACTCGTAGACCACGCTCCTTGGGAACACGAACTCAGAGCCCGACAGGCGGCCATTGAGGACGTGGCCCGGATGGCCACACGAAACCGCTGCAGGTGTTAAAAGCGTCATAACTGAACGAAGTTTTATACTAACGCAGTTATCTATCCTAACACAGCTTTTATTCCATCCTATCACAGTTATTTTGAGCCTTGCTAAATAGACACACCCCTACCCTCTCCCGGCTTGACCTTCAATTCTGTACTGCATTGTTCAATTTTTCTGGTCTTCACTGGGCCATTCGCTTTCCATCTAAGAGCGCTAACAAAGTAGAAAAAAAACGACGCACACTGATGGGAAATTTCTAGTCTAGCACACCCCTTTCGAAGTTTCAACGGGGGCGAAATAGCAAGTTGCATTAAAGGGACACAGAGGCCATTTTAACGCAATTATTTTTCTTAATAAAAATTGTTTCTCTGACTCTTTCTGGGCTGTTTTGAGGATATCGGCGTGACACAGCCTCTGGGGTTCGCGCACGCAGTTTACTTGCGAAATAGGTCTTTTCCAGCTGATATAGGCTATTGAAAGAGGCCACTGTCGTTAGAATGCCGCAGTCTGTCGATACAGGTAAATTTCAATTTGTGGGTCCCTTTAAGAACACATAGCAGGCTAATATAGGGAATAATAATAATCCCTTTCTGGTTTTTCATTATGACCGTGTGTCGAAGCCTTCCTGAAATTAGAACGGTATGTGCAAGCGGAAATGGCCAGCGCCGTCTGTCAGCAGCCAGTGACAAGTGGCAACTTGGGCTACGAACGAACTTAGTATACTACCTTGAATCTAACGAACCTAGTGCGCCACCACGGATATAACAAACGTTTCACTGCTAACGCATTCAAACGATCCACCGAAAATCGCCGAAGAGTTTTTCGGGGAGTGTTTGAGTGATTCACATAATTTCCCGCCCTTCAGTAGAGCGAAAACAGCCCAGTTTTCGGAACCAGGGGGCAATCAAGCACGCACTATTTCTTCGGAGCTTGCGCTCACTCGCACGTTTGGTCCAAAAAGAAAAAATGATGACAAAAGCAAAAACTGAAAATTTTCCCAAGCTCAGCTGATTTGTGGACAGCTCACACGCAAAGCAAGAAAGAAAGGCGTATTGATGTCATAATGAGCGCTGACATTTTTTCTTATACACTTGCCTCGCATGAGGCGCGCGATTCCTTCACTCTCGCGTGGTTATTTCGCACTCCAAGTTTCGCTTCTCGTTGGAGGTTTAAAAAAAAATGTAAGTCTGTTTCGGCCGTATATTTACACCGGTTTCCTACCAACAGCGAGGCCTAGCTGTCACGTGCTGTGTTCGAAATGCAGCGACACTCGCTGTGGGGACAAGAGCCAGACGACGAACGAGCCTTTCGTGCCTAATACTCGCCACAATGAGTCCTTAACGCTGCGAAGACTAATTTCTAGGAAGTAGCACAGCAACCTTTTGGACTTCTCAAGCTGTGTCTCCACGGGCCAACCCAAGATACTAAAAATCATTTAACCTCATAGTCTTGGAGCGCTCACCATAGAATGACTTCTTGTCAATGCACATCTTGGTATTGCGTTAGAATAAAGATTTCTTTCTCTCCATGGTAAACAGCGCGGAAAAACATGACGGAACCAACACGACGACATGAGCGTCGTCGTGGTGGTTCCTTCCTCGTGTTTTTCCGCACTGTTTTACCATGGAGAGCTTTCCGTACTTCTTCCTCCCTATCTCTGATATACCATCTCAGATTCATCTGTCTCATTCAGTGATTGCCGCATGGCAAGATTAACCTGGTATTATCCTGGATAATTAGCCTGTTGGTACCACAAGGCATCTGGGATATCACTGGTGTGCTACATCGTGACGTACGTGGTTGCGTGATGTGAACTTTCGTCGAAGATACTTTACTGGGAGACGTGCAGAACAGATCAGAAAGCAGGACGCAAACTGTCAAGCAAAGAAACGGAATATTGGCAGGAGTACTGACTAAATGGGTAGTTACTATATAAATAGAAGTTTCAATGCATGCAACGGCTGCAAGAACGTTAAGTAAACATAAGTTTTATGTCTGACTGTAAATATTTCAAAATATCATTTTTTGTTGCATTCGATTCATGATTTCAAAAACAAGAAAGATAGAAGGGCGATATTTTCCAGTTTTATGTGCCCAGAGATGCAAGGATACTGAGCTAGAATGATGCACGTCTGCGCAGGTCTATTTCTAGAAGTGTTTTGTTCTATGCAAATGGCATGAATATTTATGGCTTCAGGGGAAAAAATCACAAAACAACAGTAAGCATTTGCTACATGATAATAACTGTAGCTCAGTAAAAAGAAGAAGGAATGGGGAACGAAATAAAAAAACTGAATGAGCTAGGTGGTGCAGTTGGTGAGAAAACGTGTCTTAAAGATCCCGCAAAATACGTGGGAAGTATACAGCCCAGCCTGAGCGCTTACTGAGCCCTTCCAATCCTACCCTTGTCGACCTAGACAAATGGATGTGGTGAAAAATTTTTTTTTCTTTTGCTCCCGGGTGTACTACTGGGTACATTCTAACGCGAATACTCTTACGCGTTATTTTTAGTTAATGTTTCTTAGAAAGACATCGATGCGTAACAGTTATATGAGGCCGTACTTGGCAAGATTACTTGCGGAAAGGCATGAATAACACTAGGTGCTCAGTATGGCTTAACGCAGATAAGCGTTTGAATGTGTTCTGTTCACAGGCACCGTTTGCGTTTGATTCCGCCCTCATCAGCAGTTAACTTGATCCGCAGAAGGTTCTCCTGAGACCAGATATATGTTTGTAGACTGATCTCCTCCCGGCATAGCACTTTGGGTCTGTACTGCCTAGTTCCATAAAATATCAATACTGTAACTGCAATGCGCTCAGAACGAGCTGAAACCGCTTTAAATTTAAGAATCGGGGAATCGAGGAAACTTTGAAGAATACAAAGAGCACCAAGCCTACCGGAACAAACAGCGCGTGGTTTCAAATACATTTGCCGAACATTTCATATACGACCCGCAGCGGTAGCCTAGTCGCTTGAGCATTCTCCTCGCATGGGGAGGTGCGGGGTTCTATCCCCAATGCCGCCCGGTACCCACCGGTGAAACAGTGGGCACACGCTTTCCTTTGGTCTGGTGCTCGGCTTATTTAGGGTGAAATGCTCGCGAAATGAGTCTTTGACCCCTCCTTGAGCAGAAGAAAATACGTTGTGCCATGGCGCTGTTTGGCCACAGATGCTCTTGCACCATAAAAATCCATCCATCATCATCATCATTTCATATATGCGGGCAACAATATCGGCTGGACACATGCATCTGTGCTTCCGAAGCAAAGAAACGTGACATCACAGCTTTATCTCGGGCTGTATATTTTACAAACTACAGCGCATACGCCCAATCACAACGATGAAAGTCTCCCACTTGATGCATGTGCAAGCCATCTGGGTTCAGTCACGAGCCGTACTTACAGCGACGACAACTATTTGCCTTCACTGTGAACAAGGCTCTCGTGTGGGAGTCGAAACATATTTACTTTGTCCTTTGATCGGCACTGTTTCATATTTCGCCACTCATCATCCCGACCAGGCTGGTCTTGCGTCGATGTCTTGACCTTTATGACATCTTTCAGCAGGTAGGCGCGGATAGAGCGGGTGCACAGCTAGTTTATAATATATTCATCAACTGCACCACAAGAAACAGTAGGATCGCTCTAGAGCTTTCGGTACTCTGGAGCTTTCGGTATACATAAGATAACTCTCCAACAGGCAGTAAAAAAAACTCTTCGGCGATTTTCGGTGGATCGTTTGAATGCGTTAGCAGCCAAACGTTCGTTACATCAGAAGTGGTACACTTAGGTTAGTTACATCCGAGGTCAGCACACTAAGTTCGTTACATGCGGGGTCCAGCACAGAAATTCGTTATATTCGAGGTGGCATACTCAGGTTTTGTATATCCGAAATTAAGGATAAAAAGGTCGTTATCTCCAAAGTAGCAACTGAGGATCGTTATGTACGAGTTTGACACACGAAAGGCCGTTATAATCATGCTGGAATACTAGAGTTTGCTATATCCGCGGTGCTTTACTAAGTTAGTATAGGTAGTATACTAAGTTCGTTCGTAGCCCGGTGGGCAGGCTGCCAGCTGTCTATCGCGGCCGGTGGGCATCGTGCCACTGGCTGCTGACAGACGGCGCTCGCCATTTCCGCTTGCAGTCATCCTTCTAATGCTAAACCTTTAAAAAAATGCACTCACGTCTGCAGTCATGTTGGCCGATAACCCAGTACAGTGACTCGTCTTCTTTCTGGAGGCACGTTGCATTCCAGGTATCATTCTCGTTAGTGTATCCCTGCCCACAACAGTACCTAAAAAACATAACAGGGAAGATTGGCATTGAGACGGAGGGGAATGGTGCAGCTGACTGCGTGCTTAAAATGCATTCTGGGAGGATTGCAGGGCACAATAATTAAAAGCCGCCTTCTCTGATTTACACCCCCATTATGTGGGCTAGGCAGGGGGGTAAGTGTTGGTTAGGTGGGTGGGTAAGTGGGTGGGCGGGCGAGCAAGCGAACGAACGGGCGGGCGGGCAGTCGGGCAGGCAGGCATGCAGGCAGGCAGGCATCATCCACCATCTTTCTCCTCTCCCTTTCCTAACAGCAGCTAACTGGCGCTATCGGCCGCCAGAAGCATACACCGTTTGACTGAATGGGATTTTTTTTCATTTGTAACAGACAGCAAACTAAAGGCTCCCGTTAAATTATGCAAGGAGATGTTGAACCTGATTGCTTAATCCTTACAAAATGCTTCCCGCACTCGCAGAGAAGAGTTTTAAGAGCCATAGGGAAAAAAAACGATGTGTACCATACATTCATGATATCGCGCTGTAATTTTTGGTGCTCAGCGCAATGCAGCTTTTGGTGTGATCCAAAGAGTTTCTAAACATTCTCTAGAGGGAAAAATGGCGCCACTGTCTATTCGAGTTTCTTAAAACGGCTATTCATCCACTGTGGGAGTGCCGGTAGAGAAGATTTCTTTTTTGAACACCTGGGGTTCTTTAACGCTCACTGGCATGACACAGTACACCGGCCTCTAGAATTTTGCCGGCATCAAAATCTGACCGCCGCGGCCGGGAGTGAGCCGCATTAGCAATGAGTTAGATAAGCAGAGCAGAACGGTGGGTTTAAAAATTAATATGCTGAAAACTAAAATAATATTCAATAGTCTCGCAAGGTAACAGCAGTTCACAATTGGTAGCGAGGTGCTGGAAGTGGTAAGGGAATAACTTAGGGCAGCTAGTGACCGCCGATCCGGATCACGAGAGCGAAATGACCAGGGGAATAAGTACAGGAGTGGAGCGTATTTGGCTGGTTTTCTCAGATTGCTAATGGCAGTTTCCCAATTTCCGCCCAGACAAAAATATATAACTGCTGTATCTCCCCGGTACTCACCTATGGGGAAGAAAGGTGGGGGCTAACGAAAACGGGATCCATTTAAGTTAAGGACTACGCTGCGAGCTATGAAAAGGAAAATGCTAAATGTAGCGTTACGAGACAAAGAATTCAAAGCCCAGTCAAAAAAGAACTAAAAAGGAAATTGCCCGGCCCGACATTAAGAGACAGGAAGAGGGCAGAGTGGGTGAGGGAACAAACGTGGGTTAATGGCATCCTAGTAGCAATTAAGAGGGTAGAAATCTGCTTGGGCAGGGCATATAATGTGAAGGCAATGTAACCAATGGTCCTTAAGGGTGACGGACTGGATTCAAAGAGAATGCAAGCGTAACAGGGGGCGGGCGGTAGTAAGTTAGGTGGGCGGATAAGATCAACAAGTTTGCCGGGAAAGGGTGGCCGCAGCTGACACAAGGCAGGGTTAATTGGAAAGATATTGGAGAGGCCTTCGTCCTGCGGTGGGCGTAGTCAGTCTGCTGACGATGATGGCTTGTTGCACATCTCATAGCTCACTTGCCGCTTGGAGACGCTGAAATCGACATATCGCATGCTACACCCGGTTTTTCGGGGAGGTTTTTTCTGTTTTTGTACCCCTCTGTGACATTATTCTGAAAGCTTTATTAGGCGCGTCACCGTACCGAACGCCACTTGGCGACAGCCTGCTCTATCAAGTGGTTCACTTGTGCGACATCTATTTCAATATCGTCTGCGACCCTTGTGGCAGTAAGAACCTAGGTTTTTTTGCAGTGAGCGTTCAGTGTTGGGACACCGCTGTCGAAGGCTACAGATGAAAAGCGTCGTTTTCAAAACTGATGGCAACAGTCGTGATTCTTCACTGAGTCGCAGGACAAGGTGATGTGCTTAATTTGCCGTCAAACTGTGTCTGTGCTGAAGTAGTACAGCGTGCGACGCGACGCCACTTCCTCTCCTGTGGGAGTTAACGCTTCAAAACGCCTCAGGCTACAAGAGACGCCGTAGTGAAGGGCTCCGGAAATTTCGACCACCTGGGTTCTTTAACATGCGCTGACATCGCACACTACACGGGCCTCTACTATTTCGCCTCCATCGAAATTCAACCGCCGCGGCCGGGATGGAACCCGCGTCTTTCAGATCAGCAGCCGAGCGCCATAACCACTGCGCCACCGAGGCGGCGTGGCTTGCAGTGGTAGCGGATGGTGTGTATGGAAAGCGACGGTGCTGCACTAATGCTGGGAAGCAGTAGCGATGTTGTAGGACGGTTGCGAACGAAGCTTGAAGAGCTCGGAGTCACTGAACAGTTTGTGGCGGTGCACTGCATCTTACACCAAGAACTATACATCACTATCAACCTCATGTGGAACAAGAGGTTGTTCCCCATGAGGTTGATTTCATCGAGAACAAATAGGTGGGTGGATACCGTGAAAGATGGGGGCAGACCAGCCAATGGGAATCAGGTCCCGCTGATTAATGCGCTAAGCCTACAGCCTTAACTCTTCAAGCAAGAAGACCTAATGCAAACGCTTCGTCATCGCATGATGATAATCAAGCTCCCCCGTAATCATTTTCTGCTGGTTATTTCATTCCATGGACTGCATCTGAGTCACTACCTGCCCTTACCAATCCCGTACCATTCCCGTATTCTCCTCCTATTTCCAATGCTTCGCTGCTTATTGCTAACTATTGTTCCATTCGAGATTGTTGAGCATCACTATAGTTTTCTGCATATTAATTTTAGAGCCACCGTTCCGCTTTTCCTGTCTAGGTCATTTATCATTATTTGTAAAGTGAATCGACCATGTATACTGACGTGAGCGTGGTGCCTACGGGAAACTCCTTCTGGTGCTCTGCTCCTGGTTGCAGTCGGTAGTGGATGAACAGGCTTGCCGGCTCCGTACAATCTGCACGGGAGAAACAGCGGTTCACACACGCACAGCAGCAGTTGTTCGGAAATGAAAATATTTCCAAACAGTTATAACTTTTACATCAAAAAGTTGCTTTACGCCGCGCATAAAGAACGCATACCGAGCAAGAAAGGAGTGCATTCTTTGCAACTGGCATGTGCTCTCTTGTTCGCTTGTTGAGTTGAGTTCGCTTGCATTCGCTAACATTGCTCGTTCTCGCTTGCATCATGCAGTTCGAATGTACTACAGGCCCGGAATGAAACGCAAAACGGGAAAACGGGAACGAGTGCAGACGGTGCAGACCGTGGCGTCTAGCAGGTCTAGCCGCGATAACCTAGTGACGTGTGCTCTTTGTTCAATGTTTCGTCGCTCGACTTATCGGCTCGCGATCTCTGTGGAGCGGCGACGTGGCGCTAGCTCGCTTTCATACTTACACTCGCTGTGACCGCGGGTCGAGCAAGTGGGGTGACACTGCCATTTTGTCTACCTTACCTCTCGATGCAATAATGAAGCCTGGACAGTCGAATTAACTCGCTCATGCAGGTGCTAGCGATAGCCGCTTCGGCATGGTACCAGCAACTCTGATCACAGAGTTTCTAAATATTACCTACAGGGTACGCTGGTACCAGTCTACGCGAGTTTCTTAAAGAGCACTTCATCCACAGCAGGAATGCCCGGAATACAACGTTTCTTACTTGGCTAGTGTTTGGTATGGTTGATCAGGTTTAACGTCCCAAAGCGACTCAGGCACGCCGTAGTGTAGGGTTCCGTAGGGACGCCGTAGTGTAGGGTTCCGGATAATTTCAGCCCCCTGGCGTTCTTCAATGTGCACTGACCTCGCACACTACGCAGGCCTCTAGCACTTCGCCTCCATCGAATTGCGACCACCGCGGCCGTGGTCGAACCCGCGTCTTTCTGGTCAGCAGCAGAGCACCATAACCACTGAGCCATCGCGGCGGTTGCTGGCGTTAGCCCAAAAGCATCAGAACTGCGGAAATATAAATGTCCGAAAAAAGAAAATATTGCAAGGAAACGTTGTTTTGCACTCAAAATGTCCTGTAATAAGGTGTGCTTGGCGTATACATTGCAATAGATGAACAGAAAAGCAGACAGGTTTAAACGAGCACCGAATTTGACCACGGTGAGAGTGTCTGCTGTCATGTCGCCATATATAACTCACCATCGAGACCAATTTTTTTCTTTCTGCGTTTAGTTTTAGGCATACTAAAGCGAGGATTGCACCTCGAAATTGGCAGTTGCGCCGCGGTGCTCTCCCTCTGTGCGCAGATTAAGTTGTTTCAATGCTGTGTTTTTCAGTTCTTCAATAGATTTAACGCAAGTGAAAGTTCGGTGCTAGGCCGGTATGGGAACTTTCATAGCATTTCTTCGAGGTTTTCCTTGAAAAGAGGGTATTTTTACGCCTGAATCCACGCTTTACGCCCAGCAATAGCCTAGCCAAGTAAGCAACATCGTCTTCCCGGCATTCTTGCACCTCACCATGGTAGATGAAGTGTACGGCCGCCAGCTTTCCATCTAGTCGTACTAAGAAACTCTGCGCCACGAACACAACCACCGTCGAAATCGGCGAAAGACGGGGTTCGCGAAATTGACAAGTCGAGCGACGAGGCGGCTGCAGACGAAGCTACGAACCCAGCCCACAGGACCGCAGCTTATCGCGGCCGCTGCTAGACGGCGCTATCTCTATTTACAATAGCATAGTCCTTTAAAATGAGACTGAGGAGAATTTGAGGTTAGCTTGTATCGATAGGATACCAGCTCCTGATCACAAAAAGCGCCACTCTTACTGAAAACAAAGGTCTTGTAAGGTAGAAAATAGCACGAACCAAAATACAGGTATCGCCGCCGCAGGCCAATCTCGCAAGTACAAGCGTGATGGCGTCATAGGACAAGAGACGCCACCTTGGAGGAATTTTCCTGCCTACATGGAACCGCGAATCTCTCAGGCTGACAAAGGAAGGTTGCGCGGTTCAATATTGAAGTAAGTTTTCTGTTAAAACCGATAGTGCACTTTTATCCCACAAGAAAGACAGACAAAAGACCACCTGAATGTTGGAAGCAAAGAAAACCGATGCTTGGCGGTGCCACAGGCGGCCAGGAGGGTTTCGAATTCTTATGGCGCTTCGCGTCTATGAGCTTTGCGTGCCCCGTGGTTTTGTTTTTGACGTGCCTCAATTTACAAGCGCCGAACAGCAGAGGAACTCCAAGTGCCGGTTCAAGTGCTAGTTAAGCTTTGAAGGAGCCTGTTAAGGCTGGTCAGATGATCGCCACGGTCGCTGAAAAACTATGATGGCACGATGGTCGGTGATCGCACAAGACAGTTCGCAGTATAAAGAGCACTTCTGTCTTCACACGGACGCCCGGCGAAACATTCCCGGCTGTGCCAGTCAACTTCAAACTACTTAACGATAATCGTTTATTAGGGACAGGAGAGAAGGTACAAGGCTGTTAAGAAAAATTGCTGATGGCCTAGCTCTGTTAGGCCAGGATATACGCAGCGAAAGCGCGGAGACTTCTGCATCGGAAGAGTGCATTCACTAGATGCGCCTTTATTCACGCTAAACCTCGAGTTGTCGTGGCGGAGTGGTAGCGTCTCGGCCTCAAACGCGAAAGGCCCTGGTTTAATTCCGAGAATCGACACAGGTTTTTTTTTCTTTTCATTCAGTGAGTAGGCGGGGGGTTTCAGTGGCTCCCATAGATGCCGCCACCAAATACGTTGGTTATGTTACGCTCAGGCTCTGTTAAGGCGCGTTTATACTCCGGCTTACCGCGCGCGTGCGCGCTGCACGGCGACTTCACGTCGGCCAAAGCGAGACCCTCTTTACTCCAACTGCGCTTCACCGCCGACGCGTTCGGCGGCTTCGGCGCATTCTGACCGCACTGGCGGAGACTTGGAACATGTCTCTATTTCGCGCCGAGTGCGCCAGCCGCCACCAGCCCGGCCAGGCCGATTCGACTCCGCGGCGAGGTGCGCGTTTTGACGTCATTCAATAGCTTTGAGAGTTAGGCGGAGCTGTTTTTTCGAGCTCTCGGTTAATTTAATCCATTCACAGTACACAGCTGAAGGCACATTCAAATGTGCAAGAAAGTCCGATCCAGTGGACCCCATACCTCCGGAAACGCGCGGAAGCCGTTGAAGCGTCCTGCGTCGGCTTTACTTTCAAGCCGCCAACATTAAACGCGAGCGCCCTTGAGCACCCATCTGTTTTTTGTGGCAAAAAAATAAATAACGTGGCCCTTGCAACCGCGGGAGACCTCAACGCGCCTGCTGCACCGTGAAACCGCGCCGTTCAAGGAATCACAATCCATTGGCCCCAAAGCCCCGGCCAGCCTCCGATGGGCGCGACGCGCCGACCTTGTCCTGGCCCCTTGCGATTCCCTGCACTGGGGTTATGATATTTAGTTTGCAACGGCTGCTCACGGCGGAAGGGGGAAACTACCCGCCGTCGCCTAACCTAACCGTGCTCCCTCAAAAGCATCGCATGCTCTGTGGGGCTGAGGTCGCTGAAACGCAGACCGTAGTTTTTGCGAGAAGTTCGTCGTCGGGTTCGGGAACGGAATCCATGGTAACGCTGGCTAGACGCCGGTGCAAACGTAAGCGAAGCGACGGTAGCGACCCCCGATAGATGTCTCCAACATGCGGCGGCGGTAGCTTTCATTTCGGCTGCTGCTAGACCGCACCGCTAGCTGTCACAAATCACGGAGTCTGCCTTTACGTCATGTTTCACGTCACTTCGTCCTATGACGTCATAAGAGTGCGCCGTGACGTCATAAGAGTTTCCGAGTTTGAATCGGAGCGGCGGGAAAAACGTCAACTTCCAATCCAAATTTCTTTGAAATAAATGCATCTTTCGCTCCCGGACAAGCGGCAACAAAGCCATGAAATGTCGAGATATCAGATTTTGCTAACAAAAAAAAATTGATAGAGTTCTCCTCACTGTCCCTTTAATGGCTTTATGGCCATGAAACTGCCTCCGAAGTTTGGTTTGCGGACAAAAGCGGCCGCTATAGGCGCCACCGGCGATCGAGGATCAGCAGTCGGTAGACTGGCCCGGCGGCGTATGGTGTTGTACGAGGAGATCTCCCTTCCAAGCCCGTGCTGTTATTTGGTCTTTTAGTTAATCACAAGTAATTCAAGCGGACGTCCTGCATCCGCTACAGTTCCGTGATCTTGGCCCACTTGACACTTGTATAGAGAAAAAGCGCTGCCGGCAGCGCCACGGCTGTGATTTTCTGGCTGCTGCGGAGAGACTTTTGGACTTTTGTTGCTTAATGTGACATTAAGACAGTGCCGAAAAGTGCGCTGCGGTCATTAACCTACAACATATATACGCGTGAACGAAACGTAGCGCGCGGTAAGATAAGCCTGCTTAGCAGACGGCACTCGTTGGATTCATGCTAATTTTGGGTTGCTCGCCCGTGTTCAATGGGCGCGACTGCAGGTTTAGCAGCACCCTACGTTATACAGCGATACGCTGGGCACTAGCTGGCGTGAGATTTTATTGGCTGGTTTAAAGCATGGCACGGCTGAGCGACTGCAGCGCAAGGGCGCGTCAGAACACAGTACCGGCTGTTGCTGTATGCGCGGCACCACGGCGTTCGTCTTTCGGGAGCACATTGCAGTCGACTTCGCTTGCGAAAGCTGCGCAGCAGAGGGTATTTTCATTTGCTAATCTTTTGAGATTATAAATGGCGCATTTAAACCGGGATAGATTTACTCTTTTGCCAGCATGGTGCTGCTATTCGTATAGTGACACTGCTACGGCATAGCGCCGCTAACTAGCCCGATTTCCATCGAATAACGCCGTTATGAATTGCTGAGCTTTGGTGCGCATTACAGCACTGTATCGAGGTCTACTTTAACATAGTAATGTAAACTATTTTCGTAACTTTCCCCTCACCGCCTTCGGCGGTATACATGCAAAAAATGAGAAAGACAATACCTGAATGGAATAAACATTTTATTCGCATATACTACAGAAAGCAGAAAGGCAACTGAGTGTCAACATGGTAGCTGTTAATGGCTCGAGTTTTTGCCTGCACTGGCTGGGCATTTCGCACGCACTGTTGTTCAGTTTGTTTGCACGTGCTGTGACTTTATCAAGCTTCTGTTGACACTCGTGGAGCTGGTACTTCGTCTTGCGAAGCTGCAATTTTAGTTTGTGCAGCTCGGGATTGCGGGTGGGCATCGCAATTTGACAGGCTTTGTGCAAACTTTGCGCACCTTCGAAAAAATTAAGGAGTGATGCACGATGCTGCAGCAATTTGATCACATGACCGGCCGCCATCTTAAAATCATGGACGGCCAAGAAACGTTTGAATGCGAGTAGTAAGAGCTAAGGGTCTATAAGAAAAATTCACGAAGCGTGTCATTCCAGCCAGTGCCTTTTTTAGTGTTTAAAGCTCTGCCGTACTGAGACAGGCAAGCGATCTGTGTTGACATTGAGGCTCACCGTTATTAGCTGCCTCTGTAGCGGCGTCAATGGCCGGGTATATAACCTTTCCTTCCTGCTGACATATGCATTCGCTCGGCCCAAAGCGTTGTCCACCTCCGTAAGGGTCGGTCGGAACGCCTGATTACTAATCTTACGAACGAACCTCGTCACCTTTTCCGAGCTACTGCTGTCGCGTGGGCCGACCAATTGGCCGATGTTACTGAGTGCTTTGCGTTTGAGGCCATGGAACGTCTGGACACGTCCTTGGATCGCATCGATATTAGCTCCGGGCTCTCAGCGACTCAACAGCGCGACCTCCGCGCCATACTGCTCCAGTACAAAAGCTGCTTCGCATCCTCCTCGAAAGTGCGGTAAACGACGATCACGAAGCATCGGATCATCACTTCCGATGACGCTCGCCACATACGACAGCAGCCGTACCGCATTTCCCCGAAGAAACGCGACGCCATCCAAACGCAGGTGAAGGAGATGCTTACAGACGACATTATTCAGCCCTCTAAGAGCCCGTGGTCGTCGCCCGTCGTGCTTGTTAAGAAGGATGGGACACTGCGCTTTTGCGTTGATTACCTTAAGCTGAACGCCATAACGAAAAAAGACGTCTACCCGCTGCCCCGCATCGACGACGCACTCGACAGACTTGGCCATGCCCAGTATTTTTCGTCGATCGACCTAAAGAGTGGATATTGGCAGATTGAGGTTGTGAACGTGACCGCGAAAAAACTGCCTTTATCACACCCGACGGCAGCCCATATTAATTTAAGGTGTTGCCATTCGGCCTTTGCTCTGCTCCGGCGACGTTTCAGCGCATGATGGATACTGTCCTGGCTGGCCTCAAATGGTAAACCTGTTTAATTTACCTAGATGACGTGGTGGTGTTTTCAGAAACCTTCGACCAACACCTTGAACGCCTGCGGACCATGTTTGATGCCCTGCGGTTGGCCGACTTGACACTTAAACGCGAGAAATGCCACTTTGGCTACAAAGAGCTCAAGTTTCTCGGCCATGTTGTGAGCGCCGACGGCATACGACCCGATGCCGAGAAAACTACCGCCATAGCCAAGTTTCCCCGTCCTATACAAGGAAAACGCTCAAGCACTTCTTGGGTTTGTGCGCCTACTACCGCCGTTTTATCGCCGACTTCTCCAAGATCGCTGAACCTCTCACCCGTTTAACTCGTGACGATACACCGTTCGTCTCGACTTCCGACCAACAGGCTGCTTTCACAGAGCTGCGCCAACGGCTGCACACTATCCCTGTGCTGGCTCACTTCTCGATGAGGAGCCTGCTACCGAGATACACACCGACGCTAGCAACATTGGGCTTGGTGCCGTCCTCGTTCAACATCAAGAAGGCGTGGAACGTGTGATCGCGTATGCGAGTCGCACACTCTTGCGCACCGAAACCAACTACTTCACCTCGGAAAAGGAGTGCCTCGCTGTCGTCTGGGCCACGATGAAATTTCGGCCTTATGTCTATGGTCGTCATTTCAAAGTGGTCACCGACAACCATTCCTTGTACTGGCTTACCAATCTCCGGGACCCATCAGGCCGCCTAGCACGCTGGAGCCTTCGCCTTCAAGAATTTGATTACACAATTGCCTATAAGTCCGGGCGTAAACACGAAGACGCCGACACGCTCTCACGCGCACCTGTCGAGCAAGCTGATGCCAACGCAGAGGATGACAATCGTTTCCTATGCGTGATCAGCAGTTCGGACTTGGTGGCAAGGCAGCGTGCTGACGCTGACTTGCGTTTTGTCATGGATCACCTGGAGGGTCATGCTTCCAATGTACCTCGACACTTTTCCCGCCACTTGTCCTCTTTTTACATTCGTAATGGCGTACTGTTCAAGAAAAACTCCGGCAACGGTGACCGGCCCTACCTCCTAGTCGTGCCATCAGACCTCCACGACGACATCCATTCAGCGTGTCATGATGAGCCCACCTCTGGCCACTTGGTATTTGCACGCACGCTCGCTCGAGTGCGTCAGGGCTATTATTGGCCTAAACTTGCAAAGACCATACACCGCTACGTCAGAGGTTGCCGTGAGTGCCAGCGTCGTAAGTCACCACCGCTCAAGCCCGCAGGATTGCTACAACCAATTGCCAACCTCGCACACCTTTTGACCAAGTCGGCATTGATTTTCTGGACACATTCCCCGTGTCGTCGTCTGGCAATAAGTGAATTATGGTTGCGACTGATTATTTGACGCGCTAAGCGGAAACCCAGGTGGTGCCGCGCAGTACATCCTCTGAAATCGCGCGCTTCTTCATACACCACATTATTTTACGACATGGCGCCCTGTCCTCCGTCATCGCCTATAGGGGCACCGCGTTTACAGCGCAGCTCATGCACGAAGCGCTCTAGCTGAGTCACACGAACCACCGCAAGACTAATGCATACCACCCGCAGTCAAACGGGCTCACGGAGCGCCTCAACAAAACCTCAGCGGGCATGCTCGCAATGTACGTCGACGTACAGGACAAGACTTGGGACAAGATCCTCCCTTATGGGACGATTGCCTATAACACGGCGATTCAGGAAACGACTCGCTTTACGCCGTTTCGCCTCGTCTACGGGCCTGATGTACAAACGATGCTAGACGCCATGCTTCCGTGCCCCCCTGACGGCCAGGCGCTCACGCCAGACGCCGAGGAATTTACCTGGCACGCAGAGGAAGCCCGCCAACTGGCCCGTATGCACATCCGCCGGCAGCAGGCAACGGATGCACAACGCTACAACCAACGACATCGCCACGTTGAGGACCACCCCGACGACAAAGTGTGGGTATGAACTCCAGTACGTCGCCTCGGCCTGTTGGAGAAGCTCCTGAGCCGCTCCTTTGGACCATACACAGTGCTGCGACTCATCACGGATGTGACTTATGAAGTCCTCCGCGATGGCACTCTGCCGAGTTCGCGCCGTCGACCTCAGCCTGAGGTCGTGCATGTACTGCGTATGAAGCCTTATTTTACGCAGTAACGGGCGCCTCTTTCGCGTTTTCTTATGTTTTATTTTTGCCCGCAGCAGTTCGGCGGCCCGTGATCGTTTGTTCACTTGTTTTCCTTCCTCCCGTTCGCTTCAAGTGCACCCACGTTTTTGCCTCCTTTTTTTAGGGAGGGGGGAGGAGGAATAATGCCGCCAGGCGTCCCCGGGCGGCGCCCTAAGGACAAAGAAGTGAGACGCGCGTGCTCTTGCAGCTGGAACACTGCTTGACTGTTTGCGGCCTGTACCTAACCGTTTTGGTTCTGCAACCTATTTGTGACAATATACTATGCCAGTACTAATATCTTGTATTGAGCCTCGCTACTTTGCGACATACATGTTTGTTTATTTCTTTTAACTATTATGTGCTTTCAATATTATTTCTTCTTTTTGTTTTTGTGCAAGGCTTTGTCCTGATGCAGTCATGCTGTACTGCCCAGCCACACTCACAAGCATCAGTGCTTAAGCGGGCTGTTCACTATCATCTACAGTTGCCAGGAAAGAAACTATTAAAATATTATTATTATTATTATTATTATTATTATTATTATTATTTTTATTATTATTATTATTATTATTATTATTATTATTATTATTATTATTATTATTATTATTATTATTATTATTATTATTATTATTATTATTATTATTATTATTATTATTATCACAAGCTGACTTGACAGAAACTGGAGTAGTCAGCACAGACGAGAGATTATGATTCAGGCTGTTCCTAACGACATCTTCTGATTTGATAAAGAAGCACGAAGCCAGAAAAACCTGTATAACACCGTCGAAGCTTTTGATCGGTGACTTCCCCTTTCGAATCCCAAAGTAATTCTGTATGTTCCCGTTCCGTAATGGAAGCAGATGCGAACATAATTTCACTTTTTATCGTTCCGAATAACCTCTTTTAGACTCCGGTTCCTTGTTCCTTCTCGGAAATTCGCTTATTAGGCCGAAACACCGCAACACGAGACGAACGCGCCAGCATAGCGGTGTTACAGCGGCGAAAAAATGTAAAACTATAATGAATATATGATGATGTTGAAGCAGATTCCTTTTACTTTTTTGTTAATGAAGATGTGTGAATATAACTGATTACATGCTCGCGCTGGGCTGCTGAGTCGCTCTTTCAAACCTTCTAATATGACGTTTAATAGGGCACATTGTTGTTCGCTTCTGTTTTTAGCGTGCGATTTTTGTTTGCATGTTTCTAATCATTCTCTTTTTTTTTTTCTCGTATGGGATCAGTTAGGTTGGCGGCCTGCCTTGCAGACGGCCAGGCGCTACACGTTATCTTTCCTTTAACTATTTTGCAGACCCCATCATTCACTTTATGCTCACGCGGTGCTCGCGGGTAAAAAACGTCGAGGACGCTGGCGTACCATTGATTAGTTCAGTTTCGAAGGAAAACAAGTGATTGACTTAGAGCAGCTTGTCTCAGGAATCTGTTGAGACGTATGAGTATTTAGGCGGTTTTTCCCCACCGAAGGGGGGGGGGGGGGGGGGGGGGGGGGGCTCGAAAAAAGATTTTGCTGCGGGGAAATTTGAGCGGAGAGCCATAGTGCTCTTGACAGAGAGAGAGGTTCACGCTGCCCCCTCTAGGCCAGTTGTTTTGACCCGTGTAATTTTAAAGTTGTCACAGTTTTCGAAGACGTAATCTATCCCTTTCTTTCAATACGCCGCGGAATCACCAAGTCATCGAAGAATTCCCAGGATTTCGAAACCATCACTATCGCCTCCTGGAAGGAAGTGGGGGAAACGGGGGAGGGTCTTGCCCTCACAGGAACATCAACATCATCATCCATAATTATTAGCTGCAGGTATTCCTATTTTCCCGCACAATAATTGTCTTCGGTTGATGGGTAATGTAGAATATTTCATCAATATTCTGGCAACTTTAATATTCGTAGCGGTATATCTGGCTTCTCCTGGCTCATAAAGATGCACTATTAGCCTCACCATCATCATCGCTATCATCTCGAGGGTCAACGGCATGTGTCGTTGCATGATCCTTGCAGTTTGTCATATATGAAAGCTGGCACGTTTGCCTGCTGGACAATCCGAATGTCATTAATGTGGACCGGGTTGTGGGCACTCTTTTTAATGCGCCATGCGCGCATGTGTAGTAATGTGGGATCCATATGGATCTTGAAATGGGGAGAGAGAGAGGGGGTGGATGGGTTCCTGGTATGACATGACATTACACCGTTGTCACGTGGCTGTGACGTCATATTACATAATCGTTACATGACTAGCTTTGACGTGGCATTACACCCTGTCACGTGAGCTGGTATGACGTCACACTCATATGATCTCATCACTAATCATACTAGTTGGTCTAGGCGTTATCTAATTATATTAATTATCATTATTTAGGTGAAATTATCATCTTCGTCACGTGACTCGTCGGCTCATGACGTCACCTGGTTCCGTTTCTTGCAGACACTTTTTTGCGGATATGACCTTGAAAGTGAGCCATGTAATGCTTTCGCATTAATAAAAGAACCCGCTCACTTCTACACAGAGATAAATAAAAATTGGGGGACCCTTAAGCTTCGCCTTTAAGAGTGGAGCGCGACAGCGTGTTGCAGCACTGCCAGGGAGTTCACGGAACGCCATCGCCCGTTCGGCGCGACGCGAGTTTCTCTTCAATGTATTTTGTTCTAGCCTTTCTCCTAGCCGGGTGGAGGTTTGGGTCCATGTTTTTGGGGAGCGAGCAAACTTTCATAGTGGCTCTGATGTTGTCGGGGATGTCTGCTTCCTTTTCTAGTATTTTTTCTAAGTTGTATCGGAAGTTTACTACGATTCTTCTGCCGCTTCTTGTTTGCGCCAGCCTTTCGTTTTGCGTCTCTAGCTGTGCCTCTTCCAGCTCTTCGAATGTATTGTGAATGCCGAGCGCTAGTAACTTCTCGTTTGCTGTACGCATCGGCAGATGAAGGACCGTTTTATCCGCCTTCCGAATGATTGCGTTGATTTGGTCCCTTTCCCCTTGGGTTGTTTGGAAGTATGGGAGGGAGTATGTCACCCTACTTATGATCAAGCTTCTTACGATTTTCTGAGTGTCACATTCTTTTATGTCATGTCTTCTCTGCGATACTCTGGTTATCATTCTTGCCACTTGCGTCGCAGCCAGCTTAAGCCGGTTGATTGCGAATCCGCCTCTCCTGTTTTTTTGTATCCACATTGCGCGGATTCTGACCTGTTCCCTCTCCGGAATGTGGCTTCCTTCGAGCAGGATTTCTACCTTCTCCGGGTTTTTCTTCCCTCTCTGGATTCTGAGGATCTCCGACTTTTCAGTAGAGCACACCAGTCCTCTTTCTTTCACATACTCTTCCACACACGTCGCCGCTTCTTGTAAACTCTTTTTTTGTCCTAGCGTTCCCTGGTTGGCCCATATCGTGATGTAATCTGCATAGGTTGCGAAGCCGATGTCTTCGATCTTTTCGAGTCTTCTTGCACTTAGTTCAATCATCGCTACGTTGAAGAGTACCGGTGATATTGCCGAGTCTTGCGGCGTGCCCTTGTTTGGCGTCTTGATTTGGCGTGTTTGCTGGCGTGTTGATTTGGCGTGGCGCGACGGGTATGGCTCAGTGAATAGGGCGCACGGCTACTGATCCGGAGTTCCCGGGTTCGAACCCGACCGCGGCGGCTGCGTTTTTCTGGCGGCAAAACGCTAAGGCGCCCGTGCGCTGTGGTGGTGGTGGTGGAAACTATTACACACAGGGCAGTTTAGGAAGCGCAGGTCCTTGGGCCCCCGCACGGCCCCACTGCACTCAAAGGTTCATGTCACGGAGGCTCATGACGCTGGCAGTCCGGCCTGTGGCGATGGCTTGCTTGGCCGGGTCCTCGGAGCGCAGTAGGGTCTCCCAAGCCTCCCAAGTGGTAAGGGGCTCCAGGCCCCGCGGGGGAGGATCCGCCGGGCAGAGGGAAAGGATATGATCGAGAGTGGCTTTGGGGTGGCGGCAGAGGGTACAGGAAGGGTTTGTGTGGACTTAGTGATAGCGCGAGCGTATATAAGGGGAGGGTAAGGTGCGTGTTTGGAGCCGCCTCGAAAGTGTCTGATGATAGTTGTCGAGGGAGGGATGGGGTTTTGGGGGGGGGGGGGTACAGCCGACGCTCAGCTTTGCAGGCCACGTCAGTTCAGTGAAGGGATGCATGCGCTCCCGTGAGAACCCCAGATCGGAGGCCGCCGGTGCCCGGTTGAGAGAACCTCGGGCTAAAGCGTTGGCAGCCTCGTTTCCGGGATTCCCTGAGTGGGCAGGCACCCATATGAGCTCCATGTGGCGGGGCGGGTGTGCGGCGAGGGAGTTCAATATGCGAAATGCAGGGACGTGAACTCTCCCGCGGGCGAAATTTTGTATGGCAGTTTTAGACTCCAAAAGTATATACCGGGCCTCCGTGCTCGTGATGGCTAGGGCAATAGCGGCTTCTTCAGTCTCCTCCGAAGTGGCAGTGGAGATATGTGAAGGGTGGCAATCGGTTGTAGGGAAGGGTTCGTGATTGTTACAACCGCGCCCTCGCATGTGCATGCGGCATCCGCCCACACGGCATCCGGTTCCATGCCATAGTGTTTGTGGAGCGCCTGTGCGCGAGCTCTGCGGCAGGGTTCGTGGTAGGTGGGGTGCGTGTTTTTGGGGAGAGGTTTAATAAGTAGTTCGCGGTGAATGTGGTTGGGGACCTGGAGCTGTGTGGGATCCGTGGCTGGTATCCTGATGCCGAGGGTGTGTAGGATGTGTCTGCCGGTGGTGGTTCTCGCGAGACGTATGTATTGTGTCTGTCGGTGGGCCTCGATAAGCTCACCTATCGTGTTGTGTAGGCCTAGCTGGAGGAGTTATTCAGTTGAGGTATTTAGGGGCAGGTGTAGTGCTGTCTTAAAATGCTGTTCGGATCATGGCATCCAGGGTGGAGATTTCTGTACCCTGGAGTTTCAGGTAGGGAAGCGTGAAGAGAAAGCGGCTGAAGACGAAGGCATGAATGAGACGACATAGGTCATGCTCCTTCATGCCCCGGTGGTGTCCAGAAACTCGGCGGATTGGGTGCGATATCGACACCGCCGTCTGCTTGAGTTTCTGGATGGTGAGAGTGTTTTACCCGTTGTTCTGGATGTGGAGGCCCAGTACCCGGAGAGTGTGTACCTCCGGGATGTACCTGTTTTCCAGTTTCACGGTTATGGGGGCTGTTGGGCAGTTTCGGGTTGTGGGGCGGTTTATGAGGAGCTCCGACTTCTCCGGAGAGCATGAGAGTCCGATACTCCGCGCATGTGTTTGGGTGAGGGTAGCTGCCGACTGCAGAGTAGTCTCTATGTCTCCATCACTGCCATGGGGGTGGCCCATAGAGTGGTATCATCAGCATAGAGTGTATGCCGAAGGTAAGGGATGGTTTGCAGTTTGCGGGCAAGAGGGATGAGTGTGTCATTGAAGAGAAAAGGGCAGAGGACATATCCCTGGGGGGTGCCAACCCCACTAAGGGTGTATGGGCGGGATGTGTGGGGACCGAAGTGAATAGTAAGGAATGCTTGAATATAGGTGTACATACGTTCACCTATGTTCAAGGGGGAGAGCGCCGCCTTGATCGCTTTATGGTCTAGGCGATCAAAGGCCTTGGAGAGATCAAAGGCGAGGACAGCTTTTGTGTGGCCCGGTATGAGGTGTCAAAAATATCCTGTGTGAGCTGGAGCATGGCGTCCTGTGCAGACAGGTGGGGACGGAAGCCCACCATGGTGTGCGGGTAGAGGTCTTGCTCCGTCAAGTGTTAGGCGAGTCGGGCGAGTGCGACATGCTCCAAAAGCTTGCCCAGGCATGATGTTAGTGAAATGGGACGAAGATTTGCAGGTGTAAGGGGTTTGTGGGGCTTGGGTATGAATAAGATTTTGGTGTGACGCCAGGATTGCGGAAGGGTGCCCTCCTGCCAACATGTGTTGACGTACCCCGTGAGCTGGGCAATCGACTGACCGTCCAAATTGCGGAGCATGCTATTGGAGATACGGTCAAATCCTGGAGTGGAGTTAGAGCGGAGTCAGTAAAGCCGCTCTGACTTCTGCTTCCGTAATCTCCGCGTCGAGATTGGCATTCGGGATACGGCATAGGGGGGCAGGGGGTTTGAGGTACCGGGAGTTGTATGTGTGTTCCTAAGTATGTCGATGAGTGCGTCGGGAGAAAGGTTGGTCCTGTGTATAAGGCGTGTGCCCTGGTGTTGTGCGGCTGTTTTTGATTGCGTGGGGTCAATTAAGTGACGGAGGAGTTGCCAACTGCGTTTGGAGGACAGATTGCTAGCCATAATGTCGCAAATCTGTCCCTAGCAGGATCGGCAGAGCTCCTCAGAGTGCTCAGTAATTTTTTAGAAAACATAGCGCAAAAAGGACAGGGACGACACAGAAGTGGACAGGACATAGCGCCTGTCCTGTCCACTTCTGTGTCGTCCGTGTCCTTCTTGCGCTGTTTTCTAAGAACTGTTACCAACTAGCCCAAACCAAGCTACTGTTACTCAGTAATTTGTGTTTGCAGTGTGGCTAGCCGCTTAAGGGACCGATTGAGCTTTTGCCCTTTCCAGCGCTCTAGAATGCTATGGTGGGCCTCCCATAGGTGGGCCAGGCGAGTGCCGAGGGTGGGCGTATCTGGTGTGGTGTCAAGTGTTCGAGTGTGTGCGGAGACATCGTTCATGAGTGATGCCACCCACTGGTCGATGTCTGTAATTGGAGCATCAGGAAGGGCCGCCCGTGCGGCGCTGACCGCATCTCAGTTGGTGAGTTTGTGTGTTAGGTGAAGGGTCGTTCTTTGTTTGTACGGTACTGTAACGGAGAGGATGTAATGATCGCTCCCTAATGTGTGATGTGTTGTGTTCCACGTAATACCCGCAAGGTTGCGGCTCAGTGTCAAGTCCGGGCTGGTGTCCGCGCTGACACTGTTGCCAATCCTCGTGGGAGTGTTAAAGTTGTGAATTGTGAGGCGGAGCTGTTGTACCAAGGACCAGAGTCGCCTTCCTCATCCCATGGTGGTGCGGTAGCCCCAGTCAGTATGCTGACTGTTAAGTCCCCTCCGATAATCAATGGATGCTTGCCTGCAATACGATAGATCGCGCAGTAGCGTTTCCAATGAAGCCATCGGATGAGACGGTGTGTGGTATATATTTGCAATAAAAATAGATGGTGTGGAGTGTGCATCTGGAATGATTTCTGTGATCACGCATGGCATCTCGGAGGTGATCTGATGCGTTTGGTGTGCAATGGAGCGATGTATGAGTGTGGAAGCCCTGGGTGTATTTGTTGCGTCCGAGTGAGCGGATGTGTAGCTGGGAAGTGTGTCCTGAAGGAGGAGGACGTGGGCCGTAGAAAGTGTGGGGAGGAGGAGTTGGAGGGGTGCGCGCTTGTCCCGGAAGCGGCAGCAGTTCCATTGCAGAATTCATAAGGAATTAGGTGGTCGGCCCGCCATACTGTAGCTTGGGTGGGGTGAGGGTAGGTGTGTTGGGTAGGGGGTCCTGTGGGTAGGTGGGCGGGATTGGTGGGGGAATTGGGTAGGTACAGCGAAGGAAAAGCCTGCTCTATTGTTTGGAGGCGGGTGTCGTACCGTGCAAGGCTCATCTCAAGGGTGTGCACCATGCGCGTAAATTCCACTTCAATTTGTTGCTCGAAGAGTTGGGACAGGTGGTCGATGAGGTGGTTGAATTTTGCCTCTAGACGCGTGTTCATTTCGGCGAGTCGAGCGTCCATGCGGGCCTCTAGGGATTGAATGTCGGTCTGGGTGACGGGTGGTTGTTCTGTTGTGCGTTTTTTCTTGGGTGGGGGTGAGGTGGGGGTTTGGGAGTCCAATTCTTCCATGTTTTCAGTGGGTGTTTGAGTCCCCCCCCCCTACGGCGCCTCTTTCTTCCTTTCTTTTTTCACTCCCTCCTTTATCCCTTCCCTTACAGCGCGGTTCAGGTGTCCAACGATATATATGAGACAGATACTGCGCCCTTTCCTTTCCCCAAAAACCAGTTATTATTATTACTTAGCGCACAACAGCATGAGCTCGCGATTATATGACAGCATGACAGCTCGCAATTATATGTATAGTTTTGTTGTTAGTTGCGAGATGCGTTGATAAATAATATCAATTAATTAAAGATAAGCATGTTAAGTAAATCCATGTTACCTGTGTGTAGTGGAGTCATTTTACGCGACTACACAGATGAATTTAGGGAGAGCTTAAGAACCGGAGCAAGCCTCTGAAAGGTTATTCATAAGGAAGGCCTGAAGTGCCGCCCCTCTGAAATAAAGGTGGCCGCTGTGCGAGACTTCCCGCAACCGCGCACGAAGACCGATATTCGGTCGTTCTTAGGTGTCGCCGGCTACTATCAGAGGTACATCCCCAGGTACTCCGATATCGCGGCTCCCCTGACGGATGCTCTAAGAAAAACAGAGCCCCAAACAGTCGTCTGGGGCGAGACAAAGGAAAGAGCTTTTAGCGCCCTAAAGAGCGCCCTAACAAGCCAGCCTGTGCTACGATCGCCAGACTACACAAAAGGGTTCGTTGTTCAGTGCGATGCTAGTGAGCGAGGCATGGGCGTTGTACTGTGCCAACGGGAAAATGGAGAAGTGGAACACCCCGTCCTGTATGCTAGTCGTAAGCTGAACTGTCGTGAGCAGGCGTACAGCACCACCGAGAAAGAGTGCGCGTGTCTCGTGTGGGCCGTTCAGAAATGATCATGCTACCTAGCCGGCTCGAGGTTTATCATTGCGACGGATCACTGCCCTCTTCAATGGCTGCAGACCATCTCTCCCAAAAATGGCCGCCTCCTGCGCTGGAGCCTCGCTTTGCAACAATATTCCTTTGAGGTGCGTTACAAAAAGGGGAGTCTCAACGGTAACGCCGATGGCTTAAGTCGAGGCCCCTAACGTAGGAATCCGCCTCAAAGTTGTTTGTTACTGATGTTTTCTTCCTGAGGCAGGATTTTAAACATATTGCTTTTGTTTAGTGTTTCAAAGTGATGACGTGCTTTCTAGTGCAATTTTCCCATTTTTGGACGCGTTCTGAGTGCTGCTTGACTACTGCAAGGAACTAGGCAGTAGTATAAAAGGGGAAAGAGCCTGGCACAGCTTCGTGAGGGTTGTCCCGTGCTTGCTGACTGAGCGGTTGCGTTTCGGCGTAGTTCTAACGCTTGCTGGGAACGAGAACAAAAATAGCAACTCTCCCCAAGTCACTTTGCAGTGTCCTGTGTGAACCTGAACCTGAGAACGAGGCCTTCTCTGTGCGCTGCGCTCAAGCAACGCCGAGGGACGACCGATTTCGATTACGAGCATCATCGAGCGACATCCCTCCGGACAGCGGATGCAGTCCCCTGACCATCGGGATCTCCTTCTCCCGGCGGGGCGGTCTGTTACGTTTCGCCTACGACGCGCGGTATAGCCGGCGCGGATGCAACGGACGCCGGGGCTTCGTTCAAAGTGGCGGTCATTTTGGCCCGTTCAGCGCTGCCGCAACGCCTCCCGCAAAGCGCGTCCAGGCAGGTTTCAATGCCACGTGTCTTCGTGTGTGCGTGTGTGTGTGCATGTTGGTGCCCACGCTTGTCAAAGCGCGGCAGCCGGGGAGAGGAGCTCCCCAACTGGGAGGTGAGGAGGTCTGACCGGCGCCGGGCCGGCGCCGGTCAGACCTCCTGAGGCGCCGTCTCGTGCGCCTCATCCCGAGCCGTTCCTTCTTGCCCTCGATTCCGAGGGTATAAAGGCAGCTGCCCCGGACGCCAAAGAGAGGCTTTGATTTCTTCCGTCGAGTAACGTGGTCGCCCTGACCGGCTGCTCTTTTGCGATGATAGAATAAACAAGTTGTTCTGTTGGCAGTCGACTCATCCTTTGCCAGGACCTTCGGATGTTTCCAGCTGTGCCCCAGGCCGCCAGGCCAACGCTACCCTTGGGGCTTGCGACCCATTTGCAACAGTCTGTACACACCTTCCATCAACCTTTTGGCTTTCCTGTCTCACAGGGTTCTCAGAATTGTTTTTAACTGAAAAACTTCCTAATCGCTTTTTGTTTGTTTTTTGTTTGTTTTTTCAGGTCGAGCAGCCGACCTCAACCTCATGATTTGAGGTTGAGGTGAGGTTGAGTGAGGTCAGCAGTGGCCTCAGGAAAAGTGAGGTGAGGGCGTCAAAGGAGACCTCAACCTCAACTGATGAGGTTGAGGTTGAGTGAGGTCGGCAAATTCTTTTTGAAGTTGAGGTGAGGTCCAGATTTTTTATGTCAAATGCCCACCTCTGCCCCGTGCACCCCGGCGTAAGGTGATAAATACGTGTGCAGTTACATGTTTTTTTTCTTTGCGCAGTTATAAGCGGGCTGTGCTAATGTTCAGGTGAATGAACGCAACAACTTGAATGCTATTATACATTGAGTGACAGAGCCGATCGACTCCCAGACTTCGCGCTTTACTACTGTGCCCCGTTGCCTGTTAGCCAGTTTCCTAATGCGGCATTTATGTGCGAGAAACCTATCGAGGCTAATTTAAATTTCCTTTTATGCCACTACGTGGATTCAACAGGGACGCAGCTGGTCAATACATGCTGCTTCTGCAGTGCGCAGGCATGATATGAAGCCGCCGGTAGCTACGGCAGCTGCGGTAGGCACGGGCAGGCGGAACCTGTTTTGCCTACCATACGAAAGTCGCTGCTGACATCAGCGCCACCGCATCATTGTGACGTCGCGGGATGAAGGACGTCTATAAGGAACCGGGTTCCGGAGAACATGTCAGTTACCATAAACAGGCGGCTCGGACGATTGGTAGGACCACACGCCTCCGTTAGTGATCTCGGCGGGCGTTGTCCCGGCCACGAACAGGGCGGTGCACACTTCGTAGCCCGGTGTCGAAAACGCCGGTGGTACCAGCAGAGAGACGGAGGGCTGGGACTCCGAGCTTAACGTGGGCGCGAAAGAGCGCGATGATCGGGGCGAGGAGGCCGGGTCTCTTTGGGCGGGCTGCGGAGTGCGGCGATTGAAGCGCCAAGCTCATCGAGACGTGCCTCAAGGCGCGAAATCGCCGGGTCTGTAGGCGGAAAAACAGCAGTGACGGACGGTGTGGCCGCCGCATGAACGTTATCGGCGAGCTCAGCCAGGCGGTCGAGGGTGACGTCACCGGCCGCCGCAAGGACGAGGCGGATGGGGAAGGCGTTGAAGGAAAAGCTCTCGAAGCAACGCCGAGTGGTTGGGGATATCGCGGTCCCCGAGAAGATGTCGCATCCGGCGCAGAAGCTGGGAAGGGCGCCGGTCGCCAAGGTCTTACTCAGTATAGAACTGCTGGAGGCGGGTGCGTTCCGACGGCATAAATCTCTCCAGCACATTGGTTTTCAGGTGAGGATATGGTGTAACACTCATGAGGGCAGAGAGAACGTCGGAGAGCTCACTGGCAACGTCAGGAGGAAGGCTCGAGGTGACATGGTAATAGCGCGTCGTCTCCAAGCTGATGCGGGAAAGGCAAAATTGCGCCTCGATCTGATGGAACCAAACTTGCGGGTTCTGGGGCCAGAAAGGTGGGAGGCGAACCTGCAGTCACGAGACGTCCTGCGGACGTGAGTCCTGTTCCGTGAATGCTGCGGGATGGGTCTTTGCTCGTCCTAGGTCACCAGTTGTAGGCTTTACGTCTCAGGAGCGAAGGAACAAGACCGATGCTGCGAACCGACACCGGAGCAGAACTGCCAGCCGTGGCTAGCCACGGCCAGGTGCCGTCCTTAGTCTTCGCCGGGTGGCGAGCGCTATCCGGGTTCCCGGCGCCACCAAAGAGAGGGTGGTACAGCGTATTAAACTACGTCAATGTGGAAACCTTGTTATGTGCGGGCAGGCAGCGGTGGTTTAGCTTTGCGCCGCTTTGTCGCCGTTTTGCTCTTTTGCAACTGTCTGCGTACTACGTGGTTATCTGTGTCAAATGCATGTTGTTGTGTTCGTCGTGGTAAAGCTCGTAGTGACTGCAAGGCAAACGCGGTGAGTGCACGCTGAGAACTGCGCCTCCGACGATGCTGCGTCAGCGCTTGGCAAATCCCGGCAAGTCCCGGCAAATGGCGGCCTGTTTTTTGGATGCACACCTGTACGGCCGATGTCTCGCTGCGTCGCTTTGCCACTTAAAGTTGAGGTTTTATTGCTTTCAAGACGCGCGTCGAATTCCGTATAAGTCTTCCGTCCCTTCCCGCTGCTCCGCGTTTTGGGTTCTTCGTCGCATAAACATATCGGTGTTACCTGAATGTGCTCAAGTAGTTGTTACTAGCGGACTGGTAAGTGAACGGCAGTTTTACATTGATGTATCAAATACTAAAGTCGCTCTAAATTTGCTGGTACCACCGGCGTTTTCGACACCGGGCCACGAAGTGTGCACCGCCCTGTTCGTGGCCGGGACAACGCCCGCCGGGATCGCTAACGGAGGCGTGTGGTCCTACCAATCGTCCGAGCCGCCTGTTTATGGTAACCGACAAGTTCTCCGGAACCCGGTTCCTTATAGACCTCCTTCATACCGCGACGTCACAAAGATGCGGTGGCGCTGATGTCAGCCCATACGAAAAAATGCTATGGGCGTCTATGGAAAAAGCTATGTCCGTCTATGGCCTTTTATGAACGTCTATAAGCACCCATAGAGGTGATTATTGCCAGCTATTGAAAAATCTATGGCACTAAAGCTATAGCTTTGGAACCATACAATTGTCGTAAGCTCTCTATAGAAAAATATATCAGCCTGTATAGACAGCTATAGACATAAATAGGAAAGGTTTATAGCTATTTGGGCCAAATGTCTATAGCCGGCCATAGGACATTTTTTGTATGGGAGCAGCGACTTTCGTATGGTAGGCAAAACAGGTTCCGCCTGCCCGTGCCTACCGCAGCTGCCGTAGCTACCGGCGGCTTCATATCATGCCTGCGCACTGCAGAAGCAGCATGTATTGACCAGCTGCGTCCCTGTTGAATCCACGTAGTGGCATAAAAGGAAATTTAAATTAGCCTCGATAGGTTTCTCGCACATAAATGCCGCATTAGGAAACTGGCTAAAAGGCAACGGGCCACAGTAGTAAAGCGCGAAGTCTGGGAGTCGATCGGCCCTGTCACTCAATGTATAATAGCATTCAAGTTGTTGCGTTCATTCACCTGAACATTAGCACAGCACGCTTATAACTGCGCAAAGAAAAAAAACATGTAACTGCACACGTATTTATCACCTTACGCCGGGGTGCACGGGGCAGAGGTGGGCATTTGACATAAAAAATCTGGACCTCACCTCAACTTCAAAAAGAATTTGCCGACCTCACTCAACCTCAACCTCATCAGTTGAGGTTGAGGTCTCCTTTGACGCCCTCACCTCACTTTTCCTGAGGCCACTGCTGACCTCACTCAACCTCACCTCAACCTCAAATCGTGAGGTTACCTGAATGTGCTCAAGTAGTTGTTACTAGCGGACTGGTAAGTGAACGGCAGTTTCACATTGATGTATCATACACTAAAGTCGCTCTAAATTTGTGGCCTATCATAGGGTCGTTTTAAAAGGGTCTGCTACAGACGGAATTATACGCTTATTTAGTGGTCTGTCCGTCATAATTCGGTACTCACCGCCACCGAGGCTGCAATCAGGGGTAGATTAAAACATGAATATGCATAGGGACGTGATGGGCCACAGTATGATTTGTATGACATTTATGCTTTCGATCTTGGGCAAAAACAAGTATCCAGTACCCTTTAACTTTTCGGGCTATCGCTTACGAGGACATGGACTTCTGTCATCGTCAAATGAAACGAGAGCAAAACAATTGAACCACGCAAAGGATGGCGACTACTTAGTCGAAGGAAACCGAACAGCATGCAGCGTAGTGGATTTTCATTTCTAAGACGCAACAGCAGTTCTTTTCAAGCGGCAAGGAACCCGGTTTGAATTTCCTATCCAGGAGCTGATACTTTTGCGTTCTCGCGCTTGCGTTTCAGTTATCCTTTTCGAGATTCTTTTGGCGTGCATGCATTGCTTGTCATTTTATAGTATGACCCCATTTCGCTTGCAGAGGCAAGACTGCATGGCAGATGAATGGAATGAGTGGTAACCTCCTAAATTTCAAGATTTCATTTATTTTTACGTCGCCACGCATCTATGTGTGTAACTGTGAGTTAATAAAGCACAGCTTTCGATGACAACTTTTCTCGGGATCACTCATTTCTTTATTGAAATCACTCAAGCACAAGCAATGTGATTCACTTTTATAGGGCTGTAACATTCACTTTAAGTTCCTATTTATTTAAGAAGGTGCCTCCAGAACAAGTCACAGCATGCGTTCGTATGACGCACGACAAAATACGAGGCCAACGACGATGCAGACAAAACGGTGCTTGGACAAGTCGACGAAAAATTAAGCCAATTGAACACCATCACTTATGAGTGGACTTAACATGCCAGTCAAAATTCCATTCAAATTAAATCGGCTGCAAAGTATCGGTGTCAATTATCGGCCGACTTGGCAGAGCACCGTTCTGTCTTCGTCGTCGTTGGCCTTATCTTTTGTCCTCTAGAAAAAATAAATATTTACTATCTACGCCACAGAAACCTCAATATGATGTCATGATTTTTTATTTGTTACTCGAGAACAGCCCCGCTCCCAGGTGGCGCTAAACTCGTGCCTCGCTCTCTCGTCACGCTGGTCCCCTGGCACACTAAGCACACATCTGCCAATATCGCAATTTCAATGGAAGATGTGCTAAATGAGCTTCCATGCTCAAATATCAACTCACTTGCACAGGAATATATCTGGAACATGCTGTCATCAATTTTTTTGCGGCCGCCGCCGCGGTGGCTCAGTGGTAATGGCGCTCGGCTACTGACCCGAAAGATGCGGGTTCGATCCCGGCCGCGGCGGTCGCATTTCGATGCAGGCGAAATTCTAGAGGCCCGTGTACTGTGCGATATTTGTGCACTAGCTACAAGCAATAAATACACCTAAAAATGCACCTCTCGGGTATTTAGGCAAATAGCTGGCCCTGTTGCTACGTTAACACCTTGATATTCAGCGTCACACAGGAGGTGAGGGCGAAGGAAAAAGACGCAACGTGAATGGAATACCGAAAAATCACGTTTGTAGTCGGCACTCGTCGCGTCTTCTTTCCTCGCCCTTGTCTCGTGTGTCGCAAGGAACCTCGAGGCGTTCGAAGATTTATTTTTACCGACAGAGAACGTGTGGTTATGACGTCACGAAATTTCTTTTGGTTTTTAGTCATGACGTTATTGTTTACTGTAGTTCGCCTCACCCTTCGAAGACGGAGCTGGCTCCGCACCATAAGCCGTGATGTTTTAAACGTATGGGCTTCAACCCAAGCAGCGCTACCACTCTACATCTACCTTGTGTAATTCACACCTTATTTTTATCACTTAACTAGAAGCTCGAGGCAAAAGCTTTGTTCGATTCAGCCGTGGTTCTCTGCACCGCCGGAACCGGTTCACGGTGCGCTGCACCAAAGCCCTCGATTCACAGCGCCCCTGTGCCACTGTCCGCGATTGATTTGGGTGCATCCGTGGTGTCGATGTGGTGCAAGGAACCTTGGCACCGTCCGTGAAGGAGGTGCAGGAAAGTTGTGCACATGCAGACAGCTTTGAGCAGACGACGCTAACATGCTCGTAAGTATTGAAGGTGAATTGAGGAAGGCCTTCGCTGTCGTCGACGGGTCCTATGTCATTTTGCGAGAAAATGACGCTGAAATATACGCGACAGCAGGTATCTTCCTGTGTTTTTGTTGTACCTGCTACTTGTAACAGCTAGCTAAGCCGTCCGTGTGCGTGCGAGTTCACACAAAACTTTTTTTTTTCAGACGGCGCAACAATGGTGTGTGGGCTGTTGGAAAAATACGGGCAGGGCGAATCGCGGGCGTGTTTTGCCGGCGCCGGTAACTCTGCCTGCTGCGCTAGCATGCAGGCATATGCTGCTGGTTCGCCGCTACCTGGACATTAATTCTGCTGCGGCTACGGGAATGTGCCGGTTCTCACGCAAAGCTGCGAGGTAGCTTTTAAAGTACTTATTAAGATGTAAATGAGCGAGGCAGGCTCTCGACGGTAATTTGTGGGCGCCCCACTATAGGCGTCGGAAAATATATATGCAGGGCCTTGATGCGCTCCGAAAGTTCGAAAGACGCTTTTACAGTACTTCGGAATTCGGCTGCAATCGGTCCAAACAAGTGAGTTGCGGCAAAGGACAGCACGGAGTCGGTTCCTGGTATTCATTGTCGTAATAGTAGAACTACTCCATAACAAGGAACTATGTGATGTCCCCGTCGTCGACCATGGCGAACTCCATGGACGACGCAAGTCTCGTTATGCACGAAAGCGACCACACACAAAAAACACACGCGAGAACTGCACCACCTCCACGGCGAGTAGACGACAAGAGCTGCCTGCACGCGCTCGATTGAAAATTGTCGCACATAAGGTGCGGCGCTGCTGACGCGCTGCACCTGCACCACAGAACTGGTCCTGCACTGCGCTGGCACCATGGAGCGACACTTTTTCAGGACTGGTGCCTTGAACCAGCTCTGAATCAAATAAAGCTAAAAGCAGCAGTGCCGGGGTTTGATGCGCTTTACGTATGTTCTAAGTACCTGCGGAGCGTATGCACAGGCCACAGCCCAATTTTCACACTTCGCTTTTACTTAGTTATCAGTTCGAATTCAAAAAGCCGGCCTGCTTGCGCAGCCGTGCAAACAGCAACTACCGCGGTGAAAACAAGTGCACGCTGCAAGCATAACGTGCAGGAAACAAGGATAAACGACGTTCCACTTACTGTTTTTTTGGCAAAGCGCTGATCTCGCGCATAACACGACTGCCATGGCGAGACACAATGGAAGCATCATGCTTTTGCGTGGCCACGCGCCGTGAAGAGCGCCGCAAGAGTAGCTCGCGAATGCGAGCAGTGTTCGAGACATAGTTGCCCGGGTCTTGCGATGGTCTGCGATATGGAGCAGCAAAACTTGACTCCTCACCTCGGAGTCGAGATAGCGATTGTCCGCGGGGACGTTAACGCCGCGTCGGCTCTCACTTCAGACGGTTGGTTCCGCTTTTGCGTCTTGCAGCTTGGGGCTAGGACTCTACCCGATAGCCGCTGTTAAGACGCGGAACTTTCTATGACAGCACGCTGAGGGCCTTGAGACGCTCAAGATGGCTTGAAATCTTACCAACGCCCTTGAGTCCGTTCAGACCCGCACAACATGATTCATTCTAATTATTCCTACAATTCAAGCATCTCAGCGCTAAAAGCTCAAGTAAACTTACCTGCAGCTTCAAGCCGTACGATAGCACGTCTTAACCTTTTTCGCATTTTTTTCCATTCGTTGCCTTCTGATAGCCCATACATAAAAAGAGCCTCCCACATCGCCAGTTCCAGCCACCGCTATACAGTGTAATCCCCACAAGCCCATACCACGACTTTTCAACACCCATTTTTCCTGCAACCGACTGCCCACCTAAGTTGCCACCTTCTTTGGCAAAGCTCATCTAAAACCTTTCAATGTAATTTTTATTATCTTCGTTACTCATGAAACACCCACTGCTTCATGTAATGTCTCAACTTTAAACATTTTAATAAATAAATAAATAAAATCCGCTCTGACCTATTCAGTATGTACTGTCTCGTGGCGTTACCCCAGTCATTTTCCTTTACATTGGCCGGTTTGTTCTCCACAAATTAATGTTAAAGCTTTTTGGTTAGCCACTAAGCTTCTGCCCTATAAGTGAAGACTGACAAGAAATAACTATTCTGCAGTATGCTTTCGAGGAATATGAATGAGATGCAATTCGTGACCTGAGAGTCTGCCAAGTGAACTCCACTCTTCTATGTATTTCATCTCATGGCTAGAACATGCGACCGCTACCTGCCATTTTGCTGCAGTCAGGCCTGTATCTACTTCCCAGTTCTTAGTCGCCGCGGTGGTTCAGTGGTTATGGAGCTCGGATGCTGCATGACCCGAAAGACGCGGGTTCGATCCCGGCCGCGGCGGTCGCATTTCGATGGAGGCGAAATTCTAGAGCCCCGTGTACTGTGCGATGCAAGTATACGTTAAAGAACCCCAGGTGGTCGCATTTTCCAGCGCCCTTCACTACAGCGGCGTTTCTCAAAGCATGAGTCGTTTTAGCACGCTAAACTCCACAAACCAAAGCAAACTTCCCAATTTTTATTATTGCCTACTCAGACAGGATCAACATAACCGTGCACCTCCACCACGCACGTCTCATAGGATCGGTCATCCGTTGAAAGTTTAACGCCAACATATCCCGTACGACTACATTTTTTCGTTACTTTTCCTCCAAGCAGCAAGGCATTGCAACGACCTTTTCCACGAAATTGCAGCCATCATCTAGCCATCAGCTTTCCAAGAGAAAGTGACATTACACCTTTCATCATGAACAAAATATTTATCCTGATGGTGAACTCACCTTTTAGGTAGTGCCCCCCCCCCAAGAAAAAATGCAATCATTAAGGAAATAAACGTTAAATGGGTGAATTTTTGTTCCCTTCCTAGAGTTTTGAGCATCAGCTTAGTTATCCCCGCAGGGGCATCTCTAACACGCAGATGTTGGTGAGTTGAGACACCACGGGTTCCTGGCACATGAGCGCTCCGCCCACCTGCTTCCAGCAATGCTTGGCGTTTGCATGTGTCTGGGGAAAAGGGGATCCTGGTGGTTGAGTGGACGCCGAGCGCTTGGAGCTTTAAGGCCCCTCGTCTGTACACTGTTAGGTGCGGGGCTTCTCTCCCGTAGCAGGCCGCCGGTGTTGGGGGATTTCGCTTCGATCCCACCGCTGCCACCAGTGGTTAGGAGAGGGGCTCCAAGTTCATAGCAGGGAACCGGTGTTGGGGGATTGCGCTTCGATCCCACCGCTGCCACCAGTTGTTAGATGTGGGCCCCTGGTTCGCCCTGCGCCGTCTCTCGCCGAGGTCGGTGTCCCCGGGTTCCGGATCGGGAGACTGCTGTTGTTGGGTGACGAAGAGATGAGAGGGTCTTCGAGGTGGAAAAGAGACTGAAAGGGTTTATTTACATTTTTACATAGTTCGAAAGAGTGAATCGGGAGCTGGCGATCACACGCCAGATCGCTGCTTAAATAGGGTCCCCTGTCCCCAGGTCCTTAGTTGGGAAATTTAGTTCATTAAAAATGCGTCCAATCACTGTGACGTCGATCACGTGTCCAGTCTTTAGGCTCCGCCTTCCAGGACGGCCCCAACAACACACTCTTGCCACTTCTGGCAAGTTATGGTCCGCGCTCTCCAGGCAGCAGTGATGAATAGCCCGAAGGGGGTCCCATGGCAGCGTCGAAGGTCAGTCACCTGCACTTCACAGCGGTAGCGTGGGGACTAAAGGTTGCCACTGCAGTTTGCAGAAGGTTCCACGTGGAGCGTGGGAACTAAAGGTTGCCACTGCAGTTTGCAGAAGGTTCCACGTATAAGGAAAAGCACAGTCTAAGACGAGGTCGTTTTCGAAGCACGAGGATTCCGGCGTCGTTGGCTTAGCCAAACACGGCCGCATTTGCCACGGCTCATTTGCATCCCCGCCGCTCGCCGACTCCCCAGCCGTCCCCTCCGAGATAAAGATGTCACGGGTGGGTCCGGCGTTTAGAACAAACGACAGGCTCACCAAAGCCGTTCTCAGGCAGCGGACGGCCGTTTCACCCCGTAAACAGCAGGCGGGGGGGGGGGGGGGGGATCAAGGTCCCTTGTAGACGCCATCACCTGCATTCGTGGCGCCGCAACCCCGTCGTCGGCTCTTTGAAGCTTCTGTCGATTGATGATTCTCAGTGGCTTGAATATTCTTGGCATGTTGGCGTCTCCAAACGTAACAGCTCCTCCTCGGCCACGACAATCTCGATCGGCCAGTGGTCACAATCACTGGTCGAGGAGAGATGACTTGAGTTGTAGCGTGGGAGGCCCTTCTTCATCTTGTCTGCAAGCACAGAGCAGTCCTAAACCTCGGACAACGGAGGCATTAGTCGAAACCAACCACTCAACATAACGCCACTCCCCAGGCAGTGCCCAAAATTCACCCGAGAGCCGCCAGGCTGTTATGCACTACTACTGCATTGTTAATATAAACGTAAGCACAAACTTTTGCAGCTGACAGCAATAATCTCGGCTACTAAGAACAGCTTCCATGTCTGCCAAATTCGCTGCCAAGGCCCGATTCGCCGTACACGACTTGAATAGGGGTGGCAAATTTGGAAGCAAAACTGGAATAAACAATCAACTAGCACCTCAATTTTGCCCGAATTTAGGGTCAAGAGAGCGTCCGCGTCTCATCTGATGTCGCCAAAGACAGACTGCCAAGTTGTACAATACGCGGTGGTGTGTCAAAGCCTACAAATTCTTGATTAGAAACTCTATTCCTTATCACTCAAAGCTCTGATCCCCTTATACCACCGGAATACCGATAGATTGCTTAAAATTTGGCCCACGCTCAAATTAATCCACTGGCTCTTTCCAAATAAGCTTGACGCTCGACTCCAATAATCAACTGTTCGAGTTGAACTCGTAAAGACGCGACTGCGCATCGCAATCCTTATTCCTTCCCGTACTGGCGAGGGACTTCTCCTAAACTCAATGAGTCAGTCATGCGCCTCGTCACCATCACTTGTACAGAAAGCTGCTACAGCTGTTCTCCACAGAATTCTGCAGCCTCACTTCATTCACGTAATCTTTGAATACCAAAATTGGCTAGCTAACCAAGCGCCACTAAACACAGGTACTCAAATGGGCACAAATACACGTACTTTCATTGCCTCTGCAATGCGTTAGCTACACTGTCGCGAATGAGACAAACGTTTGGTACCTAACTATGGCCTCCCCCATCAAAACTTGTCTTCCGATATCTCCTAAAGATACTAAGCGAAACGTGTGCTCAAAATTCAAACACAAAGAAATTTACTCTCTCGGAACGGTTCTACATAAGCAAACAGCTCATCATCAACTCGGGAAATGTCTTCGCTGAACTCCTGTGAGTGCCTTTATCACTTGGTAGCATCTCAAATTGACACACGTCCTTTCTAACTCAATGGCACAATCACCTTTATTTAAGTTTTAAGAAAACAGTAACACTTGATGAAATCCAAATTTTTAACCTAAAACAAAGTAGCATTTCCTTCCCAAATTTTTCCACGCACAACAAACAAAAGGAATATTAATAAAAAAAAACAGCTACTTCGAATGGCTACGCGGGGTGAAACATGGCTCACCACCCCCGCGTCGAAAGGATTAGTCTTTCAGCCGCGCCCGCCGGGGTCGCGCTCTGACTGATTGTACTGCTGTCAACTCGTGACAAAGGGCAACTGAAAGAAGACATTCCTGATCGCTACTGCCATCTCCACAGCCCCTCGACGCGCTCAGAAGGCCCCGGTAGCCCATGCATTGCCGATAACCGATTCCGGGCGACGGACAGCGACCGGAGCGAGAAGCTGCTCTCTGTTGTCGCCCCAAGCAAGCCCGCCTACCCTTTCGCCCTGCGCGCTTCCTTGAATACAGTGCGGAAAGTGCAGGACGAATCTTTCTCCAGAGTGCGCGCTGAACATGCCTGCGAGCGCGGTCTCTGTTGCTCGACTCCAGCGCTCGCATACGCCGGGTGTCCCGCAGTCTAGCGCCTTCTGATCTTTCCTGCCACTTTGCCTTTTTCTTTACCGCCTTTCTGTCAGGTCCGGGTTGTCTGGGTCTTAACGCTGGCCGATGCCCTTTCAAGAACATCGCTCCTGTTCTGCTTGGTAGACGCGTTTTTCTCTTTCTGTTTCTGGGGTCACCTTCAGAAGCATCTGCGCGTGCCGCCTGACCAGTAACTTTAGCTGCAAAATTACAAGGTCCCATGCGGGAAGTCTTTTCTTCCCCTTCTGCCGCACTTTTATCTGTGCTAACGTTAGCACCTGTCTGCGCCCCTGCATTTAGGGCTTGGCATTTCAACCGTTTTTTCTTGGTCCGTGCCCTCTTTCCGTTTTTACGCCTAGACACTTCCGTTTGCGTCTCCTGATCACAACTAGCTTGATCTAGTTTTACAGAGGCAGCTCGGAGACATTCATCCAATTGCAAACTGGCCGCTTTGACTTCGCAGGTCAGTGTCAGCTCCACACTGCTGACACACGGACCTTCCGCTGCCCCCGAGTTGGGTAGTTCGTTTCCCTGAAGGCAGTCCTCCACCGCCCGCTTATCGGCCTGAGTGCTTACCCCTGAAACGCCCTGCTCGTCTGCAATTGAGCTTTCGTCCTGTCTCAGCGTGGCTTTCGATACAGCGTTTCGACACACTTACAGCTCCGCAATCTTCATGACGGTTGTGCGCTGTTTCACAATACTGTTTTACGTCGTCACGTCTGTCCAACTGGAACGATCCGGCCTGACTCGCTCTCTCTGGAGTCTTGGCTCTCGAGATCTCATCTTCCAGTTTCTTTATCTCATACGCGAGCTGTAACCTTCTGAGCTCCCGTTCCTCTCGCTCGGCCGCTAGCCGTTGGTGCTCATTTTCCTCTTGCTTTCGCTCATCTTCCTTTTTCTTTCGCTCTGCTCTGAGGAGTTCCCACGTATCAATAATTATTCTTTCCTCGGCGGTTTCCAAGAGCAATTTGCAAATGCCTGAGTTTTTTATGTTAACCCCTACGTCTACACCCAACTCTTCGCACAATGACAGCAAATCTGACCTTAGCAACTTCATTAGGTCCATGTTTGCTGCTCTGAGCCTTGACTTTGCTGAACAACTGTTGACGTGAGCTACGCACACTGTGACATTCCGTGTGTGCTACGAGGATCCACGTTCGACGGCGCGGCGTAGACGGAGACCCGTGACAGCGGCATCATCAATTACCCAGCCATGCTCTTTGAGTGACGACCAGAAAAACCGGACCCGCCGCCGCCCCGGGGAAACAGGCTTTATCCTCCCCAATTTCCGGTTACATTCCAGGACAAGGGAGCTGTCAGCGGGCCAGAGCGCTCCGTACCACAGCCGACGCTATGCGCTACCGCGAAGACGACATTCTTTCCCTCCCCCCCCTTTGTCGTGGGCTATCGCCGGGAAGGCACCCACAGCTTCCCAGAAGGGCCGCGACGGACACCTGTCATGGCGGACAGGCAGTACTCGCCAAGAATGTGGAAAGACAGGCGCTAGTGAATTAGCTCCGAAGAGAGAGCCTGTGTATACTCTCACTTGAGAGAGAGTGGTGGCGTTTTTGTTGTTTATTTAGTTTGTATTGTTAACAGACTCTGGGTTCGAGGCTAAGCCCAACCCAAAGGGGTGGTCCCCATCTCGCATGTTATTTTGGATTGGAGAATTGATGCTTTGGGCGGGCCACTGGAAATGACCGCCCTTAGTCCTTTGTTAATCAAGTGCTTAAAAGCACATGTAAACGGATGCAGTCCAGTCTGAGCTGGGGCTCCATGCTTAGCATGTAATGTGATGCTACTTAGGCACTAACCTGCCCGGTCGATGAGTAAAGTAGTGCAAAGTTTGTTCTTTTGTAAATTCAGTTCTGCTTTTTCCAGTTTAACTCTCTGCATATGTATGTTGAAAAATATGCTCTGCTGTCATCATCTACAAGCTCGCCTCCTGTTCATCTTCCAAGCCGAACGACACTAGAGGAAGGGTTTGTGAACCATCCTCGAAGAAACGGACGACTATTGAAATTCTACTGCATAGACGCTCAGGACGACATCGTTCGCCAAGAGGGCCTTCAGCGCCGAAGCCCGACGGCGTGCAGCTTCTGCCAGCAACCGCTCGAGCCCAACTCCGGAGCCACTCCATCGCCCCCATGAAGTCGTCGGCACGTAAGCTCGGACGCCCCAGCCTCTGATGTATAACCTTAATCATGTGTAATTATTGAATATACCTGTTTGTTTAAACTGAGCCATACGGTGTCTCTTTGCCTCTCCGTCCCGTGTGGACCTGCGCATTATGGGGGTCATCACACTGGTGTCAGAAGTGGGGTCTCAAAAGCAAATGTCCTCTGAATGCTGTGACATTCATGACTTCAAAATTGTAATCAAAAGGGAATCACGGGACTGATTGTGGGACTTTTACCCCCATTTGAGAGGCTTGAGGCACTGGAGGGCTTGAAAAAAAAATGACTGTATCTGAGGGAGCTCCCACTCCACAGCCGTCGCTCGGAGCAAGCATGCTGGCATTAGGAAGCGTCATTCCGACGTTTACGGGAGATAAGACAGGGGTTCCAATCTGCGATTTCTTTTCCATGCTAGAAGAGATTGGGAAAATGGGGGGATGGTCCGATGCTCAAATGCTGGGAATGGCGAAGTGTAAGATGGCAGGAGCTGCTCATGATTTTGCATGGCGAGACGAAAAAGTAAAATCCACAAAATCATTTGCGGAATTTAAGAAGCTCGCGTTTGAGCATTTTGACACTGAACCACGTCACGTGCGAGTACAGAGGTTCCGTGACGCCGGACAGATGGTAGGGGAGGACGTGCGAACGTTTGCGTCGCGGCTTCAGCGCTTAGCGCGCGATACGTTAAGCAGGGAGGAGGAAGGAGACCAGCTTAAGAAGAAATACGCGGAGGATATACTTAAAGAGGAAATGACCGCTTTGTTCGTGGCTGGTCTGCAAGACCCCGTGCGCCGGTTCGTGCTCTCGCGCAAGCCGAGCAATTTCGACCAAGCCGTGGAGGCCGCATTGGATGAGGAACAAAATGAGGCGTTAACGACAGCCGCAGCGAGAGTACGCGTCATAGAGAGAGCGGTGCTCAACCCTGAGGTTGCTCTCTTGACAGAGCGGTTAGATCGCTTAGAACAGCTGCTATCTCAGCAGGTAAAATGCCAGGTTGAAGCGCGCGCTCAACAGCGCCCATTCGCTGGAAACCGGAGACCGCCACAAAGCTACAGGCGCGGTATGCGAGATTTTGAAGAAATCGTATGCTTCGCTTGCCAGGGTCGCGGACACATCGCCAGGTTCTGCCAAAACGTGCGCCGTGGGGAGCCACAAAGAGAAGCAGGCGAGACACGCCCTAAGCAAGCCTACAGCGGGGCTCCAGATACCGAGTCAAAAAACTAGTTAGTCCTCCCCAGCCTGAGGAGCGTGGGGAGGGAGCAGTAGATGATGAGGTGGTGGTAGTTTGTGTGGCCGACGAGGCATGCCCTGTTGTGCGTTGCAAGTTAAATGGTTGTTGTATGGAATTGTTGATAGATACGGGGTCAAAGGTGACATTGCTTAAGGAGAGCAGTTTTAACACGCTTCGAAGGAAGGGGGACCGCGAGGTGTTGGAAGCGTCTGGTGGTATGGCAACCAAATTTGTAGGCATAACGGGGGATCCTCTTGGCATAAGTGGACTCTACCGGTTACACTTCTCTCTCGGCGGAATTGCATTGGAGCACCCCTGCTACGTATGCCCGGACACGGTGTCTCTGCCAAACGGAGTGTCAGGTATATTAGGGCAGGATTTTTTGAGAAAAGGGAAGGTAGTAGTCTCATTCTCTGAGGAAGAGGTTAATGCGGGCGGCTCAAAAGTTCCGTTTTTGAACAGGAGAGGGGCTGAGATTCGCATTACCGATATTGACACCCGTCAAACAGTGGGATCATTGGAGAAGGTATATTCGCGGGTTGCCGTCCGGCTGGTCGAGGAGGCGGTCGTCCTTCCTTGGTCGGAGCACATTTTGTACGCGTTTGTGCCTTCAGATGTAGAGAGCGGCGCCGTGGGAGTGCTTGAGCCGGTCGACTCTCTCAGCAATGGCCTGAAGGCAGCCGCGTGCCTCGTGACAGTTAATGACGCCCACAGAGTGCCCCTACGGGTGGTTAACTGTAGCCAGCAGCCACTGAGCCTTCCCAAGAACAAAACATTGGCTTTCTTCACCTCTGCGATAGAGCAACGTGAGCCCACCGATACGGTACTCGCAACTATAGAGCATGCTAGTCCTTCGGCTGCTCCAAAGGTGTCGTTCGATCTTTCTCACGTAAAATCCAGGGAGAGGGAGGCTCTGGCTGGTTTGCTGAACGACTACTCGGAGGTATTCGCCGCGTCCAACCTGGATTTGGGCTGCTGTGGCGTTATAAAGCACAGGATAGAAACCGGCACTTCATCGCCCGTTTACCAGCGTGCGTACAGGATTCCTTACTCCCAACGTGAGGAGATGGAGCGGCAGGTGCAGGACCTGATTGATCGCGGCATTGTCGAACACTCAAAGTCACCCTGGGGAGCACCAGCACTATTGGTGGAAAAGCCAGATGGCTCGTATCGATTGGTAGTGGACTACCGCAAACTAAATGCCGTAACTCGCATCGATCCATACCCCATCCCCAATATACAGGAGACGCTTTCTCAGCTGGGCTCTGCCAGGTACTTCACGGTAGTGGACATGGCGGCGGGATTCTGGCAGATAGCAATGGATCCAGCAGATGCCGAGAAAACGGCATTCAACACGCCCTCAGGGCACTATGAATGGAAAAGAATGCCGATGGGTCTGGCCAACAGCCCTGCTGTCTGGCAGAGAACCGCTGATGTTATCCTGGCAGGTCTTCTGGGGAGGCTGTGCTTCGTGTATATGGATGACATTATCATAAACAGTGGCAGTTTTGATAGCCATTTGCGCGATATTGAGCAGGTTTTGGTGCGACTAAGAGCAGCGGGTCTCAAACTGAAGCCCTCTAAGTGCCAATTCCTCAAAAACGAGGTGAAATACCTCGGGCACGTTGTTTCAGCTGACGGCGTGCGACCGGACCCTGAGAAACTAAGGTGTGTCTCGGATTTTCCATCCCCGACTAGCGTCCGCCAGGTCCGGCAGTTTCTCGGCCTGATCGGTTACTACCGAAGGCACATAGAGGAGTTCGCCAAGCTCGCTAAGCCGCTCACCGCCTTAACAGCCAAAAATGTCGCCTTTCGTTGGGACGAAAACGCGGAGAATGCTTTTGGGGCCCTGAAAAGGAAGCTAATGAGTGCACCGCTGTTACGCCACCCGGATTTTAGTTTGCCCTTCGTTATGGCCACAGATGCGTCAAAGTTCGCAGTTGGTGCCGTGCTATCTCAGGTTATCCCGTTGCTTTTGCTAGCCGACAGTTGAGCCCCACAGAGCAAAAGTACGGAGCTACGGAAAGGGAGTGCCTCGCCGTTGTCTGGGCAGTAAAGCACTTCAGATGCTACCTTTACGGCCGCAAATTCAAGCTAGTCACAGACTGCCATCCTCTGAAATGGGTGATGAGTGTCAGGGACCCTAGCTCGCGACTCGCTAGATGGAATCTACACCTGCAGGAATACTGCTTTGAAGTTGAGCACAAGTCAGTAAAGACACATCTGAATGCTGATGCACTCAGCCGCACAGCTGCCGTGGCAGCTATAGAAGAGTTTGTCCCCGTAGTCGACCCCGCCGAATTACGCACAGAGCAGTGCAAAGATACTGACCTGAAGCGAATAATCGAAAGCTTAGAGGGCGCACCGTCTCATCCCGAACAGCTAGGTTATTTCATTGACAAAGACGGCACCCTGTGTCGGCGCATGAGGCCAACCAGGAAAGGGACACCAGAGAAAACCGCTTGGGAGAGAGTCGTCATACCTCGGTCGTGGACAGAAAGGGTTCTTGGCGCGTTTCACGATGCGCCATGCGCCGGTCATTTTGGCGTAGCGAAGACACGCAGGCGTGTGGAGCGTTTGTACTTTTGGAGTGGCATGCGACAGGATGTTAGAGACTACTGTGCGAAGTGTCATTCCTGTCTCGAAAGAAAAACACCCAAGGGACGAAGACCAGCTCCAATTCAGCCGTTCCCTAAGGTTTCGGCTCCCTTCGAGCGGACAGGTATGGACATAATGGGCCCATTGCCCACGACCACTTCCGGAAACAAGTACATTTTAGTATTTGTCGACCACCTTTCAAAATACGCGGAAGCGGTAGCACTCCCAGATCAGAAGGCAGACACGGTTGCAAGAGCATTTGTCGAACAGATCGTGCTCCGACATGGACCCCCGAGGCAACTCTTGACAGATCGGGGAACGAACTTCGTGTCGCAGCTAATGAGGAGAGTTTGCGAGCTGCTTAAGATCGCTAAGAAGCAGACAACACCGTACCATCCGGCTTGCAACGGCGCGGTGGAGCGACTGAACCAAACCGTGGCCGGGTTCCTGTCGCATTTTGTTTCGCGCGACCAGCGGGACTGGGACTTGTGGCTCCCGTATGCAATGTTTGCCTACAATTCCGCAGCACACGAGAGCACGGGCGAATCGCCATTCTTTCTTCTCTACGGCCGAGACCCGGACCAGCCTAGTGAAGTGCCAGAGGGCCCCCGTCGTGTCCCATACGCTTCACTGGACGACTATAAGGTTGAGCTAGAATCGCGCTTGCAAGTGGCGAGGGACATCGCAAAGGAGTCCTTAAAGAAAGCGGCGAAGCGCAGGAAGAAGGTGCACGATCGCAGTGCTAGAGACGCGCCGTTTGATGTGGGGGACAGCGTGTACATTGAAAACTGCCAAAGGCAGATTGGGCTAGCTCGTAAGTTCCAGACGAAGTGGAGGGGACCGTGCGAGGTTGTCGAGAAGCTTTCTCCGGTAAACTTCAGAGTCCGAGACGTGAACCGGCGTTTGATAAGGATACACGCAAATCGCCTCAAGTCGGCACCGGTTCAGTATTCACGAAATGAGGAAAGGGAAAGCGCGGATTTTGATGGGGACAGAAGTGAAGCGGAGCGCGCAGATAGTTCGCAAGAAACGCCCTCTCCTGCATTTGTTCGGCAGGCGCCCGAGGTGACGGCCGGAATGCCACCGGATTTACTTCATGCATTGCTAGAAGAAGAAGCGCGCGAGGTTGCCGCGCAGATAACGCCAGGAGAGGCTCCTGCCACGAGCCCTCGCGAGTCCCAAAGCAGACAAAGGGGCACAGACTTACTTAGTATGACTCATGAAGGCCGATATCCGCTGCGAAATCGGAAAGCTAAGTCGGACTAATGGCGTAAACAGAGCGGAGTTGTGAACTGGTTAGAATTGTGTAATGCCGCAGCTCATAACATTGCTATGTGCTTATGTGTTAAGTTATCGGAGTTGGTAGTTAAACCTTTCTGTCATTAAGTAACACCTTCACAGGAGAGCATGCGGAGCGCATGCAGAACCTGCCCTACTTCCTTTCGTTATCTATATTTTTGTCTGTGCCGTGATCGTACTGTGGTAAATTTATTTCGTCCAGTTTGGACTAGAAAGGAGAGGCTTGGGTGCTGAGTTTCATGTTTATCTGTAAAAGAAGATCAGTGCTGCCCCTGGAGACGCCAGTATTGACAGCGGAGGCATATGGTGTTGTGCAGTGGTGTTGAGTGCAGCGAAAAGTGTTTTGTCGGACGCACTGTGCGAGGCGATTCAGAAAGACAAGGGGAGCTGCGTGGACTCAAATGTTCGGAGAACATTCTTCTGGAGGGTGAGCGAGTGTGACATTCCGTGTGTGCTACGAGGATCCACGTTCGACGGCGCGGCGTAGACGGAGACCCGTGACAGCGGCATCATCAATTACCCAGCCATGCTCTTTGAGTGACGACCAGAAAAACCGGACCCACCGCCGCCCCGGGGAAACAGGCTTTATCCTCCCCAATTTCCGGTTACATTCCAGGACAAGGGAGCTGTCAGCGGGCCAGAGCGCTCCGTACCACAGCCGACGCTATGCGCTACCGCGAAGACGACATTCTTTCCCTCCCCCCCCCCCTTTGTCGTGGGCTATCGCCGGGAAGGCACCCACAGCTTCCCAGAAGGGCCGCGACGGACACCTGTCATGGCGGACAGGCAGTACTCGCCAAGAATGTGGAAAGACAGGCGCTAGTGAATTAGCTCCGAAGAGAGAGCCTGTGTATACTCTCACTTGAGAGAGAGTGGTGGCGTTTTTGTTGTTTATTTAGTTTGTATTGTTAACAGACTCTGGGTTCGAGGCTAAGCCCAACCCAAAGGGGTGGTCCCCATCTCGCATGTTATTTTGGATTGGAGAATTGATGCTTTGGGCGGGCCACTGGAAATGACCGCCCTTAGTCCTTTGTTAATCAAGTGCTTAAAAGCACATGTAAACGGATGCAGTCCAGTCTGAGCTGGGGCTCCATGCTTAGCATGTAATGTGATGCTACTTAGGCACTAACCTGCCCGGTCGATGAGTAAAGTAGTGCAAAGTTTGTTCTTTTGTAAATTCAGTTCTGCTTTTTCCAGTTTAACTCTCTGCATATGTATGTTGAAAAATATGCTCTGCTGTCATCACCTACAAGCTCGCCTCCTGTTCATCTTCCAAGCCGAACGACACTAGAGGAAGGGTTTGTGAACCATCCTCGAAGAAACGGACGACTATTGAAATTCTACTGCATAGACGCTCAGGACGACATCGTTCGCCAAGAGGGCCTTCAGCGCCGAAGCCCGACGGCGTGCAGCTTCTGCCAGCAACCGCTCGAGCCCAACTCCGGAGCCACTCCATCGCCCCCATGAAGTCGTCGGCACGTAAGCTCGGACGCCCCAGCCTCTGATGTATAACCTTAATCATGTGTAATTATTGAATATACCTGTTTGTTTAAACTGAGCCATACGGTGTCTCTTTGCCTCTCCGTCCCGTGTGGACCTGCGCATTATGGGGGTCATCACAACACTTAGACTCACTGATCAACTTCCCTCGATTCCAAGCAGTTCAAAGTATTAACCCAAACATTTAAAGCCTGGCGAATCTCAAGCAAAGTTGAAGCACTCACCCACAGAAGCAACACCACGCCGCATGGTCGATCCAACCGCTGCCAACCAGTTGTTAGGTGTGGGGCTTCTGTCCCGTAGCAGGCCACTGGTTTTGGGGGATTGCGCTTCGATCCCACCGCTGCCACCGGTTGTTAGGTGTGGGGCTTCTGTCCCGATAGCAGACCACCGGTGTTGGGGGATTGCGCGTCGATCCCACCGCTGCCACCAGTTGTTAGGTGCGGGGCTTCTCTCCCGTAGCAGGCCACCGGTGTTGGGGGATTGCGCTTCGATCCCACCGCTGCCACCAGTGGTTAGGAGAGGGGCTCCAAGTTCATAGCAGGGAACCGGTGTTGGGGGATTGCGCTTCAATCCCACCGCTGCCACCAGTTGTTAGATGTGGGCCCCTGGTTCGCCCTGCGCCGTCTCTCGCCGAGGTCGGTGTCCCCGGGTTCCGGATCGGGAGACTGCTGTTGTTGGGTGACGAAGAGATGAGAGGGTCTTCGAGGTGGAAAAGAGACTGAAAGGGTTTATTTACATTTTTACATAGTTCGAAAGAGTGAATCGGGAGCTGGCGATCACACGCCAGATCGCTGCTTAAATAGGGTCCCCTGTCCCCAGGTCCTTAGTTGGGAAATTTAGTTCATTAAAAATGCGTCCAATCACTGTGACGTCGATCACGTGTCCAGTCTTTAGGCTCCGCCTTCCAGGACGGCCCCAACAACACACTCTTGCCACTTCTGGCAAGTTATGGTCCGCGCTCTCCAGGCAGCAGTGATGAATAGCCCGAAGGGGGTCCCATGGCAGCGTCGAAGGTCAGTCACCTGCACTTCACAGCGGTAGCGTGGGGACTAAATGTTGCCACTGCAGTTTGCAGAAGGTTCCACGTGGAGCGTGGGAACTAAAGGTTGCCACTGCAGTTTGCAGAAGGTTCCACGTATAAGGAAAAGCACAGTCTAAGACGAGGTCGTTTTCGAAGCACGAGGATTCCGGCGTCGTTGGCTTAGTCAAACACGGCCGCATTTGCCACGGCTCATTTGCATCCCCGCCGCTCGCCGACTCCCCAGCCGTCCCCTCCGAGATAAAGATGTCCCGGGTGGGTCCGGCGTTTAGAACAAACGACAGGTTCACCAAAGCCGTTCTCAGGAAGCGGACGGCCGTTTCACCCCGTAAACAGCAGGGGGGGGGGACAAGGTTTCTTGTAGACGCCATCACCTGCATTCGTGGCGCCGCAACCCCGTCGTCGACTCTTTGAAGCTTCTGTCGATTGATGATTCTCAGTGGCTTGAATATTCTTGGCATGTTGGCGTCTCCAAACGTAACAACACACACACTCCGGGCTGACCCGACCACGCGGAATCTGCAGTTGCCATTTTCCGGACCTCCTCTACATCTTTCACTTTCTTACCTTCTTTCTCGCAACCTTCCTGTCTCCAACTCCCTTCTTGGTGTTCCTTAGGTCCAACATTATTGAGAAAAATTTTCAATATTCGAAAACTGTAAGGTACTGCTATGGAAATATTGAAAGTAACGGTCCATTATTCCGACGTGTAGCAATATCTTTCTTTTTAACCTTTTCATTCCTCTCATCGAGCACTTAAGACTGCCGTAGAAAAACAAATGGGGAATGCTTTCTACGATATCAAAAACGTTAATAGCAAAAAATGCAAGTCTACCGACGGGAGATCTGCGGATATATTGTTATACTGAAATCTTACAATATATAAAAAATGTGTTCATAAAATCTTTCCCGTTCGAAAATGCCTTTGACCAGAGTTGTTAGGTATGACTTTCCTGGGGGCAAGGGCTAACCTTGTATGGCTAACTACCCTGTGTTACCCCATATTGGGTTATAGTTTGTGGGACTGCCCCATAGTCCCCTTTGCTGGCTTTCCTGCGATGCACCCTGCAGCAACATCATCGCCTCGATGCGGTGCGCCCCACGTGACTTTGGTTAACTTCATTAACAAGACATGGCGCTGGCGTCCCAGCGCCAGATGGCTTGCTGCGCAAGCGCGGGACACAGCCAGTGTTGCCAGATTGGGCTATTTGTAGCCAAATTGGGCTACTAAAATTTTTTCCTGGCTGCATTTTAGATGGTTTGGCGTTGTGGCTGTTATTGGCCTATACGCTCCCAGAAAATCTGACTTGTAAACGAAACGTGTTTCAAGGAGTGCTCTAAGTTTGCTTAGCTGTTGATGCAGTTCTTTTTTAAGCGAAAGCTTCACTACGCTACGTTTTCGAGAGGGCAGCGTTAGTGCTCTCTCGTGACAGGTGTCACGTGGCAGGTCATGTGACCTACTGATGTCATCACAATCTCCCCACCATGGCAGGTGGCAACTGCCTCATCGGGCATCGGGCATTTCATCGAAGCGTTACCAACAACCCGTTCGGCAGTGTGTGGCGTTTGTGAACGTAGCCATGCAAAGGAAGCTTTCGCCTCCCATCAGGGTTGACCAAAGTTTAAACCACAGCTATTTTTTTTTCGTTTTGCTTGCTCTCTTTACTTCCGTACATGACAATTATAAAAACTGCAGGAGTCCGAGTTAAAAGCCCTCATTCACAGAGTGCGTTTTCCCCTCCTGCTCTGCCCACCAAACGTATTATAGTAGAAGATTGGCCCACCAATGTATTCTTTTCAGGGAAGGAGAGGGCTGGGGATTCCGCTTAATGAGCGCGAACATTAACCCGGGGCAGTTGCCACCCGCTTTCGAGATCGCGCTCAGAGCGCAGTTGTCGAAAGGACAACTGGGCATTGGTGCCTTCCCTTCACCAGTACTTGCCTCGACTTGCTCCTCGCGTTCAAACCCCTGCTCTGAGCACAAGAGGGGAGACCGCGAGGTGCGAAGCGTCAATTTCCCTACATTTCTGTCCACCTGACGAGGCTGCACCCCCACCAACGCTGCACCGATGCTCCTTCTTTACTTGTCAGTCACTTGGTCGTCGGTGCCAGTGTCAAACGCTGGGCAGATAACCGCAAGAAACTAAGCGCGCATAATTTAGGACCACGCGCGATGCCGTTTAAAGGAGCATGATGGGTGCTGCAGAAATTTTCAGGCAAGCACGCTCTTCTTGGAAAAATTGAAAAGCGCAGTGACGTACGAGTAGTGATGTTATTGAAGGATATCAGCTGGCGCATATGTGATATGCTTCACTTTCTGCTGTGTCACGTGATCTGCTTGGTTTATCGTGTTTTCAGTTTAAATTGGTAAAATAAATGTTCGTATCACTTTCCAATGGCTGATGTGACGGAAATTTTGTAACCACAACGTTGGCTATTTTTTGGCTCTGAACTGTCTTGGCCTAGTTGTATGGTTGGCTAATTTTGGGCTACAATTTTTGTATATTTTGGCTATGCCACTCCGTGCCATCTGTTAACACTGGACACAGCATTACTCTCTTGGGCTGGGGAACGTCGTCGGGAGTGGACGTATCGCCCGCGGCGCTCCGCTCTCCGCCCGCGGGGTGAGGCCTCGTGAGGGGGACCGTTCTCCCGCATCTCGTGCCGTCCGGCCGTGGAGTGTCCCCTGCCCTAGCGTGGGCGAACATTCACTCGGAACCTTGCTGGTGAGTCGGACGACCTCGATTCCTTAGCGCGTTTTGTTGCTAGCTGGCGTTATTGTTGATGTAGCAATAAATGCCTGTTCGTGTCAGCCAGAGTGTCGTTCCTTTGTACCCTCAGAGCAAGGCCCGCCGTGGTGGGCGCCCGCTCGGTACCGTACGCGATCACGGGGTGGGGTCCGGGCGGCTTTGAAATGCGTCAGCCGTGGTTAAATGGGGGAAAACGTATTTATCTCCCCTATTAAAACCCCACAAGTTAGAGTGTATAGCTGACGAGGCCAGGACTTTTTTCTAAGTTTATGTACCGTCCCCTTGGCGGGCTCCATGGTAGACGGCTGACACCATGGCCGAACAACTTCATTTTTTCAGGGTAACCACTTTTCTTATGCTCTAGATCTAGATGCCCCCTAGAGAAAAAATGGCAGATGATTTAAAGTGGCTTAACTATCAGTCGACACGGCTCATTGAACACTCTTAGAGGCCGTATTCGATGATGATCTTAAGTAACTAAACGAAGAGAAACTCCAGAATTAACCGAAAGAAAAAATGAGACGGGATAGCAGAAAAAACGCTAACCAAGCAAATAGTCCTTAACTTCGCGACGAGAATTCTGCCCGACTCCTTGGAGGTAGGCTACACAAAAAGCCAACTGAGAACGTACGTTCCAAATGCACGACGCTGCTACAGGTGCCAAAGATGCGGACACGGCTCGCAGGGCTGCCGAGGCCAAGTGATGTGTGCTAAGTGTGCATCCCATGACTATCACACCGATAACTGTGAAGGGGAACATCTTTCTATAAACTGCGAGGGCAGCCATCCTGCTTACTCACGGGCCTGTCCAGAATGAAAAAAAGGAAAAGAAATGGTCACATTCAAAGTGAAAGAAAATATAACCTTGAGGGAAACACGGAAGCGACTATGGTTGGTGCAAAAACCAGACCTACTCCGTTGTGGTGCGACAGGACGTGGAATCACAGCGGCCTTCGGCGCATTCCCAGGCCACATGATGTGAGGCTGGCAGATGGCTTCTCGCACTCCCGGTGGGAACAGCTAGCTCTGCTACGCCATTTTGAAAGCAGCCTGCGTGGACCGCCGGGCCAGTAGGCCTCAAGGCCCCTCCCCATAAGACGAGGACTGGCACAGACATACCCGTGCAAGCATACCCGGACACAAGCCAAGGTAGTCCTGTGTCGTCGACGTCAAACGGACGGCGGGCTCCTTATAGAATACCTCAAAAAGACAAGCCCTGAATCACGAGGCCAATAAACACAACCTAGGATTTCCATTTTACATACATAAGAAGGTGTTCATACTGCACTAGAATTGTTGGGGAGATTTAAATAACTGAATAGTCACAAAAACATCTTAGCTACACTCCGTTTCATACATCAGGTGCAACGCTGTGAAAGGTACGCAAATAGTCCGCACGGGAAAATAAAGGGAGGCGTGTTACTCCGCGCTTGTTCTGTGGCCGAGTGGTCTAATGCACGAGAAAGCGACGGTGTGTCGTCAGCAATAAGGGTGCATTTAATCAATTTGATTAAAAATGTGTCATGTAGTAAGCATGCAGGCAAGGGATTTACTGTGTTGCGCTTACAGCAAGGAGCGCACTACTTTTTGGTCGCGGATGCAGGCAGTGCAAACAAGAGCGCTAGCTTTGACAGCATTGCACCTGGTGCATGAAACGGAGTATACGGTCTCGTGCATTGCCTTGTGCTTACAAGAAACAAATCTCGGTCACCAGCACACAGATGTGTTTAAGAAATATAAAGTTTTCCGCGCCGACTGAGAGCAGGGGAGCCGGCTTTCTGGAAGGGCAGCCATAATAGTAAAAAGTGGCGTCGTAGTTCGTGAGCTTAAACTAAAAAATAGATTTGAAGCTGTAGCATTCACTCTGCTTACACGCAAAACCTTCACCGTTGGCTTAGTATATCTCGAGCCAGATCTCGAAGTAACCTTCCAAGAATAAAACGACCTTTTACAGCAGCTCGAAGAGCCGCATTTGGTGGTTGGAGATTTTCACGCACATTCTTTAGAGGGAAGCGAGAAAACTGATATCAGAGGTGAAATTACTCAGGATTTTATTCTGTGCTTAATCTGTGCTTAACGCAAGTAATATAAGAACCAGCGAGGCGAGAGACCGGGACACAAGCGTCAGCTTTCCAACAGGAGCATCCGTCGGGCGGCGCAAGCGCTTCGTCGTCGTTGGCGTCGGGGCTGGAACATCTTCTTCGTTCCATATGTAATAATGTTTGTTTGCTGAACTCTGCTAAACCTACATACCGCTCCCCTAGCTCGGGTAAAATGAGCTGTATAAAAGGAAAGTCCTAGACAACCGATATGGAAGATATCACCAACCTGTCCTAATGAGTTTATCAGCAGCAGCAGTCATCCTGACCAAACCGCGGCGTTGAAAGCTTCATTTAGCTGACTGGGAATTGTTTAGACATAAATCCAGTCTGCGCGATATAGTCAAGGGTTCGACGAAAGTTCTTCTGGTTAGGCAATAGTAGAAGGAAACATTTAACAGTAGAAGGAAAAATTTAACAGTAATTGACCAAGTAAAAGTAACTAATTGACATCCAGGAACCCGTACGGAATTCTTGTTCACATTGTCACTTTGTCATTGCCAATTGTCCGAAACCTCAATTTTTTATTTTGACTTGGTCAGTAACCGTTATACTTTTACTTCTGCACAATATATTTTCAGAACAGTTTAGAGTTGATAAAATAAATGAAAAGTTCACGACTTTTATCCTTCCTGCCGCACGCCTAGCTTTTCTCAGTCCTAAGAAATTGTGCGACAAAATCACAGTCTCGTAGACACGAGAACACAAGGAAGAGAAAAAACGACAGAATGAAGTTTGGAGCACTTTTGACTTTTTTGTATGTGTTCTGCCCTGCACTTAAAAATCCCGCCATGGATGGACAGTATTTATAAATAAATAAATAACGAAATAAATAAATATTCTGTACACACTCAACAAAAGAGAACCTGATAAAATTTTAAAAGGGAAGAGCTAAAGTGCGGGATGTTCGTCGCAATGCCGAAAAACATCCTGTCAAAGTTATGTGTCCTAAATAATCAGTTTGACCACGCCAAAAAAATGTGGGAGCAGGTTCATAAACTAAATGGCGGGTTCTCCCGCTTCACAATTCCTCTCCTGACCACCCCTGATGCACAAGCAAGTAGAGAGAAGCAGGCACACTATAACGGAAGCATTTCGCTATTTCTAGTCCTCGCTCTCACAAAGTCCTTTTTAGAGTACAGAAACACAGCCGAAAATCAAAAATTACTACCTAGAAGTGGCAGCACTAAAGAACCTGTCAATAGTGGAATTGCACTCCAAGAAAAAATAAAGTACTGTCTGCCGCCAACAGAGCGCACCAGGCCCCGACAGAACACATTATGAAATACTGGCTCATCTGTCTAAACCCTCTGTAGAAGCACTTTTGACTCTTTTTCAAAAACTTTGTATAGTAAAACCATGCCCGAGGCTTGCAAAAAAAACATTATTGTATCCATCTTAAAATCTGCAAACTGCCAATCTCGCCAAGCAGTTACAAGCCTATAGCCCTTAGTCTCGCTAAATATTTTGAAAGCGTCCTGAACATTAAGTTCATGTTTGTTCTCGAATCCCGAGAACTTCATGACATCCACCAGTGTGGTTTTGAAAAATCATGCTCTACATCTGATCATCTCGTCCGCCTTGAAGGCACAGTAAGAGAAGCATTTGTACGCAAACAACGCTGACTTGAGCTCTTTTTTTGTCTGGAAAAAGACGACGGCAACACATGGAGGTTCAAGATCCTATGTGACAGTGTAGACCTCGGCATCCGCAGCAGGATGCTGCAGTGTTTGGGTGATTTTCTATCAAACCATCCCTTTAAAGTACATCTTGGTGCAACCCTGTCGAAGACCCTCATTCAAAGAGAATGGTGTGTCTATTACTCATCACACTAAAAATGAACTTTACAGCGAAAACAATTCCAAAGTCCATTATGTATTCAGTCTACGCCGACCACGTCCCAATTGCGTGCACAACCTTCAGCGTACCAACATGCGCTAGACGAATACAACTGACGAAAATAAACTAGGAACATAGGCAGATGGAAGTGCATTAAAGTATTCTACACAAAAAACTGTGGCTGTTCTTTTCTTTCTTAGACAAGGAATGCGCGCTGACCTCGCCCTTTATCTGGATGAATTCGCACTACCACGAAAACACAAACACAAATTTACAACAGTAACTTTTTATAAAGATATTGACATTCCTGCTGCACATAATTAACCTCAAAAAGAAATCCTCCCGATCTTTTAACATACTCAAAGGCCTCTCACGAAAACGCTAGGGATATGATAGGACATGCCGATTGCACCTTTATCATTCCTCTTTAAGCTTTTGCTTGCATTATAGGTACACAGTGTATGATTCTGCGAGACCGTCATACTTAACACGACTGGACCCAGTGCATAACGACAACATCCTCCCTAAATAGCCTTTATGCAGAAATAAATCAAACACCCCATTAGACAGAAGAACAATGCTCACATGCGCATACACACTGAAACTCAGGCCCCAACCGAAATATCTCAGTTACCCCATAGTTACAATGTGCACTTCCAAAACACTATTAAATTATAATTCCCGGTTAAATTAAGCCTTTGCTATTCCACTTGGAGGAAAAATGCAAAGAATTTGGAATACTAGACGCACTGCCTAATATCACCAAGCGACCTGATCCTCTGCCACCTTGGCACAGCCTCCCCTCTGTATGTTACTTTACAGTAACACGCTTCCACAAAAGACAAACACCACACGAACACATGTTATAGGAGTTCTTGACACTAAGTGAAGAATGTGAAGATTACGCAGCTTTTTGCACAGATGGTTATACAACAGCACTTTACGTTGGAAGTGCTTTAGAACAAGACAAATTGAATAAAACAGTAAGGTTGCCTCAGTGTGCATCTGTTCTCACGGCTGAATGCTAGGCCATGTCCTTGGCTATAGAAAAATAATAAAGAACATTGAAAATAGTATCATTCACACCGACGCCCTCAGTGTAATGACAGCACTACATTCCCGAAATGCAATAGAACCCTTAAAGAAGATGTAACACATACTGTAGTAACAGCCGTAACGCAAGGACATGTAATTAAGTTCTGCTGGGTACCTAGTCACGTAAGAATTTGCGGCAACGAAAGAGCCTATATATGTGCCCCAGCAGACCGTAATGAAAAAATACAAAATGTAAATATACCACATAAAGAATCTATTAAATTTTTATGGATAAAACTGAGAAATAAATGGCAGACTTTGTGGAATAATAAAGCAATACATAAACTACATCTAGTTTGTCGGTCGTCGAGGAATGGAAATCGTGTAGTCACCAAGAGTTCTGGATCGTTGTAATCTTATGTCACCTTCGCATCAGACACACATACCTGACGCACACTTTCATTCGTATGAAACAAGATAAACCGGTATGTGAAGGACGTGGAGATGAGCTTACAATAAACCACATCTTACTGTCATGCACAAAACTCGAGAAGTTAAGAAAAAAAGTGTTTTCCTCAGTTTTACAACCAACAGATCCCTTCCCACCTCAGCTTGCTCCTATCCGGACGGGACGGGGGGGGGGGGGGGGGAATTTTTCTTCAAGTACGAAGTTCTTATGGACTTTCCTTTGTAGCCACACGGCTGCATTTGGGTGGATGTTAATAAGTAATTGATCTCTTATTACAAATCTATTCAACCTTCGCGTATTCCCCTAAACAACTGCACCATGGGGTGACTGGCATGCCGGTTGTGGGGCGAGGGATAGGTGCCTGCATATAGCTGCCGATGTAGGACAGCTTCCAATCTGAGCAGTATGCGGAAATACAGACGGCGCACGCGGAGCTCCTCACGGCGACCGCGTGAGTACTCGGCCTAAGAGAATCGCCCGACTCACACAAACCTCAAGGGAAACCTCCTTCGCGCGACGTGGTCTCCAAAAATGATGAGCCTGGAGTATTTTGTAGATGCAAAACGCACCAGGTTTTCGTGTTATTTCGCTCGTAAGATGGATTCTAGCGTATACATCGCAGGTGTTGCGTCAATTTTCAGTTCATTTAATTTTGCGGCTCTTGTATATCCCTATACTTTTTGTCATGGACAGTAAATTGGGTAAAGTGACAACATCTCGTATACAACAATTTTTTATTTTTATTTTCGATATCAACGTCAGAAAGAACGCATGGTTGCACATCATGCTGACGTTGTTGCCCGGTAAGTCCGGGAGAATTGCTTCATGTCGGCGGTCAGGTTCGTTGAGACACAAAGGCACATCAAAACCCATACCACAGTAGCTAGATTCAACCAAACCACTCGTACATCTAATGCGCGAGATATTTTTCGAGCCTTAACAAACTTTACACAGTGTTTCTCTAATGGACGGCTTCATGTTCTTGATAGCTGTGACATGTCAAATCAAGCAGTAAAGAAAAAAACTGCACTCAAAGGCAGCGCGTCCGGCCCCCAGCCCACAAGTTCTGTGGTTAGATTCACCTCTCGGATGCACTTTTTTGTTGTTGTTTTTTTCAAGTTTCGTATTTGAAGCATATCCAGTCCTGCAGACGGTGTGTACTACATTCTGGGTAGAATGAGTGCGGCGATTGTGGAAACAGGAGTGAAATATAGGACAGTGATTTACTCCAGCAAAAGGCGTTCCTAGCGCCCCTCTACATGGCCACGTACAGCGCAAACAGCATCCATAGCCGCCTCAGTAGGAGGATAGGTTACCTATGCTATTCGTGCGAACTTGGAAAAAAAATTTGGTGAAGTATAAGCTAGCCTCTACAGGATGCATGGGCTACTATGGGAGATCCGTGGAGAAGAAGAGCTAAAGGAAGGCGTGGTAAATTTCGCGTGAAGCCCTCTGCTTCCCCTTGCGTTGTGTGTATGCATGGAAACATAGCGGGGCGCGGCGTCCTTGTGTGGCGCCACCACACGCACCAGCGTTTGGAAGACCAAGAGGTGGTCAGCCCTGCCCTTCACAACAAACGCGGCTGCCCTGCACAGATGACGCGTCCTTCAGCTGGCTGCCGCTCCTTCTCCAGGCCTCCTGGGGCCTCTTCAATAAATGTGGACAACTCTCCACACATGCGTTTCATTCATTGTCCTATAGTCCAAGTAGCAGAGATTCGTCTGCAATATTTTTGTCCGTCCGCCCGTGCAAGGACGGACAACTCATTTGGGTAGAAGAACGCCGGCCTGTGTCTTAATAAGTATGCACTCTATAGCCACATATGCACATGGCCGCGCAGGTTTCCAGATGAGGATATACGAGAACGAATAAGAGAAAGAAGTGTGGCGGATCAGGCTAGTTGGTGCAAGTATGACATTTTTCAAAGCGCTAAAACAGCACGGAGCGTTCGTCCCTGTCTCTTCTTGCTTCATCCGTGTTGTTTTAGCGCTTTGAAAAAAAGAGAAAGAAGATAGCCTTGAACTATACAAGGGCTTCTATGAAAGCATCCGTGAGAGAGACGCAGAGAAAAGAGTGAAAAGACGTCCTACAACATGGAATGCAATAGGGCGCTCCCATCGTGCTCCGCGGGGTTGGGTTCTCATGGATACTGAAGGGTATTCGTACCGAGACCGGCTCCCACTGTGCAGGGAGCAGCGCTTCGTACGAGCATCTGTGACGCCCCTAAGTGCAAAGTTACTCGTCATTTTCTGTCCCTTGTGTCCTGTTTCTTCCGCAGGCTGTTCACCCATCAATAGGCCACATCTTTAGTAATTTATTTGCTTAGTAATACCTCAGTCAAAAGCCCCCAATGAAATAATAATGAATGAGGGATGGGCTACTCAGCTATTTAGTCATTCAGTTGACGATGGATGGTAGATGATGATACACTATCCCATACCACCACTTTAGTGAACTCTCTTGTCGTGTTTCTAATGGGCGTTTTCTTCTTGGCTGTCGAATCAAGGCATGAGCCGCTCCACGCAGTGAAGTGGCACGAGCCGTCACGGACCAAAGGGCTATTTGGGATATATCAAATGCAATCGCTTTTGAGGAATGCAGACTTATGTGGATGACGTTAACGCACAGTTGCGCAGACCTGATCGCACCGCTGCTCAGCTCAAAATTACGCCAAGCTCGAAAAAATGGGCATAGCAGTCTTAGGAAAGAAGCGCTTTCAGTAAGCGCTATGAAAAACGCAAACTTCACCGACATGACGGGAAAAGAAAGCCGCTGAGCGAATATGCTTCCTGACCACAATTTAAAACCACCATGTTATTACTGCTGCATTGTGAATGACTCAACTTTCTTCGCTGCGATGAGGTTAAAATCGCTTTGCGCCTTCGCTTTAGCCGCTCTCAAAAGTAAACTGAAAACACCAATTCGTTATGCCTAAAGCAGACCTCGTCGTTTATACAGCGGTCACTAGGCTGCATTAAGCGCGCACGGCGGCGGTGAGAAGCCGCTTCAGGTATTGTAATTGATGGTGAAATGTTACGTGGTTTCTGTTGCTGCGCGTCAGCGCCATTTCTCACCTACACGAGCGTAAGGTAACCCAATAAGGTGCTCTACAGCACTCCTCTGAAATCCTTCCAAAACTTAACATTCTCTCTCTCTATCTTTCTCTCTCGCACAGCGCTGCTGCCCAATAAAAACGCGCACCGTAGGTATGTCCAGAAAGCTCACGCTGCGAAGAACATGTTATATGACCCCAGGTAGAGAAAAACATCGTTGTTGTGGCAGACGAAAAAAAGAAGCACTGATTGAGTTTTTCAAAGAGCCGCTGAGTGAGCTTGAAACAAGATTCTCGTGCTTCTGGACGGATGAGATCGCCCACCCACCTTCACAGCGCGGATTTTCGCCAGTCCACTAGCCGTCGGCGCCGCGGGTTCGTGTGGTGTTGCCAGCCAGCTTGAGACCGTGGTCACACGAAAACTCGGCCTTCGCGCCAAACACGATTCCCGAATAGCGCCCAGTGCCGCTAGCGATGTCTTCCGGAGCACCGCATTCCACGGCTGCAGCAGAGAACGTAGCTTGGCTGAGAATAAGTGTAGCAGGAATGAAGAAGGCATAATTCACTCGCCAAAAAAGAACAGCCTATGTAATAAACTGTCTAATTGTCTCAGGGCACACATAATATGAAATGGCTTGGAAAGGAGTATGTGCTATGTGCGCTCATAATCTCTGAAACCAGAGGAGACAAGAACAGATGCCAATCTAACCCACTCACTAGGAGGCGGCGAGTTTCTGCAAAAATGTGACATTAGGGTGCCCCAGGTTCGACCTGACACCACAGCCCATTTTTATGGTGGTCTTCATTCGTTCGAGCAACAATTATAAAATATGCGTGCCGGTGCACCGAGGCTAGCCACACTACAGGGTGTGAAACCCAACAGTGTGATTATGGTCGCGTAATCAGCTTGAAATCACCATTGTCTGGGACTTTCTTCTGGATAATAGCAAAAGTCTAATAGAAAGCATTTGGATATCAGCTACATATAGAGAAATCATAGCTTACAAAGACTGTGCACTCAAAGAAAAGGGGAGCTCTTAAGCCTAAAAACCAAGTTGGCGATCCTCTAGGTGATATGCATAGGTGCTATCCAGCAACAGCTGTGGGAACTCTATTGAAGGCCCGCTCGTTGAATGGGGCTCGCTGCACATTCTCGGACTGGTCATAGATGCTATCAGCCGCACTCTACTAACTGGCCTCGGCAAGGAGTTGATCCGCATCTCTTCTTCGGCCTTACAGACGCGTTCGGTCCCTTTTTTGCGCATAATGCTGCCATTGCTGAGCAGTCTTCTTTGCTCCAGAGTCAAAACCGCGTCGTGTTCCAGGAGCAGTATTCTGCAACCTTTCGTTTCGGTTTCCTTTTGTTTAGTCGAGACGCCAATTGTGACAAAATTTAACAGGAGGTGGCGAAGCAAACGACCGAGCTCTGGCACGGGGCCAGTCTTCCGCTAGCCGCCCCACAACAGCCGCATCCAGTCCGGCCGTGTCACATGGACCACGTTCCGCCAATTCGTCGCACAAAGAATTTTGTTCCCGAGGCGGAATTCGCGCCGATAAAGTTCGTTAGGCATGTTAAACGCGTCGTCGTACTCCGTCATTCGTCGGCGTTGGCGCTGGTCCTTCAGTGAGACATTGGCGCGGGGTGCGTTTCTGCCACGACCAACCCCATCCACCAGTTTGGTGGGTTGAATGCTTCGCAACCCACAGATCAATTGGAAAGGCCTTTATCCTGCAGCGGCACTAACCGCACAGCTGATGAATACAATTCATACGGCACCCACAACATCACCAGTGGCAATCACCAGTAAAACTGTACCAATGCTCAAATCTTCGTCAAGAGCTTTGTCCGCTCAAAAAGGATCCGTGAAACGGCGGTCGCCGCTCAACTGCTAATTTAAAAAGTTAAGACGGAAATGTAATATTAGCGCAGCGTTTGGTGGAGCGCTTAGTTATACACCTGTTGAATGTGTGCGAATATTCTGCTGCTATCAGAGTGGCCGTAACGAAACGCGTAGTTCTACATCCGCTTTCTTGAAGTCCCGAAGTATGAAAGTGTTTGTTCTTTTCTCTCCCACTACTCTTTTTAACAGCCCACAACAGCAGTCAGCGCCCAAAACTGGCCAACAGCTCAGAACACTTACTCTATGTTCTTTGTACACTCCCACATCGGACTCACTGCTAATACTGGAGAGGATTTCCTTGCGCAAAGAACATGATCACAACTTGCAGCAGTGAACGTTCTGAAAGGCGCCAACCTCAAAAAGTAACATGTGGGTGGCGAACCTTCATACCTATCTTGTTTTGCAAGAGGTATCCTGCGAGAAAAAACCGCTCTCCTGTTTCGGCTGCGCGCGGGCAAAGGCTACATGTCAACGTGGTTGCGGAAGATTCGTCATGCCCTGTCACCTCTGTGCTCGTATTGTGGTGTGGGGGTGGACGTGCAGCGTTTCTCGCTAATGTGCCGAGCATTTCAGGCCGAGAGCTGAGCCTTGCTGCGCAACCCGATAAGATGAGGAAAGCAATTAGAGTCGTTGTGTTGGGCGCGTGGTAACTTAGCTATTTCTGATGTCTTGAGAGGGCACTGCCCTTTCAAGACCAGTGGTAGATCAGTAATCTCTTTTGACCCAAGAGTCACAGAACGGTTAGCGACAGAACTTTCAAAATGCTAACACCGCTTACGCATTAATTCATGCCACCTCCGCAACCATCGTCACGTTAAACCGTCCCGGAAACCAGGTTTCTTTCACTTATAAGAACACCCCCTATTGATGCAGAAGACAGCATAATAGTATTAGCTGTTATTTTAACCATTCGAACGATTTTGATCACTCAGCCGCTATTGACAGTCGTATGTGTGTCTTGCCAGCATAAAACAACTATTGCGACTACAATTGCCTGCCATGAATGTGATACAGGGCAAAGGGTCCTTGGCGTCTGGTGGTTATACTCAATGTGGCTCTCGAGCTTCGGTGTGTTCCATTGGGCGTCGTACAGAATGGCCTCTCCCTCCAGCCGGTAGCCCCTGTTGCACTGGTAGCGCACGCACCTTGGGAACACGAACTCAGAGTCCAACAGGCGGCCATCGTGGACGTCACCCGGATGGCCACACGACACCGCTAAGGGTGTTGAAAGCGGCATAATAGAACAGTGTCGGGTTGCAATTAGGTGAACACAACACGTTACTGCTTCACCTGTTTGCCATCTCACGGACTCGGGCTGAGTAAAGTCAAACATGACAAGATGGCGAAGGCGTTTCTTTTTCGGTAACTATATCAGCGATTTTAACAGATCTGCTGTTACCTGATCCTCCCCAGCTGTTTTTCCCCTTTTCATTGCTTCTAAGGCTTTCTTTACTTCATCTTTCGTTACTGGCGGGATGACGCATTGCTGCGCACTGCTGTCTTTCTCATTAACGCTCTGATTACATTGGCTACTGTACAGGTCTGTGTAGAACTCTTCGACTACGTTAACTATCTTATCCATATTGCTAATGACATTGCCCTGCTTGTCTCTTAATGCATACATCTGGTTTTTACCTATGCCTAGTTTCCTCTTCACTGTTTTTAGGCTACCTCCGTTCTTTATAGCATGCTCGATTCTCTCCATAATAAACTTCCTTATGTCGGCTACCTTGCGCTTATTTATTAACTTTGATAGCTCCGTTAGTTCTATTCTATCGGTAGGGTTAGATGCCCTCATGTTTTGGCGCTTCTTAATCAGATCTTTCGTCATCTGAGATAGCTTCCCGGTATCCTTTCGAACTGTCCTACCGCCTACTTCTACTGCGCATTCCGTAATTTTTGATGTCAGATTATCGTGCATTGAATGAACATCAAGATCATCTTCCTCAGTTAAAGCCGAATATCTGTTTTACAGCGATATCCTAAACTCCTGTGCTTTCGCTCTTACGGCTAACTCGTTAATGGTCTTCTTCTTCGCTAGCTTCTTCCGTTCCCTCTTCAAGTCTAAGCTAATTCTAGACCTTACCATTCTGTGGTCACTACAACGCACCTTTCCGAGGACGGCCACATCCTGAATGATGCCAGGTTTAGCGCATAGTATGAAGTCGATTTCATTTTCAATCTCACCATTGGGGCTCTTCCAGGTCCACTTCCTGTTTACTCGTTTGCGGAAGAAGGTATTCATGATCCGTAAATTATTTCTATCTGCGAATTCAACTAATAACTCTCCCCTGCTATTTCTAGAGCCTATCCCATAGTCACCTACCGCGTGGTCGTCAGCCTGCTTCTTGCCAACCTTCGCATTGAAGTCGCCCATCAGTACAGTGTACTGAGATTTTACTTTATTCATTGCTGATTCTACGTCCTCATAGAAACTTTCAACGGTCTGGTCATCATGGATAGATGTGGGTGCGTAGGCCTGCACCACTTTCAGCTTGTACCTCCTATTCAGCCTAATTACTATAGCTGCTACCCTCTCGTTAATACTGTACAACTCCTCTACGTTGCCAGCTATATCCTTATTAATGAGGAATCCGACACCTAGTTCTCGTCTATCCTCTAACCCGCGATAGCACAGTATGTGTCCGTCCTTTAGTACTGTATACGCCTCACCTGTACTCCTAACTTCACTAAGCCCTATCACATCCCATTTAATTCCCGCTAGTTCCTCAAACAGCACTGCTAGGCTAGCCTCACTAGCTAAAGTTCTAGCGTTAAACATTTCCAGGTTCAGATTCCAATGGCGGCCTGTCCGGATTTTATCAGTTCTTTTCGTGCAGGGCGGCTCCTCTAATTTAAGTTCAGTCCCATTTACATCCCAAACACAAAAAGGAGCCGGTCGTGGCCGACGGCTACTGCACGTAGTTTGAGGTGCCCCAGCAGTAGTCACACGAAGAATGAACTTCGTTTACGCAGGCTGAAAGAAATAAATTGATATTTTTCAAACAATTCAGTTATTAGATTTTCCCATGGCAATAGGCAAGTTGGTCTGACACGACTGTGTCTCATCTTCATCGTCCTGTGTCTGCGCCGTTCCTTTTTCTCAGTTTGAAGCACTATAGGAGCGTGTGCATACACGCCGGTTGAAGAATGCTTTTCCAGGGTTTTGTAGCGATAGCTACATTACGGTAGCATTTCGAGCCTTCAGCGTGGCGGCGCCGCCATGCTGTCACGTGGTGCGGAGCAGCTGCCGGCAGTGCGGCGTCGTGTCTGATCACGTGGTTCGTCACGTGGTTGGTAACGTGACCAAGTTCCACTCGGCCAGCTGTAGCTATCGCGGCACTCCAGGTTTAACCAGAGCTAAACCACCTCCAATTTTTTCATCCCTGAGAAGGCATTGTTTTATCATTTGTGGACACATCTGCTTTTAGTGAAACAGGTCCTATTTGGTTATGAATATACACTCTATTGGGCACATTAAATAAGATACGAAAATAAACGGAGCAGTACAATACCATTTGATTAACCGTGATTTTATAGCATGTCGCTATCAGCAGAGCTGCGAGCCTGCAGATAGCAGAGCCTTTGGAGGAAATAAACACACCCCCGTCTTCCCCGGCTTGAACTTCGATTGCATCCAAACATTGTGCAAGATTTTTTTATCTTTGTTGCGCAACTAACTTCACAACTGGCAATGTTAACATCACAAAAATCGATGTCACACAGTAGTGTAAAGTTGTTCTTGCAACTCCGGTTACAAAGTTCCAGTCGGTGCGAAATTGCAAGCTGCGTTAATGCGGCGTTCTGGTTAGCTGCACATCGGAACCAATAGACGTGGAGAGAAAGATCTTACTTTTCCTCAAGGGTGCACTGACGGAGCGGATTAGAACTCGAGCACTCTTATACATTATCCCTAAAGTGTATAGGTAAAACAACATCGATGCGAAATCCGTCGATGAACATGTACGTCGCAAGACCTGCAGCATGAAAAAAATGGAGGGGACACTCAAGCTCCGCCTTGAGGGTATGACGCAATAGGGTAAAGGGTTATGAATTCCTTACCTAGACCAACTTGCTACTCATTTTTATTTATTAATCCTTCCGGGATTTTTCGCTCACAGCCAACGCCTTCGACGCCACGTGAACCTGATGCTACTGATGCTACGTACGGTGAGACGGACGCGCGGAGCGGCAAACCACGTAGAAGCGCTGCCAGGCGTCTTCCCGAAACGCGCGGGACTCAAGTTGCAGTCGTAGTTCGTCGGCACATCGTTCTCGACAAACCTGATGCCACGAGCGCCAGCATAGCTTCCTCGCCGAACTAACGGGCAGCAAGCCGCAAAGCTTCGTGGTGAACGCGCCTTGGATGTGCGCTGCGAGGAGGAGGAGGAGGAGGAGGAGGAGGAGGAGGAGGAGGAGGAGGAGGAGGAGGAGGAGGAGGAGGAGGAAGTGGTTTTAGTGGGCGCCGCCTGATGGCGCTACGCGCGCTCCAAGCGAAGAGGGAAAGTAGCGGAAACGTACTTTGCTACTCGCTTAACTGAGACTTCTGTAATTTCCATGCTCATAATTACTAATATACACCACAGTACATGTCTCTAAAGCACCCTTCAAGACAACACCGTATTCACTAGACGCGCCTTTGTTCATTCCAAACCATCGAGCTGGCGTGGCGGAATCGAACCAGGGCCTTCGGAGTGTGAGATGAGTGCACTAACCACTCCGCCACGCCAGCCTTTCTTTTTTGACAATAAAGAAAAGAAGAGCTAGAGTGGCGGAGTGGTTAGCATGCTCGTCTCGCACTCCGGAGGCCTTGGTTCGATTTCCGGACTCGATCAATTTCCTACTCGGTTTTATTTATTAATGCTTCTGGGATTTTTCGCTCACGGCCAACGCCGCCGACGCTGACACCGGCTTTTCTGCGACACGGGGCCCTTAATGCTATCGCGTTAAATGTATGAATAACTCCAGGAGCTTACTATAGCTGACACAGAAAGGCGTAACTGTGTTCTGTTCACAGATGGTGTTAGCTTTTGATTGCGGCTTCATCAGCAGCAAATTCGGTCCGTGCAGAGCTGGACCTCAAACACAAGAGACGCCCGAAGACCTTGTCGCTCGACGGCATAACATTTAGGGTCTGTGCTTGAGTAATACTTCTTGGGGGGCTAGGTGGTGCATGTTTCCAAAAAAAGTTTGTAGCGCCGAAAAGGACAACACATAGCAAGCGAGACGGGGCAGTCGACGGGGCAGTCGCCTGTCCCATCTCGCTTGCTTTGTGTTGTCCTTTTAAGCGCTATAACTCTTATCTGTACTTCCGTGTCACACGAAAACACTGTGGTCAGAGAAAGCTTAATTATTTCTGTAATATTCAGAAAACGGTACAACCGTTCCAACACTGCCCACAGCGGCTTTGTGTGCATTGCGCGATGAGCAGGTTAAGTATATTGCGGGTTATGTTTTCAGTCGCAATGTTCTTTTTGTCCGTCAGCATGTCTCATTGAACAAAGCGCAAATCCTGTTAAGTTTCAAGACATTTTCGTAGCCTGTGCAAAATTTTAGTCCCGCTGCATGTAGCCATGTAGCAATCTTGATTCAAACAGGAAGCAGTGTGTTTTAGACATGCCAAACTCTGGACAGGGGAGAGTAAGGGGAAGGCAGGCGAATAACGCATGCGAAATGCCAAGCATTACATGCGGTAAATGTCGACACTCCCCACTCGCTATGCAGAGAGAAAAAGGTGGCTTCTGCATCAAGTAATGCGGGCGACATTCGCAGCAAAAATAAAATGCAGGCTTAAGCGGCGTTTACTTGCAGGGGAGCGGGATAACCCGCCTATGAATCTGTGGATTTATTGCAGTTCGTAAACACGATTCACAACTGTTGGTTCACAGTTCCAGAACGGTTAAAACTGAGCAAAAGACGAGGACACAGGAAACAAGGAACACACTGCGCCCGTGGTGTTTTCTTCTGGAACTATGAACCAACTAGCCCACAAGAACGTCCTATGTATTGATGCAGACGAACAAGAACACATCGCTGAAATCACTCACTGCGTCCAGTAATGATAGCGCATTAAAAAAGTGTCCTACATACGTCTGCAGTCGTGTGAGCCGATATCCCAGTACAGTGACCCGTCTTCTTTCTTGAGGCAGGTTCCATTCCAAGTATCGACCTCCCTCGGTGTGTATCCCGGCCCACAACGGTACCTTCACAACGCAAGGGAGCACTTGCAACCATGACAGGGTGGAGAACGTACCGCTGACACGACACACTGTGATGGTTCGTTCTCAGTAAACTCAATGCTTCAGGTGCATTCGCTCGACGTGCATTTTCGAGCTACTAAAGCAGGCGATACAAATACCGACCTTTAGTAGGATTAGCCTGAGACAGTGGGCCGCGGAAAACATGTGTGGCGTCAGGTAGAATTGTGCCGAAGGTTTGTCTTCACCAGAATTGCGTTGAACGACACAGCTTTGAAGGATGCTGAGTTAATCCTGGCAAAAAATGCTACGCTGCATGTGTACAATGCAGCTTAGACGACTGCAGCCAAGGTCAGGGGATTATACTTTCATTTTAAACATTGACTTGTCTTGCTTTTACTTTCATAAATTTTCGTTTTTATGTGAATAGTCCTTCGCTTCGATACGTCCAGATTATCAAGCAGCGATTGGTCGCACTTTAGTGCTGGTACGCAGTCCAGCGCGCTGTGCAAACTTGGATCGCGCATAAATGATTTCACTGCCATGTGACACAATTTCCTAATAAGGTGTTGTCATGGATCTGCAACGGATAAAATGTTTACCGTATATATGGCCTGAACTAATCGATCACATGGCTAGCATGAGGGGTGAAGATTCCACAGACCACTCTCTAAATTCGAACTAGCAGGGGACCTAACTCTTTCTCTAATTATGCGCGTTTCGAATTAAAGAAAGCATTTTTAAAGTCCTCGATGTTTGACCAAAGCGTCGGTTAGAATAGGCCGGATGGTATAATTAGGCTAATTCGAATTAACTTCAGCCCACTGTGCATTTCTACAGACGCAATATGACGTTTCATTGACGCCCGCACAATCTTTCGACAAAGCTATTTGCGCAAGACACCACGCACAAGGGTAAGGCGTAAAAAAAAGTAAAGCAAGCGCTATAAGTTTACAGCGAAACAGTGGTGCACATCAGAACTTACCACTGAGCAAATTGAAAAACGTCGATGGTATCAGAATATTGATGATGGTGATGTTGAATTTTCACGCGCAAGGGCAGCTTTGGGCAAACAGGGCCATGGCACAATCTTATGTTATTTTTCTTTATACGAGATGGGTCCAAGATCCATATGCACTCCAGAGAAGCCAAGAACCAGGCCAGGGGAAAGCTTGTACCCATTGCGTCACAGGTGGCTACCCGGAGGCACTGGTGACCAATTCCCGCATCTATAGGCCACCGCTGCAGTGGCAGCAGAGATGAGCGCAAGCAACGGCGAAACCAGCAGCGAAGAAACAGCAGGACAGCGCGTACCCTGTGTTTTCTCACATTGCATTCCCACGAAACAACAGCAACAACAAAAGCAACCATTCCAGTTTGCCCGTTGCTGCATGGCGCTTGTCTCTTCTACACATACGAAAACTGCTGCTTATTGTGGTGCTTAGCAATTTGTATACTGCCCAGCACGCCATTGTGCATCAAGCGCTAAAAATAGATAGGCTAATTAGGCGTTTCACTGAATACGAGATATGTGAAATGGGACGATTCGCACAGGTAGAAGGCTCAGTACCTACAAGAGCTATTGAGGAGTGCTTTCCGCTTATGTTTATAACAGTGGCGTAGCCAGAAATTTTGTTCGAGGGGGGCTCATGTTGCAGCGCGGCCTCCTCCTCATCGAATTTGTAGAATTATCAAAAACATGAATCATAATCGCATTGCTATTCTCAATGCTTGCGTATTAGATGCTGAAAACAAATTCTTGAACGCTACGCACTTTTAAGACTAGTAAAATATGTATTTTTTATAAAAGAATATATTCGTATGCCCCAAAAACTGTGACAGAAATAATTCTGATATGAATGCTTCCATCTTTTTTGTCTATTTAGTAAGTAAAGAAAATGTCTCATGAATTTTAGAACGATTTCAGGTGGAAACCAGCAAATATTGCATGTCCTGATATGAATAATCAAGTTGAGGACAAATATTTTAACATATCTTTGTCATTCCAGACCTTGTTTACAATTCTGTAGATATGCAATTGCCAGGAAGAAATCTCAGTGACGCTTTCCTTCGTTCCAATGTATTGCGCGGGCGGGTGTATTGTAAGTAATTGCACCGAAATTATAGTCGCAAGAGAGAGCGCATATAAAAAGCAGGAGTTCTGCCAAATATACATTAGAAATGCGAAGATACACTGGAATATCACAAGTGCGAAGACACAGCTTGAGAAAGGGCAAAAATTCGTCGCTGGAAACAAAGTGCTGGAAACAAAACATGGCAAAGAGGATATTTAAGTATACGTCTATACTCTCATAAATCTACATACCTAAGTTAAAGTTGCTCTATATAATATGTCAAACAAGCCAAGTAAACATGTTGCGCAATCACACATAGTAACCGTTACGCATAGAATGACAGACTATCCTGCAAGAATAAAACTCTGATCGCAGAAATCGTAACAAGTATTGGGGCCATGCTGCAGTCGCGACAGCGCCATATGAATAGAATAATTGGGAAGAATGCAGAAATCAATACGCAAATGTGTAGTTTACCTGCCTGCAAAGTAGCAACAATCAGTCTGCACAGAAAATTAAAGAAGGGTATTGGTCTGGCTCAAAAAAGAAGTAAAAGCAGGTAGCTAAAAAAGGAAAAAAAAAGGAAGGACATACGAAAGTCACGGATGATGCGACAAGTTGAACTACCCACTATCCGAGAGTGTTTGTAGAGAAACGCATTGTGGGCCGGGCTTTAATCAGCAAGGTCGGTCAAATTGATGTCCTCGTAATTTTCGCATTCCCATGATAGCTTTGATCATGATGCTAACTGTTACAATAAATGGCAAAGATTTCTGTGCTTTTAAAGGCTAATGAATAGTCATATGTTTTTCCAATTACGCGTTTTACGGACCTGAAGGAACACAGCTTTTTACTTACCAGGAAATCAAGCCCGAGTTCGCAATGATCGCGCCGAAATGTCTTTTCAAGTGTGAAAAAGACATTGTAGACAAAATCTAGCATAATATCCAGCGCCGGTGGTTGTTCTGGTCAGCGGTGCATAACAGTACGAAAAAATTTCGAGAGGGGCTAAAGCCCCATAAGCCACCCCACTGGCTACACCCCTGGTTCAGTTGGAAACCAGCCAATATTGCATGTCCTGATATGAATAACCAAGCTGAGGACAAATATTTTAACATACCTTTGTCATTCAAGAACCTTGTTTATAAGTTTGAAGAGTCAACAGTCAGAATGCCTTGTCAGCAGCGAGCGCTGCCATCCTGTAAAAACACATATATTTCAAGCGCAGCAGAGCCAGGCTTTGGCATACATTTGGCCCGGTAACGACGCTGCGAGGCTATTTCAAATCGTGGCACAGCCTCTTTGTTCCTCAGACATTTTAATTCTTCAGGGTGATGAAACATTGCTGCGGCAAGCATCAGCTCATATGTGTAACTTGGAAATTCTTGCAGTTGAAAAACATCATTACTGGGACACAATGCATGAAAACATTCATTTGCAGTTTTTTATGGTTATGATTTGAACATTATAATAACGTTAGAATTTGTATTGTTGGTTTATGGTTATGATTAAAAAATTAAAATAAAGCCGCCGCGGTGGCTGAGTGGTTATGACGCTCGGCTGCTGGCCTGAAAGACGCTGGTTCGATCCTGGCCGCGGCGGTCGAATTTCGGTGGAGGCGAAATTCTAGAGGCCCGTGTACTGTGCGATGTCAGTGCACGTTAAAGAACACCAGGTGGTCGAAATTTCCGGAGCCCTTCACTACGGCGTCTCTCATAGCCTGAGTTGCTTTGGGACGTTAAACCCCTGTTAACTAAACTAAATAAAAAATTAAAATAACATTTATAACACAGCATCAGCATGTTCACTTCTGACGTTAAACGAACGTTTACCATGCACCATGAAACGTATATTTGTTCATTTTTAACATTAGCCGAGATTCTAATGCAACATGTAACGTTACTGCAACTTGCACTGGAATTTTATAACATTATTGCAATGCTCAACGCTACTTGGGTGGCCGCAGTGCAAAAACGCCATTGTGCTGTGCGACTATCGGTGCACGCTAAAGATGTCCGAAAGAGATGCGGAGAACTCCACTACGGCGGCCCTCAAAGCCCACGGGCAGCTTCGAGACGCTAAACCTGACATACTCCTACCTACACTAAACTTAAAGGGACACTGAAGTGATTGTTGGGGCATATTCTAGTGCAATAGATCTGTAGATGTGGTCTTTGTGGGTATTCCAGTCAAATGTGAAAGCTCTGCATGGTCCCTATAATTTAGAACTAATTTTTTAATCGTTGCTCGCTGTAGCTCACAACCGACTAGGGCGATACCTCACCGTCCCTCCCCCCCCCCCCCCCCGATGACGTCAGTGGGCAAACTGGGCGAGCTTTTGTAGGGTCCACGCAGAGCTTTCAAATCTGACTCGAACCACCTCTACAGGTCTGTCACACTAGAGTATGCGCAACGAAATCATTTTGAGGGTCCCTTTAACTATTGCCTCATTTCATCGGCGAGATTTTCACTGCTCATTGTCAACATGACAATAACGAAATAAGGTGCTCAGTTTCGGGTGCCTAGTATTAAAGGAATCAAATTCCTCGTTTTCTTTTGAGCACGTTCGTGCAATTGTGGTCATGGAAGTCGCCTTAGGTTTCTAATCTTCAGGATTAAAAGGAAGTCATCCTTGTCAGCGGCAGATGTTTCTCTTGTGACCCTCAAAAGCCGAATTCGTTTGCGTTAGCAGAATAATGACAGTGCGCAAAGGAAACTAAGGAAAATCTTGCTGTAGACCATCAATTTGCGCTCACTGTTTCCATCAGAAAACACAGGAAAGTGAAATCAGGAAGATCTAATCACGTGAGCGTGGAGCCTACGGGAAACTCTTCCTGGAACTCCCCTGCTTGCTGCACTTGGAGGTGGATGAACAGGCTTGGTGGCTCCATACATTCTGCACGGGAGGAGGAACGGTTCACAAGCACATAGCGACAGCTCTTGGAAGATGAAACCTTCACTGACAGGCTCTCTTTTATGTCAGACTGTTGCTTTCCACCGCGCATAAGCTTATTTGAGACGCACACATCGAGTAAGAAAGGAGCTTCCCTTCTAAAGCTAGCATGTCTTCTTGCCTGCGTTACTTGCATTAGCTGTTTCATAATACTAATCAAGATATAACTAAACTCGAAGCAGCTCATAGAAAAGCAGGGAAGTTTATATTTTACAAATACAAAATGACTGATTCGCCTACTTAAATAACGAGAACAGAAGGAACCAAATCATTGCAGGATCGTGCTAAACTCGCGTAGCTGAAATCGTGTATCAACTATAATAATTCGCCACCTAAAACTCGACACAGTAAAATATATTTCCCTTTCCGAAGCAAAACCAACGCGTCATAAACATTCACATTGTGAGTATCTTTTCCATAATGACTGCTTTAGGTACTCATTTCTCCCACTAGCAAGTATAGAATGGGCTCAGTAGAGGATGACTCATGACTGTTGCCCTACTTAATCCATTACTAACATAGTTCATCACTGAAAACATTTAATATTAAGGCTTAAGCCTTTCTTGGCTCATGAGTGGCGCGGACGGAAGATGTAGACGGAAGTCGTCCGCTGTCAATCATAAGTTTACGGTAAATAAAACAAAAATGCAAAAGTTCACTACGCAACAGTTCTTAAGCTACACATATGTAATGAAATAAAAAGGAAAAAATATAAATAAAACAAAACCAAAATAACAAAAGAAAAAGTAAAATCATTAAAAAATAAATAAATAAAACCAAGAATCAAAATGAAACACAAAATGGCAGAAAAAAATGAAAAATGGAGGAAGAAAGATGGCAGGGAAAGGCTTTCGCATTTCCTCTCAGAAGCAGACAAGGACAATCCTGTAATTTTTGCACTGGACAGTTTAGTTTATGGGGGTTCAACGTCCCAAAGCGACTCAGGCTATGAGAGACGCCGTAGTGAAGGGCTCCAGAAATTTCGACCACCTGGGGTTCTTTAACGTGCACTGACATCGCACAGTACACGGGCCTCTAGAATTTCGCCTCCACCGAAATTCGACCGCCGCGGCCGGGATCGAACACGCGTCTTTCAGGCCAGCAGCCGAGCGCCATAACCACTCAACCACCGTGGGGGCCTTTTTGCAGTGGACATTATGTCGTCTTATTACCTAATAATTTCCCGGGTTGTTCTGTTTCGTGATTATCATACACTGGCCTACACTATACCTACACTGTAGTGCAGGTTTTTCATGCTTCAACTTTTATTTATTCTACGCAGCATTAAATAAACTAACTTCCAATACCGCGTTTATCCCTTTGCAGTGTACGTGCACAATATTTATTGTATTCTCCCTTGTGTATATTCCATTAAGCAGCATTGTTTTCGACATTTTTCATGTGTTATTTGGTTATTTACGTTACAGCTTTGTTGTGTTTGCATTTTATCATTTTTTGTTTTCTCTTAACGTTATGACCAATTGAATATTCTCGTAATAGACCGTTATATCTTCAACACAACCGCGCCCTCCTCCCACAATCCCAAATAGGATTAGCTGTATGTGTAAATAAATGAAATGAATTACTTGCATTGTTTGTTCTCGCTTGCATCGTGCAGTGGCAGTATTTTCGTCGTGGTCCCCCTTGTAGCGAAAGCGATGGGGTAAGTCTCCCGCTCAGTGCCTGATCAGGCAAGCCGTCTTGTCTCACCTGCGTATCTAACCGGAACACGTATGACACGATTTTTCACGCAGCTGTTTCATGCTTACTGTTTAACGTTTACTAGGTTAACAGCACCGCAACGCGTTTCTCAGGCACCACCCGCTGCAGTGGCTCAGTGGATTTGGCGTTCAGCTGCTGATCCCAATGTCACGCTTTCGATCCCGGCCACGGCGGCCATATTTCGATGGAGGCGAAATACAAAACTGCCCGTGTGTTGTGCGGCGGCAGCGCGCGTTAGAGAACTCCAGGTAATCCAAATTAATCTGGAGCCCTGCATTCTGACGTCCCTCGTAGCCCATGTGTCACTTCGTGACGTTAAATTCCACAATTTGCAATTCTGTTTCTCGGGCACCGTAGAAAGGTTACGAGATTGGCTTCTAGCACAAGTCCACGTTAAGGCCAGTGAGCCCTGGTGATCGCCTCCTAGTGACTTTTTTTTTAGCCTGCTGAGGCTTTGGGTGACGGAACATCTTCCGGAGCTCATCCGCAATGACTTAGGTGAGCGCGTCTTCCTAGATCGGTCGTAAAGGATGTAGCTAAGCTGATGGGTAGCGTTTTGTCACTTCTCTGTTTGAAAAGCTGATGATATTTGCACCGCGATTGAGCTACAAGCAACCTCGTACTTACCACGGTGATTTAACAACCGGTATTATTAGGAGGTTGCTCGCATGCACTCTTAGCTATTGGGCGGCGGGGTTGAACACGGCCGAACACCGCATCGTCAATGAGTAAAAATGATCGCGAAGGCAGTGTCTTCGTGAGATTGGTGGCTACTATGAGCCACTGCCGCTGCATGGAGTACAGCGACTGCCCCATTTCGTGCTTAAAAACTGGGGATGAGCACGTCGCTGACCTCTGGTGGGATCGCACACGGAAATGCGTGAAAACGCCAGTCGCTGTCACAATACAGATCGATGGATACCGGCAGCCAGGTATTCACGCATTGGAATTAATAGTTACGAACTATTGTCATCAGAGAGCTAAGAAAACGTCCCGGCAATTAATGCAGCCCGGTAGGAAAAGAAACACTTTAATACAGCAATCTGGCTATAGCCTATTCTTCAGCCTATATAGCCTATTCTTCAGTAGTTGGGCATACCTGACTAGAACATTTCGTATGCCAATATCGGAGAGTAGAAAATCAACTCTACTCTAGCGCTGATAAAAATACGTTCCACAGTTTACATAACGCCCCAAATCGTGCAAATCACCTGCTGGTGTGATTTATCGGCAAATGAATTCAGCCACCGAAGTTTACAGGCAAGTGAGCAATAAAAATTGCTGTTAATGAAGGGAGCCATATAAATTGCTGTTATTCTAAGAGCGTTGTCAGGACCAATGATTTGATTTAGATTTGATGTATGGGGGTTTAACGTCCCAAAGCGACTCAGGCTATGAGGGGCGCCGTAGTGAAGGGCTCCGGAAATTTCGACCACATGGGGTTCTTAAACGTGCACTGACATCGTGGAGTACATGGGCCTCTAGAATTTCGCCTCCGTCGAAATCCGACCGCCGTGTCCGGAATCGAACCCGCGTATTTCGGGCCAGCAGCCGAGCGTCATAACTACTGAAGTATACCGCGGCGGCTAGGTCAGAAAAAGTATTCGAGTGAACAGACCAGGAGAAAAGACTGTTACAGGCGTGCGAAGAGCACTTTCTCAAACAAATACGTGCGAATTCAATACAATAAATTATTCTAAGTGGGTTTAATAACGAAGGCCGGGCACCCCTTCAATGAACTGCCTACTCAGGCTGTTAGGTTAAAATAAGTAAGCGAATTAATAAAATAATGAGGTTACCAACAATCAATTGGACCTCTTATTATTCTCATGTTTTCAATCTATTGCATCTCTGTACGTTTCGTTTTGTGTTAGTATTGTGAAGCAAGATGTGCTCAGTGCTTTACTCGCAACATAAATTTGTAGATATCGGTAGAGAACGCAGAAGCAGGTTTACGTTTTTTAAACACGTTTCTGCGTGAAATGGATATAGAAGCTGCTTTCAAGATCATGCTTTTGGCATAGGTAACCACGAATGAAAAGGTATACTACAAAAAGGAAGCTCAGCGCATGATAACCAAAGATGCACCGAAGCAGTCACAAGGCGGTGAGCCAGACTAACAAGGGCCAAATTCATAAAGCCGTTCGTGTCCATCGTATTTCAGATCAATTAATGAATGACCGGTGGCTTAGCCACTGGCTATATCATCATCAGCTAGGGCACAGACCCGGCCAATGGCGAACCGGTCTTGCGCACGACAATTTTTGTAAAAACTCCGGAATGTGACGCGCAAAATATGCGTGGCAGGTGTCAGTAATTCGATCAGGGCCGGAGCCCAGGGACATGCGTGCCTTGTAACATTAACTACGGATATCATACATGGATTCCAGTGGATTGAGTGCCGTTACTAACTGCAATAAGCTGAGCACGAAAATTTTATAGCGCCTAGTCAAATGCTTGTCACACTTTACCACCAGCCGCATGGGCGAAGAAACCCAGCGCGGACTATAAATTGAAGGATTCATTTCCGCGACATTGAGAATAAATACACAAATGAGGCGAAAATGATTTAGTACATCCACGTAAAGAACAAAAATACAATAACAAGAAAGACAAATGCTCAGGACAAAGCCAATACAATTATTATGCTTCCCCCGGAAGTGAGAGTTCCTTGTCATGCAGTGCAGTTGAAGGGAAGATGACACACGAATTCCCCAGCCTTCTAATCTTCAGAGCCTCAATTATATCTCGCGTGCACTGGTCAAGATTTCCTGCAACAACTGCGGTATCACTGTACCGTGGCACGCGTTGTTTTTTCTGCTTTTTTGCTTCTTCACAATCTCGGCAGTGAATGCAGAGGCGACCAGATTTCACTCGTGAAACTTTGCAACGGTGTTCTTTTAATCTTTCATTAAGACACTGTCCAGATGTCCTACATACTGTCCACCGCAGGACAGCAGAATGGAATAAACAACAGCCTGATTACAAGCGACGAAGCGCTGCTGGTGCTTCGTGGTGCACTTAGCCTGCTTGTCATTTCCTCTATTTACGGCTCGGCACAAGCCAGCCACACGATCAGGCGCCGAGAACAACACACTGACGTCTACTTTTTTTCAACTTATTTCAGCTTTTGTGAGATGCCATGTAGATAAGGAATCAACGAGACATGTTTGCGACATGTGCCTGACACCAGGCCGTCGCGTGTTCCGGCTCAAGATACACTCTTCCTTAGGGTAGACTGAGCAACAGATGTCACAAGTTCAAGTGGGTAACCAGCCAAAAGCAGCCTTTTCACCTGTTCTGTAAAGCTGAAATTCTGTCTATGGCAGCAAGATTTAGTTGTGGAGCTATTGAAACATGACAGCATGTCATGCTTCAAAAGCTCCATAACTAAATCTTTTGTACCATAATTAAATCATTTGGTTTTGTTGTATTTCTGTTCTTGACGTGGACGCTCTGAATCATTATGTCGTCATCTGTGCATTTATACTCGATCTCGCGGAAATAAATTCTTCAGTTGATAAAAGGCGCTGTGTTCGTTTTCATTCCTCGTCCCACTGTGTGTGTGTGTCCCAGATTGCGCTGTTCGCTTAATGATGGAAGTCGAGAAGACCTTAAGGAAATGGTCTGTGGAATGAAAGTTTACTTCATTGAAGTGAACAAGCAGCACTTTATTTTGATGAACTCAAGCAAATTTCAAGCACTCATATGGTTCCTAGAGGCATTCAGCTTACAATACTGAAATCTCCAAGCATGTACTGTGTACTTTACGTTTGTGAATAAATGCAGAAATTTTCTGCTCAACTTTCCAAAGTCCAGCTTTCTTGTACAACGCTTGTAATTGTGACAGAAGGAATGTTCTAAGATACTGTTACGAACATATTGATGGGAATGGTCTAATCTTGAGATGCGTAGTAAAATCTTGCTTTTAAATTTCGTCCTGCGCTCACACCTAGTAAAGACTGCCGTAGAAAACTATAATGGGGCGGGTTTCTCACAATAAATAGCAGAAAACTAAGAGCGTCCCGAACGGGGATCTACGGATATATTGATTGCTATGATGCAATCGAAATATTTGCAAAAAACAGCGCCCATAAACCACTTCCCGTTGAAAATTGTGCTCGTCCAGAATTTCTGAATATTTACAGCCAGTATACTAACTTGGTAAGCTGTGCAAGTTAGCCACCGGCGACGTTACTGGAGTCCTAGACTAAGGACACTACAATGACGGGAATCTAGCCTTTCTCACTGAATAGAATTTCTTCACTGACTCACTTGCCTGTGTTTTTATGCGCAGTTTGCATCTAACGTCTACATTCCCGCCTCGCCGTGTCCGCAGGCTTTTTGTCCTTGCTCTGATACACAACGCTATAAACCTCCCGAAAATAAAAAAAAACACCGAAAAGAATTTTAGGTGTCCCCGGGTTTCGAATATTCCTACTCGCCTAAAAACTGCAGATTTATGTACCAAGCAGTCCAAGAAACGTGACAAAACGCCAAGAGCGTACTTCGGCACTGCTCCGCAACTATAAGCCCCTCATAGCCAAGACAACTAGTTAGGTACTCAGGGTTTTGGCTAATGGTTCCACAACTTACACTCGCGTACAATACTATCTATTCCGTTCTCCTCAGAGCGTCGGCAGGCGGTGCGCTGCTGGCTCTTGCACCTATTTAGCTCCCACTGTGAGCATGCGCAGAACAGTAGCTCGTGAAGAGCACAACGCGCTAGTATTTGGAACAATTAAGAACCAAGGCGGTCAAGCGTTTAAAAGCCACAAAATGCAAAATAGCTCAGACGTGATCACGGCTTGCAGCCGGAGACCGATTTATAATATCGATTTGAGCAGGAGATTTAAGAATCGGCTAATTTCCAGCCCGGTGATGACTATTCTGTCCGCTATACGCCACGCTACAGCGCGTTTAGAACTAGTGGACTTCATGCCTGACTGTCATTACCTAACGTCAAGCTCGAGGCAAAGGTATGAGTGTCGGGGCTCAGCGCGTTCCACAAGCTGCGCCAATAACCTGCGCAGCATATGCACAGGCAACAACCCAAAGTTCACACTCGGTTTTCACTTAGTTATTATCTCGAATTGGAAAAGCGGGGTTGTTCGCGTCGCCGTGGAATCAGTAACCACTGCGACGTAAACAAACTCTCTTTCAACGAGCAAAAAAAATTAAGAAAAAAAACGACGTGCCACTTATTGGCTTCTTGGCACCGCGCTGATGTGGCGCAGAATACGACTGCCATGGCGAGAAACAATGGGGGACTCATGGTCCAGCCGAGGTGAAGAGCTCCGCAAGAGTGCGAGCCGTGTTCGAGAGAGAGGGTTCTTTGGGTCTTGCGTACAGCGATGGCCTGCGATATGGAGCAACGCAAGTTGACCCCTCACTTCGGAGTACAGATAGCGAGTGCCCAAGGGGATGGTAACACCGCGCCGGCTCTCATTTCAGACGGCTGGTTCCGCTTTTCCAGCGACAAGACTGGGGCTATTACACTCCTGCTTGAGACAAGAAGTCGCTGTTGATTACAAGGCGCACAATTCGCAGGCACATGCATCGTAATTTTAGTCTTCATCACACAAATTTATTTCAGGTGGAACGCACTCGAGTAGAACGCAAGCAAGAAAAAGCAAAGGATTTCTCAGAGATGAAATACACATTGCAATTTTCCCGGACTTTCAAGTATGCTTGCGAGAACGACAGAGCAAAGAAACGGCAATGGCGGCCGGCGTAATTAGTGATCGCTATACTGGGTGTTTCAGCGAAAGTGAGCTCATTTTTTTTAAATAGGATTTTACAGGTATGAAGGCGGCTCCTGCGGCACAATAATACCTAAGTTGGCGGGCATCAGAAAACAAGTAACAATGTTACCTACTTAGCCGCCTAATTTCTGATAATTAACTTTTTAACTATAACGGTTAGGCTACTGGTTGCAATTAGAGACTTATAGAAGGTCATTAGTAATAGCCATATCAGTTTTTAGAATTTCGAAAACGCGATTACCGTCGGTGCTGTGGCTCGACAAAATTCGGCTTTTTCGACTAGATTTACGTGCACTGGAGGGGTTGCTTTGCCTGCATTCTTTCGAAAGCGCACGGATTTTCGCACCATACAGCCAAATTTTTGTCAAGCCTCAGCGGTGAGGGTAATCACGTTTTCGAAATTCTACAAACTGATGTGGCTATTACTAACGACTGGCTCAGAATCTCTAATTGCAACCAGTAGCCTAACTGCTATAGTTAAAAAGTTAATTATAAGAAATTAGTTAAGCGGCTAACTAGTTAACATTATTTACATGTTTTTTGATGTCCGCCAAAGCAGGTATTATTGTGTCACAAAAGCCACCTTCATCAAGTTTATGAACTCGACAGCAGAGTCACGAAAAAATGGCAGGGTTTTAGTGTCGTTTAACCGAGTTGGACACGCGAAAGCACTCGAGGCAAGCACGCGTGGACAGTATCTCCAGCAAACATGGGAATGGTAAACAGTTAAGACATCTATAAACTGAAGTTGGTTATCACTGCTAGGTAGTTCATGAGTGAGGGTGAGTCCCCTGCCTTTCCTACCAAACGTATCCAAAACATCAGCTACGGCATCGCTACAACTAAAATCGCTTCCACTGAAAACTACTAGGCAATCATATACAACATATCTAAAGACGAGGACTATACGGTCTGTGTCAAAAGCTTCACTCAAAGGGCGGTCAATTTAAGATAAAAAAATATTAGAAAGGCGCGGGCCCGGCTACACAGGAGCCTATGCAAATTCAGCCTTTCTGTGGACACGTTTGGTCGTTAAAATCAATGAAAGAGGCATTGAGGTAAAGCTCACGTGGGGACATGAAGTTGTCCACATTCATACCGGAAGCATTTTGAAAGGCTGTGGCGCCATTCGTTTCTATGCAATCACACGCACAGTAAAGAGGTGTCGATGTGGCATAGAGTAAAAAAAGATCTTGTACATCAATCGAAAAATCGGACGTAATGCTTGTCCCATATTGAATAAAGGCTATCACCTCATCAGAATTCTTGGTAGCATACGGGTCTTCAACTTTCAGTGTCTTCATTTGCTTGAGTGTATGAACTGACCGTGACTCGTTGCCAGGTGTTTCTTTCGCTTAGATGGTCCGAAACGGTATTTCGCTCTTGTGTCTTTTCGCGGCGAAAAAAAAACCGAAAGGCAGTTCTTTTCAGTTTGCTAATGGTGGTGGCTAATCTACTTGGTTGCAGTTTTTTGCAGAGACATTGCACTGCTCTTCACTCGCGTTGTCTTCACTTTCACGTTCTTGAAGTTCTTTGTCACTGCTTCGACTGCCTTTTAGTTGAAGAGGCCTGGCGGTATTACAGAACCGCTCTCTTTGTCTGCTTGCATAAACTGGAGGTCATTCTCTTTGAAGAAAGCAACTATTCTCGCCGTGGGATCGCCTTGGTGGCCGGAAGGGCTGGGATTTCCGACTGACCTGGTGAGCATGTCGACGCCGTCCAAAAGGCACCTTTCCTGGTTTTCTCTCATTACTTTGTTCGCAACTCGTCGGTTGAGGGAAAGCCATTCGTGCGGTTTCAGTGTGGTTTGCACGCAGAGTATTGGGCCTTCCTTTCGGACTGACGCAATTCCTTCCGGAACTACAGCTCCTCCCAAGACGCGGCCAGATTTAGTGCCAATTTAAAAGAGCGACACTCGCGTTTAGTTATTCGCTCAGCGTTACACGATTACCTTCTCTGGCATTGGCTGCTAAAGCACTCGCCGAACTCACTCCACTTGGCTGAAACACACTGCACACCGTACACGTGAACAGTCAACTTTCCTGTGCGGCGAGAATTCGTGTACAATGCCGGCGCTATCTTACTTTGCGGGAATAGTTCGGAGCAGTGCCTACGTCGTCCAACCAGAGTAGATGTGCGTTCACAGTCAGTGCAACACCTGCAGGGCAGTACGCTGTCAGCGCCGCCTTTCGTCCTCTTAATACTCGACTCAAGGACGCTATAGCGAACCTGACCGTGTTCCCTTTCTTGAGGCAGGTTAGTGCCGAGGGCGTTGGCCTAGAAAATGACAGCAAAGCACCTAACATATCGTCCGATACTTCGTCCTGTCATCGCGCATGAAAAAGCCTGTCGGTGAGAAAAAATTATGCGGAGAAAGAAGAAGTGTGTCCCTGCTAAGTTGGCTGCACATCGCCATCCACGTAAATACGCGCCCTATTTGAACAGAAGTGCATCCTCGCCTTCTGAAGAAGCTCCAGACGTCCTCTCGCCTTCTGAGGCCTCCTGGGAACCTATGCATGATTGCAGCTGAGCTGGGCACTGAGGCTAGGCTAAGTGCCTCCGCTGCCACGCTGGCGGAGGTAGCTCTGCCGGCGCCTCTCGTGGCAGCACTTGCCATGCAGTCGACACCTGATCCGCGCCGCCAGGTCCAGCTTTGTGCTCCCGGCTCATCGGCAGATGCACGCCTCCTGCCTTCCCGAAATGCCGAACTGCTCGTAATTGATATGCCCCCAGGGCCAATGGCCATCCATTCTACACTTCCGGGTGGGCCTCGAACCGCACGTCATGATGAACCGGGCATTCCAATGGACTTATCGGCCCCTCTACCCGTGCAAAAGTGCCCTCGTGCATCTCACAAGCGTCCTTCCAATGACAGTCGACCGATTCCATCTTCGGCAAGTGATGGCTCCCAAGGCAAGCGCACTTGCCTTACGATCGAGAACTCGGTGGAGCCTACACCCGGATCGTCTGCTTACAAAGTGACCATTAAACCACTGGCCAACAAAAGCCTCGCGGATATACCAAACAAGATTCTACAAGCTAACTTGGATGCGTGCCTCGGAACCAAAGGTTTTCGGGGCTTCACAGCCAGGGCAAAGTCAACGCAATTGCAGTGTGGCTTCCGACTCTGACTGCCGTAGAACGTCTGCAAACGCTCAGGAGTATTTCACTAACAAGCGAAATCTCAGTGCCAGTGCAAGTGTATTTAGTCGAAGGCTCCGACTTGTCTACAACGTCGATACCACTGAGGATCAAACTGTACTCCAGCGTGAGCTGTACTGTTCCACGCACCGTGTCATTCAGGCCCGACGCATGGGAAAGGGGTGCTCTTGCATATTCACCTTGAAAGGCCCTCTGCACACTACCAGCCCGTCTGTACTATTATGGTTGCATTTTACGGCCTCGGCCATATAAACCGAGTGCGGTATATTGCTATAACTGCTTCCGTACTGGGCATATGTGCAAATCCTGCCCCTTCACTGCTGCCGGTGAAGGTGCATCGGGAGGGAAAGTCGGTTATCGTGCGGCCTTTGAAATCCGACTACCACGAGATAACTCCAAGCTGTTCGACAAAACAAAAGGCAACACAAAAGGCTCGTCGTTGAAAGACTAAGCATCAGCCAATATATGGCAGTATAACTTCATTGCAGACATCCAATCGGTTCGCAGCTCTCCAGGGAGATGACCACGAGTGGACGGAGCTTCCTGGGCACACCCCGCGTGATCCTTAAGCTCAGCAGCCTTCTAACGATAGTGTGCGAAAAGAACGCCTCCGAAAACAGCCAACAAAACAGTGCAGTGTGCCTGAACTACCGCAGGACGATATGACTGCAGTCTACGAACAAATCGCACGTCTTTTAGCGGAGGTCATCAAAGTCCGGCAACACCGTGCACTGCTCGCTCGACGTAGACGGGCAGCGGAATCATCCACCACATCTCCGCAGCAACATCTCCTACCTGCCGCCCACCAGTGTCATTTCCTGCCGCCTCTTCCCAGATTACCGCAATGCTACTGGACAACTCTGCGACTTCTTCGCTCCGATTTATAGTTCCCGGGTTCGAACCCGACCGCGGCGGCTGCGTTTCTATGGAGGAAAAACGCTAAGGCGCCCGTGTGCTGTGCGATGTCAGTGCACGTTAAAGATCTCCGGGTGGTCGAAATTATTCCGGAGCCCTCCACTAAGGCACCTCTTTCTTCCTTTCCACTTTCATTCCCTCCTTTATCTGTTCTCTTACGGCGCGGTTCAGGTGTCCAACGATACATGAGACAGATACTGCGCCGCTTCTTTTCCCCAAAAACCAAACCAACCAACCAGCTCTGGTTTATGGTCAACCAGTTGTCCAACCTGACATCCGTGATACTATAGCGCTACAGCGCTTGGGATAGTAACTGTAAATGGCAAGTTCCAGTCGTGCTGGTGTGCTGCAGTGGAACTGCAAAGGCATTTCCACGAAGGTGGGAGAGCTCAAGACCAAACTACGAATTCACAAGCTCCAGGTATGGGCCATGTTGCTGCAGGAAACAAACGCCTTGCCATCGATTCCAGGCTTCAGTGCCTACATGTCTCCTTCAATGATAGACCGTCGTGTACAAACTGCTGCTCCCCCGGGAAAGGCGGCGGTGTATGTGGACTCACGTTTTCCCCATGTACGCCTTGCTCTCGAAAACTGGTGCAGGTCGTATCAAGAGATAGTGGAAGTGGCTGCGAAACTTAAGAAGGGAACCGTTGTGGTCGTTTCATTTTACGTTAGACCAGCTGGCTGCCCTTTCTCCCGTATTAATCTTGGCTGGTTAATAAGCATCCGTCGGTAGTATCCCGGGTGTCCGATTTTAACGCCCCTCATCAGGATTGGGGGCACCCCACTTCAAGCCCTCGTGGCAGGCGTGTGCGGGACGCCTTCACGGATGCCCAATTCGTGCTGCTCAACCATCCTGGGACAGAAACACGGCCAGTGCGTCAAACTCGCAGTGCTTCCTATGCTCCAGGCTTGACGGGGTGGTCGGGTCCGGGTACTCCCTCCTGGCACATGGAGCCAGACTGCTGGGGAAGTGATCATCACCCCATCATCATCGGTCTTCACGCCTCACATTTCCGACCTTTACGCTAGAAATGTGCTGTAATCAACTGGGACAGTTTTCGCTCCTGTATGGACAATCTCTCTTCAGATCCTTCGCCAATCCTTGTTGAGCGCATACAAACAGCGCTCAACAGTGCTACAATTATACCACATGGACTGATGTTGGTCGGCTGGCAGAAGACCTCGGCCTTCTTAACTTGTGGGCAGCACGCCGTCAAGCCGAGCTGACTGCTACACGAGAACCTATACTTCGTCGCAGGCACGTACGCGATTGCACTATCTTACAGCTAAGGCACGCAAATATGAACGCAACCTCTCTTGGCGGCAGTGGCATGCGTGGTGCGAACAATTTTCTGCAAAATCCTCGAATGCCTCTCTCAGGCGAACATACCGTACAATGGAACGCGGTCGCCGTTCGACTGACGCAGCAGCAACCGCATGTTTCGCGGCTAACTTGTCGCCAGGTGATTTCGCCAAAGAAGCAGCGCGAAAGTTTTCCCCAAAATACGATGCTGTGCCTTCTTCATCCGATAGTTTAAATATGGCAGGCATCCCAGCGCATGTATATCTAATGCCGTCTGGTGTCGACGTAGATGAAATTGCGTGTCCATTCTCTATGCCTGAGTTGCTGGCTGCAATAGATGATGCGAAACGGAAAACAGCGCCCGGCCCGGACATATCCAGTACGAGGTGTACAAGAACTTGAGTAGCGCTGCACTCCCTCAACTACTTGACACCATAAACAAAGTATTGTTGGATGGCTTAGTGCCCGAGAGCTGGAAATCCGTTGTCGTGATTCCTATCCCGAAACAAGGAAAGCCTCCGACGGGCCTTGCCAACTTGCGACCTATCTCCTTAACTCCTACGCTGTGCAAGCTGGCGGAGAAAATGCTAGCCACACGATTGTCATGGTGGCTAGAGCAGCACGGTTTTTATCACCCCGCACAAATCGGCTTTCGTCCATATATTGGTACAGAGGACGGGTTGGCTGTCTTAGCATCTGCAGTTTTGTCATCTATACCCGCAGCCGCAATGTGCGTACCGTTTTAGCAATGGACGTTGAAAAGGCATATGACAACATCAGTCATGCAGCCATTCTGAACTCCATTGACATCTTTCATCTACCTCTGATAGTGCGTAGTTTTGTCGAATCATTTTTGGAAGGCAGAAAATTTGCAATACGCCCCAGCGGCGAAGCTGTCGGATCATTTGTTCCTCTCTGCGGCGTGCCCCAGGGATCAGTATTGTCGCCGACGTTTTTAATACTGCTTTCATCCCGCTGGCTTGGCGCTTACATGACATGCTGACGACATCACGGTGTGGAGTACTCACCAAGATCTGCGTACTCAGGAGGCTGCCCTTCAATCTGCCTTGGATGTCACCTCTAATTACGCATCAACCATCGGACTTCAGCTTTCCGTGCATAAAACAACATACACGTCGGTCGCCAACCGCTGGGGATGCCGTAAACTTGCTTTAAGTCAATCCGTCTTTGTCTATCAGGCACCCCACTACAGGAAAGTCCGAGTCTAAAAATCCTTGGCTTAATGATTCACCAATCAGGATCAGCGACTGCATGGCTTTCTCAGGCAAAAAGGCAAGCTATTCAGACTTTGGGTTTGATTAGAAGAATTTCCCCTAAAACGAGTGGCGCAGGTTCGTTCGTTGCACGGCGGTTGGTGAGGGCAGTTCTGCAGCCACGTATTGTTTATCAAGCCCAGTTTCAACATTTTACAAGAGCCCAATGGTATCGCCTTGAAGCCGTGAACCGAGAGGCTATGAGGACCATTACGTGCCTTCCACGCATCACACGGATCATAGCTTTACAAGAGAATGCGCAGCTCAATACCATTGATGAGCTGGTGCAGCAGCGCCGTGAAGCGCGCAGCCTTAAGGCCAGTCTATCGCACTCCACGCATGCACTGAGGACTTATGCAACGTCACACTCCATTCTTTAGCCGCCAACGCCAGTTCTTCCGCCATGGAGTTTGTACAGCTCAGCGACAAGCCAACAGATAATCGCCGGCCAACATCTGCTCATTCGGCATCGTTGCTTCGCCAGAAATTTGAGGAACAAGATGCTTGCCTGCCTGAAGGATCCATTGTTGTCTACGTAGACGCAAGCATACAAGACTGCAAAGCAACAACAGCTATCTACTGCCCGTGCAGACTTGCCCTGAATCAAACCTCTAGGTTTCAGCTTACAGAACCCCCTTCGTCCTTTTGTGCTGAGCTCGTTGCAGTTCAAGAAGCACTCTCCCTGGCCGCCACAACTATGCCCCTGCGGCCCGCGTTGTCATCCGCACTGACGCCCTTCAAGTAGTAGGGTTGCTACGACGTGTTAGCCGCTGTCCAACGATATGTCAGGACATCCACCAGCTCGCGGCACGCATCCCGCAGCCAGTACGTATTGAGTGGGCCCCACGGGATCTGCTGACCTCTCAAAGCCAGGCAGATTTAGCGATCCGCCTCGCGACTCCAGGCTCATCATTGCCTCGGCTCCTTCATTTGGACAACTTCACCCTTCTTTCAAGAAAGGAACTCCTCTGGCGCCGCACACGTGCTCTCATCCCTCCGTGTGCGGTAACCCTCTCCTGCGGTCTTACCCGTGCAGAGGAGGTTGCGTTCAGGAGGATCCGGGTCGGGGTTGCCCTCACACCAGCCGTCACTGGGTAGTGGCCTCAGTGCCGAGATTTGTTTGCTCGGCCTGGGGTGTCCGACATGTAAACACGAGGACATTGAAGCTGACATTCATCACTTCCCGCCCAGCTCTCAAGCCTACAAGGATCCGGCACCTGAAGGTAGCGGCCTTTCACCAAGCAACCCTGCTTCATATATTGCCTGGACGCAGGGACCGTACCATCGTTCTCTACAGGACTTCTTCAAATCGATCAGCTAGCATTTTTCCATTAATTTAATCACTACTACATTTTTCATCACCTTCGCCCATCATTGATGCCCTGAGGTAATAAGTCTCGCTTAAAAAAAAAGCCTGTCGTAGAAGGCACGAAGGCTTCACCTTATAAAAATAGAGGAGGAAGAACGCATACGTGGTACGCTGCGGGAAAAAGCGCATTCCGAATAGTACTTCTCTTCCCAGTGAAGCACCGTGTCGCCACAGCGACATGTCACGAAGCGAAATGCACAAGCTGTATGTGACGCTAAATTTGTCTCTCTGACACCCGTATAACTATACCTCTTCTACGAAGACAGGTTAGTGGCACGCATACTGGAGATAAGGCGAACAAAAACAAAAAATACTATTAGTCAAGTGTGACGCAAAAAAAAATGGCTGGAGTACACCCAGCTGAACCTAGTTTACACAGCGGAACCTTGAGCGATTAATCGTGATCAGACGCGGTTTGCTGTTATTGGTTTCCTCGCTCTATCCTTTGCCAACGCGCCCCGTCGACGTTCTTCATAAGAAACATCTGATTCAATCAGCCGTGTATACGCTACACAGCTGAAGCACTGGCTCCAGCGCGCGACTTCTCCATGGCTACCTGCGAACGTCAAGACCCGCTTCTTGTTTTTTGTGATCTTATCAGATGCACGGCGAGTCACGTGGTTCAGCGCAACTGCGAGGTGAGCGTTGAATCACGTTGTTCAACGCAGTTGCGAAGGCAAGCGAACGCCGCCGACTCTGCGCGCCGCAGCTGCACCGAGTCACATGGTATGACGTCACAGCCACCTCCCCCCCCACCCCCGCACCACCACTTCGTCATTCTTCGGAGCTACATGACCTTGAAATTCTGCATGGGGGAGTACAGCTTGCACTCTAAAAATGCCAGGCCCGTGAGCGCAGTACAAGGCAAACGCTTGCAAAACTATGAGCAAATCACAAAACAAGGGTCATGCGGTTGCGTGCCAGTTCGGTTTTCCTACAATCCGCGCTTCTTTCACGGTGGCGTTTGTCGATTCTAAGCTTCTCTGCGCAAAATCGGAACATTCTGAGCTGTATATCACTCATCCATTGCAGAGGACACGTTTTCTTTGGCGGAAAACCCTCTGAAACTTGGAAGCGAACCGCCGCCGCGTACATTTCGGCGCTCGATCCAAACTAGCAGAGCGACGGTGCCGCCCCCTGCAGGTAGAGCTCGCGGAGAATAGTGAACTATATCCACGAGCAAGGTGTGATGCTGGGTAGGTTGGTTTGACAGTCTAACATTGTAAAGCTGGCAGATGACGACGAAGACGAAGTTGTTAGTTCAGCGCACTGTGTCTTGTCCTCCCTTCGTCTGTTTCTGCCAGCGCTACAATATACGTTTTTAGCATACCGGAGACGTATACCGGTTTACCGGACCCCTCTTGCGCGCGCGCAGTGGCTCCTCCTCACCCCAACAATGCCACTGCGCAGGCGCAAGAGGGGTCCGGTAAACCCATCCATTGGTAAACCGGTATACGTCTCCGGTATGCTAAAAACGTCGATAAAGACGGTTCGCATCTCCGCGGTTCACCACACGAGATTTGCTGCTTCACGACGTGACGTCATCCGGCCTGACGCCACACGGCGAACCGCGGAGCGGGAAGAGGCGCGCGAGTTGGCGGAAAGGGTCACGTGATGCGGCAGCACCGCCGCTGGTGAGGGACGGAGTAGGGGGCGCGCGCTAGGAGCAAGGATGGAGTCACATGACTCGCTCGGCGCGGCAGCTGCTCTTGCGCTTGCTTCACACATGCTTTACGTTCGCTTAAATCCTGCTTCATATGCGAGTGAAAATGCTAGCGAATCCTGCCGCCGCGGCGGAAAAACCTGTTTTGAGTCGTCGCGAGGTTCCAAGTTGAAAATCTTTCGCTGCGACGCACCGCTCAACTCGCTGAGCCGCTTGCATGTGAAACAAATTTGTAGACGTAGCGGGCATCATGAATACGTGATTAATTAAAAACGAGTAAAACATAGATCTGCAACACACATTACCGAGGACAGCGAGGTGAAAACAAGGTAGCGACTGCCTCCAATGCTAGCAGGAGAGAGCACTGAAAATTGACTCAGGCAGCCAAGGTCATCGAACGCATTCAGAGCTAACACTGACAGCGGCGAGCAGCGGCTCTGTCTCGTCTTGCCCTGCATCGCTGTCGGCGGTGGATGTTGTTGCATAGCCCCACCCCGTCCCCTGCTGTGGGGTGGCAGCTCACAAGCAGAAACGTTTCCGCTAGTTTCTGCACCTGCACCTCCTGCTTAACCAAGCCGTTCGAATTATATGCTAAGTTCGAATAATCGAATGACCCCGAAAAAAAAAAGATTAATCAAGAACTGCTTGCATCACGGTATTTTTTTTGTGATAGACCTTGCAATGGGGCCTGGTTCTGACATGAGAACAGCGCGGCAATGATTATTTTCCACACTTCCATCAATATTTGACTCCGTGCATACTGTCGGGAGCATCGAAGCAGAACTGCTCCAAAATCGTTGGGCCCTCCTCGGCATCCTTTACTGTGAGACGCGGTGGAGCTCCACCGCTACCGCGTCACAGCCCTCGACCACGAACGGCACCATCGTGTGTTCTCCACACGGACGGCGAATGGCGCTTGACGAGAACGCAGTTCGGCGCACTGGAAGAACGGAACCACGCCGACGGAAGCGAAGGAAACGCTCAGTGGCGCCGAAGCGGGAGAAGAAAAGCGCGGGAGGCGGGGGGTGGGTACGGCTGGCTGGCTTATGCTGGCTGGGTGGACCGCGTGCTGCGTTCGGACTGTTCTCGGCTCATAGTTTCTTACTATTAACTAGAGAGAAAGCTGGCGGCGCTGCGCCTGACCCTCCATGGGCGCCCAAAGCATCATGGGGCGATGAGGTACTTAGTGCGGGATAGTGGGTTTTTTTCAGGAACACAGGGTGGCGTTACAGAGATGTCCCCTTCCGTATCCACGGCGCGCTCCGCGCGCAGACGACTTCGGCGTAAAAGTAGTGCGCAAATGTCGTAGTAGCGGAAACGCAACAGCACACGACGCCAATAAAAGGTTTTTGTTTTCCGAAATGGTGTGCAAAAACATTTGAAAATGCTGACGCGACAACCTTTCGTGCTTAACAGGCGCTCTTTTTTTAAAAGAGCGCCTGTTAAGCACGAAATATTGGCTTTTGTGGTCTGCAATGCTTGGCCAATAGGAGAGCAAACCAAAGCTTATTTTGAGCGAACTTTGCATTTACATGCTTTTCTGCACGTTTGTTACGATTTATAGACAGGATATTGAATGATAGGACATTTTTGATTATCGAACAACGTTTGTTTTTTCATTATTTTTTGGCCAAAAGTTGTAGTTCTGCAGTCGGCAGCTCTCCGCCCCATGTAGGGTGCCTCGATGCCCGCTCGCCTCGCCTCCGCTTTCAGGGTGAGGACACCCTTGTAGCACCCCGCGCCCCGTTTCCCCCTCGCAGCGGCATGTTGGGTCACACGCGCTATGCATGTGGCGTCGTTTTTGTGCGGTTGCGTGGCGACTGCAATGATGCGAATAAACTGGAAATTGACGCTACGTGGTTGTTTCGCTCGTGGCAGCAATGTTCTGCCAGTTTTGAATGTTTTTTTGTACATAATGCAGTCGATACGAATGCATGCCGATCGAAAAGTTATGACTAGCCGCTGCGTTCCCCACTCACTGGCTGCACTGAAAAAGAGCCTGCGGTTTATTGGCGCCTCCTTCGTAGTCATAATTTACAGTATCATGGTCGCCGAATACTGGTGGATTATGCTACATTTGCTGTTCTAACGTAAAAACTGTTTACTAGATCCCAAGTTTCTCAGGTATGCCAGCAGCGCGGAGGATGATCTGCCGAACATGACTATTTTTTGCGTGGTTAACACCCGCTTGTCCAACATTAACTGGGATGACTGTCTTATTACTCCGCCATATGTAAAGGAATCCAAGCAGTAATAGGAAATTTCTTTTGCAAGCGATCCGTCGCCACACTCTTCTAGGGTGTACAACTGAGGACATGTCTGAAACAATACGTTCATATTTTCTCGTTTGCTAAAGGCTTGTTCCGCAAAACAATTACGCACTTGGTCAGAGTTTCCCTCTGAAAAGTGCTGAATAGACGTTGGTTGATAGTACGATGCGACACCTTGCTGATTATTCAGCAAGACATCTGTCGTTTTCATTGGTTTTTCTTGGAAAGAATTAAAAATAAACGGTTCAGCGAAATTTGTAATTGAATAAGGCAACATAGCAACAACAAATTTCAGTTGCTAAGTATACAAAAACATTAGTTTTTAATTCTGTTCAAAGCATGAAGGAAAAACATTAAAAGCGACCGATTCACAAAGAAACCTGAAAAATGCAACTCTATATTACGACTTCATTTCAATGCCACTATTCATGCCAAGCTCATTTAAGGGGAGTCGAAGCAACACAAGCCGCCTTTCTCGCTTCAGCGGAATTGTCTGCTCCAGTTGCCAAAAGACGCTGGCTTGCCGCCATAGTCGCTGGCCAGGGCAGTAGACCTCTCATTAGGTACTGGTCCGGGCTAGTTGTAGTAAGTGGTTTTATTAAATTAATAAAAAGGAAGGGAAAGATTTCTGCTAGCCCCGGCATCTGCCATCGATACGGAAGCACCTGAGCTGGGGCAGCGGAAATAAAGGATAGCAGACAGAATGGAGAAATGAAATGAAAGACCCAGCAAACAACGTACCTTCCCAGGAGTGCCCAGAAAGGATGGAATGTCCCTGTCGCAGTACATTTATCGAACATTTCCTGGCCGTAGAGGCAGAACATAGAAACGCAAGCAAAAGGGAAGTGCGCCCACTAATGTCCCATAAACGTTTTTTCGAGGGTGTTAAGCAGAAACAAAAACAAATCATAGCATTTTGGTCCCAGAAAGGTAACAGGGAGAACGTTTTTGGGACCAATGCTTTTCAACAAAAAATACAAATTGACTCCTCGCTCCCTTTTCTCTCTCCCTCGCGCCAAAAGCTACGGGGAGAGAAGGTTTTGCGCTTGCACTCGCCGTTTTGAGAGATCAGACAGTTTTGTTCGAACAGCCGAAGGAAGCGCAGTTCACCCCGCATCTCTCTCGTGGGCCGTCGGCTCCATGCTGCAGGCCGGCAGGCGACGGCGGTCTGCCTTTTCATCGCATCGCCGGGAGCGGCGGTCACCAACGTGCCCGTCTTCAATAGTGCTTCCAACTTCAGCACGGTGCGCCGGTCCCTGCAGGCATCTCCAACTACCAGCAGTCCTCGTTGCGCCGCTGTCTAGCAGAGGCGCAGTAATGGGCCTCCCTTCGCTCGCCCGGCTTCCTCGCTGGACGGAAGCCATCTTGCCCACACGTATTCGCGCAGCCCCTCGCCGCTCGCGCGCAAGCCCCAGCGCGCGGCGGCTCTTGCTCTCATCACTGGGCTGTCGTGAACTTCGTAGCTGCGGATTCATGGCAGCTTTCCCGCGCACCTCGGCGTGCCCACATAATTCCTTTTGGAACTGGTGCAGCGGCGCGCGGCGCATCGCAATTATTTTGTACAGCTTCACGGCCATACACCATAATGGCGCTCTTACAGGCGTCGTTCGCGGCAGCGGATTTCAAGGCAATGGGCGACTCCTAGCGCGCACTCTGCATCCCTCAGCGCCTCCGACGACTGTGGCGTGTTGTTGGTGGCAGCGTGGCCGTCCACTGCGGTCATAGGCGGGAGAGATCTTCGGAAGCCCACCAGACTCTTGCTGCGAGTGCCCATGGATTAACCTGCTCTATCTACATTGCCGTCCTGTCGCAGCGGTTGTGTTCGCGTCAGTGACTCCCAACCCACCCCCACCGGATTACTTGTGCCTTGATCACCTTGATCTCGCCTCCCACGCCGTATATTGTGCCGCACGCGTGGTCTGCTGTACCATGGGTGCGGCGAGCCAGGCCTCCTACCTCAAGACGTCCCCCCTTTCCATCCTGCTCCAAGCAGTCTTATCTCCACAATTAGTCACAAGAAAATAAAACGGGGGTGTAACGAGGATTTAACGCGTATGTTTGAGCGTTCGCTCTGCCGTGAGAAGGCGCAGGACATAAGGCTGCGTTGAACTCATATATATAGTTGCAGCATTTTATTTAATCCCCAGGTTCCTGTTGGCAACGTCGTCAAAGTATGTGGTTTATGCTCGTTTTTTTATTTTCGCCTCGTAGAATTACTTTTTTTTTCCTGTTTTGATAACACGCTCAAGATTACTCCGAGGCTCGTGCGAGAGGCAAAGCGAGAGGGAGGTTTCACCCTGCAGAATATCCGTAACCTGAAACCGCGTATCTGTATTGTACGCCCATATCGTCTTTTATTTTGGCACCCAGGTTGCTCTTTACATGCGTTTGCTTTTGCTTGTGCATATATGCTTTTGTACCCTTTAGAATGTTTGCTTAAGGTGCATCAACTTTCAGCCTTATTGTGTTTTTTATTGCTCCATTTTTTTTTCAGATTTCTCAGTTAGAGAAAATTTTGGCCATTATTATTTGCTGGTGTCGTAGTGCTCCGTACATTGCGTGTTAACTGGCGCATACATATGCGTCTCCTGTTTGTATTCATTTAAATGCAAAGAGCGCATCTAATAAACTGAAATTACATCTGTATTGCGCTGCTATTTCCTGTTATATGGGCGGGATCGGGCGACTTTTTGAATTCATATTTCCTTTGTGTGTAAAATTCTAGCACATTTCATGTTCTTGTGGCCGGAGCAGCGCAGCACGAAACAAAGAAGAGAGAGGCGGGAATAAATGCTAACAACCAGATTTTTAATCCACGTTCGATCGAATATATACATCTTGCTCGTGCAATAAGTGAAGGACAGAAGCATGACAAACGCATAAGATGTACACATGGTAAAATATTAGGACAACGCATGCAGATGATCAATTTCCCTGTCACGAAACGCTATCGAAAGTATGCTGACGCATATACGTCGCTCTTTTGCCCGATGTTGAAGGCTTCTTCAATCTCCCTGGTCCGTTGATTAAAATATGACGGGATGACCATTGTGTTGATAAACTGCGGAGCGCATTCATGCTCTCTGCAATGTTTTGCTAATTCACTGCTCATGGCGCCCTTTAGGGATATTTTGTGCTCTCGAAGCAATTCATTCAAACAGTGCCGTTTGACCAATGTAGGTGCGTCCGCATGACAGACGTATTTCCTAAACCCCACTTTTCACACATTTCACATTTTCTTTTCCGGTGCTTTTTCTTGCATTGATTTTTCTTTGCTCGCTGTTGACTTTGTCGCACAGGCTTCTTAATTTCTTGGGTGCTGACATGAGCACTTTTACACCAGCTCTTGCGCCTACCTTTTTGAGACTGTGGGAAATGTCATTAATGTAAGGAATGACCGCGTACGGCTTCCTTTCTTCTGATGTGGTTGTGACATATTTTCTGCCTCTTAAGTGCTTGCAGAATCCCTTCTGCGACACTGGATAGCAGTCTCGTCGGGTAAACTGCTGCTTTCAGCCGACTGTTCTGGGCGTCAAAACTTCCTAGAACTTCATGATGACAGGATCTCGTCAATGCGGCTCTCATTGCTACTTTTGCTAAGGACTAGAAGAAATAGGACTAGAAATAACAAGTGAACTCCCAGAAAACAACGTTATGCGATTTCTTGACTTGACGATAGCCTTTCTAGGCGCTCACATATGCTGGCGGTACGGACCACGAAGCTAGAAGGGACTGCTCTCCTACACATCTGCGCACTCCAAGATCATCAAGCGGGGGTAGAAAAAAAACAGCAATGAGAACCGCATTGACGAGATCCTGTCATCATGAGGTTCAAGGCAGTTTTGACACCCAGAACCGTCGGCTGAAAGCAGCAGGTTGCCCGACGAGACTGCTATCCAGTGTCGCAGAAGGGATTCTGCAAGCACCTAGAGGCAGAAAATATGTCACAACTACATCAGAATAAAGGAAGCCGTAAGTGGTCATTCCTTGCATTAATAGCATTTCCCACAGTCTCAAAAGGGTAAGAGCAAGAGCTGGTGTAAAAGTGCTCAAGTCAGCCCCCAACAAGTTAAGAAGCCTGTGCGCCAAAGTCAACAGCGAGCAAAGGAAAAAATCAATGCAAGAAAAAACACCTGAAAAACGTGAAATATGTGAAAAGCGGGGTTTATGAAATACCTCTGTCATGCGAATGCACATACATTGGTCGAACAGGGCGCTGTTTGAATAAACGGCTTCGAGAGCACAAAAGATCCCTAAAGGGCGCCATCAGCACTGAATTAGCAAAACATTGCAGAGAGCATGAATGCGCTCCGCAGCTTATCAACACAATGATCATCCCGTCGTATTTTGATAAACGGACCAGGGAGATGAGGAAGCCTTCAAAATCCGACCAAAGAGCGACATAAGCGTCTGCATACCTTCAATAGCGCTTCGTGACAGAGAAATTGATTATCTGCGTGCGATGTCTTAATATTTCACCATGTGTACATCTTATGCGTTTTTCATGCTTCCTTTTTTTTCTTTCTTATACGAGCGAGATGTATATATACGACGAACGTGCATTAAAAATCTGGTTGTTATTTAGCGTCATGTACCGCCTTTGTCTCGTGCTGCGCTGCTCCCGTCACAAGATCATGCACCAACCAGCCCAAATTTTCACCTTGTTAAAGCACATTTCATGTAAACAGGTAAGTCTGAATGGCCTAGCCAGCAAGCATTCACGCGAGTTGACAAATGTATTACACCACCTGTAACGTAAGCATGTGCCTGAAGTTTGGCACATGTGTGCGCTTAGATGCCTGAAGTCTGCATGAAGAAGAAATAATTTTATTGAGCCAGAACCGAGAAATCTAGCATTAACCTTTTGGGGCTGTCCCTGGGACGCACAACTTTTTGGACACGAGTAGTTGTTGGGACATTTTTTGGACGTCTTCGGGAAAAATGAGAACCTCATGGGGACATATATATATATATATATATATATTGCTAGCACATCAAGGTGGTGCATATACCTGTTTTAATGGTGCACATACTGTTTATGAATTTACTATTGCATCCGTTTGGCACGATACCCTAAGATTACTTACATTTATCACAACTGCTGCTGGGTATCACTGCTTTTTGTCGAGCTGATGACGCCACGAGACTTACATCTGACTGATGAAAGGCTCCAGTTCCTCGTATTACCATGCATTACTTTATTTCAGCTTCATTTTGACCAAGACCAATATGAAGCCAATCGGCAGGATGGACAGCGCCTGCTTAAATCCATAGCTATGCCGACTATTTTTGAATTCAGGCGTAAGGAAATATATACTTTCTCGAAAGTAAACATTTCGATTCAGAAATGTTGGGTCACTAACCTCTACTTATGCTGATGCTATTTAAATACTCTCCAAGCAGTGTCTTTATGTACTGCGACAGGATTCTATTATGAAATGCTGATGGCATAAAAAAGTCAGAAGAAATAGTGACATTTTCTCGCTAATCTGTCCCATAGTTCCTCCAGTTCAGATGGCGGAATTAAGCATGTCGGGTCCTGATCACGGGTCTGTGTTTGCTAGCTTATGCATGTCGTTCGAAATCCGATGACAGGAACCATTTAAAAGCATATGCGAAATTCAAGACAAGTTCAGTGCTTCGTGTCCTCAATGTAATTTGTTTTGTTTTCTTTAACATTTTCAGCTCGACCTAAATACAGAAGGCCGCCTCGTCAACGAACGTTCCCAGCTACCATTGTCAGTGATAGAGACCAGAGCTCATCAGCCGCAGAAGAATGCTGTTCTGAGAGTGCTGACAGTGATGTGAGCTAAGAGCATCAAGACGAAAGGGAGAGTGGAGCACGAACAGCAGATGTGTTTTCTATGTCTGCAACTGAGCTCGTGAAACAAGCAAAGGACCTTCAAAATAAGAACTCGATTTTGAGGGAACGATGCTCCCTGATTGAAAAAAATCTGGAAAGAAAAATTAGAACTACAAAACGCCTTCAGAAAGAGATGTCTACTTTGACCTCAAATCACAGCTTCCTGAACGAAGATCAAAAATTCGCTCTGCAGAAGCACAACAGAAAGGGCTGTTCATGGAGCCCAGCGACAGTAAAGAAGGCTTTGCAGCTGAAGTTTGCTTGTGGCTCTACAGGATACGATATTCTGCTTGAGCAAGGCAATCTGCTGCCGTCAAGGAGAATACTCTACAGAAGGCTACAGCATCTTCCATTTCAACCAGGCGTGCTCACTGAAATATTTGAAATAATGAAGACCAAGGAATCCATGATGGCCGATATTGAAAAAGACTGCATATTGTTCCTGGACGAAATGGAGATCAGAAAGGGCTAGAGCTAGATCGCAGTCCTGATGTTTTTCTTGGAACGACGACTCTGCCGGAGTCTGATCAACCAGCTAATCATGCTCTTGTGTTCATGGTTGGAGGCGTGAACAGCCGTTGGAAGCAAGTGATAGCTTATCATTTTACAGGTTCTTATGTTTCTGGTGACACGTTGAGAGATTTTGTTTCATCTCATACGACTCTGCTCGGAGATCTCTCTTCGCGTACTCTGTGTGACCTGTGACATGGGTGCCTCCAACCGAGCCATGTGGAGGTCTCTAAGTCTGTTGAGCTCACGTAACTCGGTGACTGTGTGCAGTGTTCCCCACCCTTGTGATGCAAGGGAGCTTTACTTTATGCCCGACCTTGCTCATGTACTTAAGAATATTAGAGGACATCTTGTGAGGAAGGATGTCATGCATCTTAGAGAAAAGATTGTGTCAAGATTTAATTTGCCGAGCACTGAAATTTTGATAGGGCATGTTGAGAATTGATTGAGCATCAGCACAATGAACAGCTCAAGGTTGCTTCAAACCTTGGTGAAATTCATTTTTCAGATGGTCACTTCACAAAAATGAAGGTCGGAATCGCTGTGCAGCTATTCAGAGAAGCCCCTGCAGGAATTAGGTACCTTGTAGATCAAGGAGCGTTACCATCGGAAGCTCAAACCACTGCTTGGTTTTTTGAACTTTTATTCAAGTGGTACACGATAATGACAGCTCGCCATCCGTTGGTCGCCTTAAGCATGATTGACAAAGAAAACCATGAGCGAGCAGTTTCAGTTTTGAACCTTGCGTCAGAAGTTGTCTCGGAACTCGGCATTGGCGTGTGAAAAAATCTGGAAGCCCTGCCAGTCAGGCGTAGTCATGTCGACAGATGTGCTGAAGCTACACCTCTACCTCCTGAAAGACTGCGGGTACAAATTTGTCCTGACTGGCAGGCTTGTCCAAGACTGCTTGGAGAATTTATTTTCCGTAATTCGAATGCGGGTGTCTGTGCCCAGCTCATATGATCTAAAAAATGCCCTTAAAATTGTGTCAGTGAGCCAGTTTCTAAAAGTTCCAAAAAAATCTGACTACGAAATTGACGACAGTGATTATCTAGTTGATTTTCTCTCTCCAGAAATACAGCATGCGAGGCAGTGCGAATCTGATGAAAATGAGGAAGTCATTGATGTCGATCTGCACCCAGTGTCTTCTATCGAGGGCGACATACTTTCTCATTTAGCAGAATTATTAGTTAGGCCAATTTTGTCTACTGTGGAACATTGCTTAGTCTGCATGCGCATGCTGACCGCGGAAGAGCCTGGAGAACAGCACAAACTCGTTCAGCTGAAAGAGTTTGTACACGGTGGGAAAAATTTAACTTACGCAAGCCATGAAGTTCTGAAAACTGTTGAGCAGTGCGAAAGGACATTTAAATTTTTTTCTGAAACAAGGGATATTAGTCGTGTCAAAAAGCCAATGAAGACACTAAGACAAATGACTATCAGTAGTGTGGCCCTCCCACAAGTGTCGTGCACACAGCACTCAGAAATTTTCCAGAAACTTTTTACCGTTTTGTGTGCCTTAGGCTTCGTATTTTCGCACGATGGCTGAACACACCTGAACTTCCTGATCGATCCTATGGAAGCAAAACAGTAGCAGGTGCAGGCCTTCAGTGAATACAAGTTGCCTTTTGTTTTAGAACGCAGAGTGGATTGTGTACATTCATTATCATGTATATTGTACATAAATGGATTATTCTTTGCTGTTCTGATATTTACGTGCTGTGTTTCACTTAGCAACACCGACTCCTATGGTCAGTGTATTTGATGTCCGCCGTATGCCAATGGCGAAAAGTGCGGGGGCTCGGAGTAGCGACACACAAAATATATCTTTTAATTTGGTTTTGTTGAAGTGGACAGGCTGGTCATTAAGATGAACATGGTAAAAGAATGCAGCGCGAAAAAAACAAGGACGAACAGAAGTGCACAGGACAGGGCGCTGACTACCAACACATTTATTCAGAAAGATGAGCAGCTTATATAACGCAGTCCAACACCCACGTGACCAAGAAAATAGCAAACGCGTTCAACTATCTAATACAAAAAAACAAAACGAAGTACGTACACAATATCAAAGTGACACATATCTAGGTAACGCAAAGTCAGCCAAGAACCGATAAAACCGAGAGGACCATGACGAACCGTAAGGTGCACGCATGGAAAATGATCAGTCAGCGACCTTTGCCGCCACTGCAGCACGAGGCAAAACGAAAACGAAAATAACAATATAGTCACCGAACACTAAGTAAAAGTCGAAGCTAAAAGCAGGGTCGGGGCCAAACGCATAACAAAACAATACAAAACACAACGCAAAGCTGAGTCATCCGTTCACAGTCAAACTGAGTCAAAAAAGTTGAAAGTTCTCTAGAACAAGAATTAAAAGCAGACGTGATTAAAAAAAGACGTGTTTATAGTGGGCCTAGAAAACTGGACTCCTTGTCTGTAAGTAAAATTGAAGGCGTGCTGACGCACTTGTCTCCAGCTTTGGCTCAGCACGCCTTCAATTTTACTTACAGACAAGGAGTCCAGTTTTCTAGGCCCACTATAAACACGTCTTTTTTTTTTTTTAATCACGTCTGCTTTTAATTCTTGTTCTAGAGAACTTTCAACTTTTTTGACTCAGTTTGACTGTGAACGGATGACTCAGCTTTGCGTTGCGTTTTGTATTGTTTTGTTATGCGTTTGGCCCCGACCCTGCTTTTAGCTTCGACTTTTACTTAGTGTTCGGTGACTATATTGTTATTTTCGTTTTCGTTTTGCCTCGTGCTGCAGTGGCGGCAAAGGTCGCTGACTGATCATTTTCCATGGGTGCACCTTACGGTTCGTCGTGGTCCTCTCGGTTTTATCGGTTCTTGGCTGACTTTGCATTACCTAGATATGTGTCACTTTGATATTGTGTACTTCCGTTTTTTTTTGTATTAGATAGTTGAACGCGTTTGCTATTTTCTTGGTCACGTGGGTGTTGGACTGCGTTATATAAGCTGCTCATCTTTCTGAATAGATGTGTTGGTAGTCAGCGCCCTGTCCTGTGCACTTCTGTTCGTCCTTGTCTTTTTCGCGCTGCATTCTTTTACCATGTTCACTGACCAACAAGCCCAAACAGCCGCTTTAGTTGGTCATTAAGAGCTGGCATTGCCTTGAACCCTCCCAAAACTGAAGTCAAAACTTCACGGCGAATAAGCAGTGGTTATGGCTATCACACTCTTGTGTAAAGTGAATCATATGCACAAGTTAATTGTAGACTACGAAAGAAAACCACGCAGTAGCAGATTCAACAAAGGTGACCGTTTCACACATTTCTTGAAAGCAAGACAAATTATAAAATAATATGAGTCAATTTTGTGCTACCAATAAACAGTGACACTCCTACACAGTTCACTGGTCTGTTTCAACAATACCCCTAACACAAGGTGAGCAGTGTATGTCAAAATCTTCTGACAATTGTTATGCTTTCATATATTTATCTCTTATATACTGCCGCTGCTTTGTCGCAATAGCAACAGAGGAGCAAGTTAATGCCCAAACATCGTCGAAACTGTCGTTGACAGGAAAGCTTGATATTCTCATTAGAACTGCCTGAGTGGCAGTGTTTGGCAATTATGAAACTCCAGCTCTAAATAAGCAATTCTGACTGTTGGAGAAGCAATCGAGATGTAGAGTATCCGGGTGTACAGATAGCGCTGCAAATGTTAAAACTGCTGTGAGAATATAATGAATGCTCGCAAGGCACAGAATTTCTCAGCAGATGAGCTGCGAAACATGACATATTTTAGCTTAACTAACTCCGATTCACTGTTTGAAACATCCCTGGTACCACCCTTTCTTATTAGAACACCAGGTTTGCGGATTTTCACGCGGTAGTTGCAGTTTTGTCTTCTGAACGGCCCGCCGCCGCATTGCGCTCTATGCAGCCGAACGGGAGAGTGTGACCCAACATGTTGCCGTCGCGGGCAGTGTCCTCACCCTGAAAGCGGAGGCGAGCGGGCATCGAGGCACCCTAGCCCCATGAAGCTTAGAGTGCCCATGGTGGTACAGGTGGTCTCGAGGAAGCTGCATGCAAACTCCCATAGGCGGGGCGCCAGCTTTCCCTCTAGTTAATAGTAAGAAACTCTATGCTTGGCATAGAGCTACTAGGTTCTTGGAGGCGGATTCGTCGTCACGTTTTTCATAGTACACCGTTGTCAGCGACTCTGCAATATGGAAATCAGGTTTTAATAGGGCTATTTCGACAACCTTTTGCCGCGCCGGTCATTACTGGACGCGGCCGCGCTTCAGAAGCCCGTAGCAACCATAGAGCTTCTTACTATTAACTAGAGGGAAAGCTGGCGGCGATGCACCTCAGCCACCATGGGTGCTCAAAGCATCATGGGTGGGTGAGCTACTTGGTGCGGGACAGTCTTGATTTTTTCGGGAACACAGAGTGGTGCTACTGAGATGTCCCATTCCGTACAGGGCGCGTCCCGCGCACAGACGACTTCGGCGCAAACGTAGTGCGCAAAGCCATAGTAGCGAAAACGCAACAGCATACGATGCCAATAAATGGTTTTTGTTTTTCGAGGTGCCATTAAAAAACCTCTTAAAAGTGTTTAAGCGACATCTAAAAAAATTTTTTTTTTTAAAGTGCACCTGTTAAGCACGAAATATTGCGTTTTGTGGTGTACTATATTTGGCCAATAGCTAGGAGAGCAAGCGATCGCTTATTTTGAGCAAACTTTACATTTACATGCTTTTCTGCTCGTTTGTTGCAATTTATAAGCAGGATATTGAATGTTCGGGCATTCTTGATTATTGAACATTTATTTTTGCATTACTTTTTGGCCAAAAGTTGTGGTTCTACAGTCGATAGCTCTCCATCCCATGATGCTTGGAGCGCCCAAGGTGGCTGAGGTGGTCTCGAGGAAGCTCCATGCAAACTCTCATAGATGGGGCGCCAACTTTCCCTCTGGGCAATAGAAACTCTATGGTAGCAACTGAACAGGTGAGAGCACAATGCCATAGACTTAAGCGTTGGCCGGGACCAAGCCTGCAGTTCGAATTTCCGAATTAATGGGGGTCAAATTAACAAGCCTTTACTGCATACGCTGCGAGGGAGGAGTTTTCGACTGCCAACCACACTGCATTCCAGTTAAGCACCAGCTGTCTCTAGCGTGTCCGTAGCACCAGCAGTAGCCGTAGCGTGAATTTTTTAAAATAGTTTCCATTTCGTTAGAACACCTCATTCAGCCTTGGATTTGGCATGCATCTATGTTACAGCTGTAGTTGCGTATTCATGCGAGATTTTCCAGCATCCTTTTTGTTGCAGGCAAACAAACTGTGCCTCTACCCATTGCTAGGATAAATGTTTTCCAGGGCACACCTATCCCCCAAACTTAAGCTGCCGATCGTACACATTTCTCATGCTGCCTGCTTTGCTGCTGGCATGCTGTCCTCACCATGCAGCAATATTATTTTGTTAGTACTTTCAAGCATAAACATTATGATCCCAGTTCATTTATATTTACTAAAAAGTTTCATTCACAAGGAAATAATTCTTGAAGAAAAGTAGAAAAAAGTGAGAGAAAAAAACACACTTTAGCACATTGTAGTGCATGCAGAGTTTGGCCAAAGGCATTTTTGGAAATGCATCAGTTACTCATCATCACTACCCAAAATAGTAGTGATCCTAAGATGCAGCAAGGTGCCTATGTATGGTCTACAATATTTTATAAACAAGATATTTCTTCTGAGAGAAATAGATGAAAATCATTTTACCACACCAACAAAACTGAAGTAAATGAATGATGCTCAGAGCTGCCTGCTCAATCCTGATGCTGCCCATTAGGCACCACAAGTGCTTCTATTCAGTTCGAAACTGCAACAATGAAGCGTTTCTAAATAAATATTGATACAAGTGCACCTTTTGATTTCATAATATACAACATTTATTTAAAACACTCAATTTGCATATACATTGAATATATAATTGGTCATTGACCTACTTGGTACACTTTTGGTACGCAATTTTACACACTCCTTCACAAACATGCAGCACTCATCCGACCAGCCCTGTCCAGCGGGGCAAGTATCCCCCCCAACTGGATACAGCAGCTGTGTCCTGCTGCCCTTCACCAGTCACCACAGCCTCCAAGTCCTTCTTCTCCTCCGGGCTCAGCTTGAGCATTGTCGTCAAAACAGGTACCAGCCGCTCCTTCTCGCTGCCACCACGCAACGTCACAAACTGCACCAAAACAACAATAAGAACGATGCTTCCAATACCTTTACCAGCTTCTAACTTTCCTCTGCCTTCCAACATGGTCAACAGCCTAAATGAGCATTTGCAGGGTGTCAGTGCCTATAGCACACTTCTATACAAATGCCAACACCAAATGTACAGAACCACATTTGGAGCTCATGTTCGGATATTAATCATTAAAGAATTAACAATATAAGCTCGTAATTGAAATGTATGAATAAAGACTTCAATGCATAAAATAACAAGACTAACTACACAACAGCAAATTTTGGTGAACTGCGAACACAGAATTGTGATACAGCCAAAAAAATGCATAGTATATAAAGTACACAGAACTACTGGAAGTAAGTGGATTTCATTTAAATAGAACATTGTATTCTATTTCCATATAAAGGACACCGAAGCCCTGAATCAGATGCTCAAACTGATATCACTGTTTGGCCACCTTTCCTTTTGCTTTGCGGTCTCTGATGTTAAGCGAGTAGCATTCAGTTATAATAATACGATAGCTGTAACCCCAAACTTTTTACTGCTCTTGTGCTCAAATTGCTTTTGTCACTAGGCTGCTCAAATGAAGTACACATTTTAATTTCTAGTTCCAACTATAGGCAATTTAGCAGTGCAGCAGTGTTCACTATTACTAGTATGTTAAAATAAATGTAGCAGCCCCATGTGGTTTCTTCAAAAAATGAAACAGTGCTGCTAGGTGTCTGCAATACTGGTGGATGCAGAAACTTGATGCATGAAAATACATCAGAAACTCAAATAATTGTACAACGCCATGACATGTAAATCAGTGAGCACCCGAAAAAAAATCAATCATCAAGAAAAAAAATGCAGAACTTGCAGTTACCAAGTAGGTTGTGACCCTAATGAGCAGTGCAACTCAGCGTGACTGATGTGCTCCACTGCAAAGTAGTGGCCCCTTGAAGCCACCTGCTCACTAGCAGCAAGCACTAGTGCATGGTTTAAGGTGCTGAACTTGCCAATTTGAAGAGTGACTGTGCCATACTAGACTTCACTCATTTCAGAAATTTCTCGCAGTAGGTTTACTGAAAATATTCTGACAAATAGCAGCTTCTCACCAACAGAAGTTTTGCAGTGCCAAGTAGCGCCTCAGCAGCCATTGTGCCCTTTTTTTTTTTTCCCCACGCATCGTATAGACTGAGGTGGAAACAGGCACGAGCATCTAGAGATATACGTAATTCGTTTGCAAGATTCGCACGTCACTGCGACAACTCACAGCGGACCATGTCCAAAAGACTCGACTCCTTCTGAGGGTTAATTCTTCGATACTGCCATGGACAGTACACACAATAATGTGGGTCGCCCGCGAGCACTGTCGTCTTCGCTCTGTGTTCTAACTTTCGCAACAGAGCTACGGATCTCGTCATCTCCCAAATGAACGCTGCTCAAAAAAGGGCACCAGACTTGCAGGGTGCATGCGAACCTCTCCAGTTTCAACAATGCTTATCTTTAGCAGCCCAGATGGTATCGCAGGCCACGCACTGCGTCGTTCTTCTCATTCAATGTGAAGATGCCGGTAGCTTTAGGCAGGCTCAATACCTTGGAGTAAAGCCCTCTCTGCCTGCCTGTCACTTTTTCGCTACACATTCCAACAATCACAAGCAAACAAGCGAACAGCCAGAAAACAAGCCATAAGAGGTCATAGCACTGAATGAAGTGAAAATTTAACATGTCGGCTTCAGTACCAAAAATACACTGTTTAGCTCAAAAAACCAAATATCGACTTCGCTGCTTTTGAAAAATTGGTCACAAATATTCATTATCCCCTCAGGAAAACTTGCAGCTCATCATAAAAGCACAAATAGGTCCGTATTTGGGAGTCCGAAAAATTTGCTGGCGGGTGTAGTAGGTACAGTCACGTTGGCTTCGGCCAGGTAAGAAGCACATGCCTGCAAATATGGCTCACCTATTTTGCATGCAGCAAGTTTTTTTTTTGGGAAGAATGATTCCGAGCAATGTCGAGGACAATCTTTGGGCAAATCAAGAGCGTGTTCATTCAATGGGGAAGGTCGGTCAAAATTCAGGGACCTCCCACGTAATTTGAGACAGCTGGCAGTATGCACTTACTTTCACCATGTGTACTTGTATTCAGCCACTCGCTGAGCTACTCGAACATGACTTAAACACATTGTTTTACCTTCCAGGGAATTTCATGGCAAAATAATGCCCTTGGAAAAGGCACCACTTGGTCTCTGACCAAACCACTGCATCAGTGGCTAAATGAATCGTTCCACCCTTTTTAACAACTTAAAATCACCCCAAGCAGCAATATTATGACATGGTAACCTTTTACTACAGTGACGGCCTGGTAAAGCATGCAACATGCAGGCAGGAGGTACTGGGTTAAAATATCAGTGTCACCAGGAGTCCACCATGTTTCTCATCTTCAGGTCCCCGATGGATAAAACAGAGAAAAGGTGCCAAACAGCATCTGACAAACTGATTTAAACCCAGTACCTTCTGCACATGAGGCAGAAAAATTCCCACATGCATGACAGTAGCTGCATTCAACCTTTTTCCTTACTTCAGAGCAGCACAGGTACTGTTTACAACAGCGCTAGTTTAACATGCACTGCGATGATTTACTACCTTCATAATGATGTTCTTGAGGTACTCCAGGTTTTGGGCGTGCTTCTCTCGTTCCTGGTTGCGCTCAAGACGACGGATTTCTTCTTTGAGTACCCGGTTTTGCTCAGTCATTCGAAGGTTGCTCGATTCTGATTCATTGAGCAACTGCATGAGAAGAGAAAGTATTCAAGAAATCATAACTACAGCAGAACCTCGATCATACAATCACAGCTCATACAAATTACAGGATGACACAAATTTGCAAAATTCCCTTGATGACGTGCATTATGTACACTATGCAGAATTTCAAATGCTCTGAACATACTATTGCACCACTACGGATGATACAAATGCACAAGCCACAACTGCACCCTCGAGCACTAGCACTAAGCGTTGCCCGCACATCACTGACATTATGACTGCCAGTCACGCGGTATGCACTGCGAGCAGTAGGCGGCAGCATGTGGCCCGCACTTCGAGAGACGTTGTGATCATCAATTGTGTGGTACTCATGGCAAGCAATGAGCAGCGGCCGCATGGCCTTATATAAATCCTGTCAGTCGTGCCCAAATCTGCATTAATGCATTCTGCCCATTTTGGATGATACGAATTTCGGATGATAAATATTTGTCACACCATAAAAGATTTATATTACCTACTATATAATGTTACCAACCCTTTCTCTGCTAGGTCTTTTTCCCATTTCCTGCTCACCCACCTGAGGGTTTTTCTATTAGCCTAGCCATTTAAGAGGCTCCCTCTTAGGTTGGATTGAGTTTTAGATCCCACTAAAGTTTGATAAAATGGCTTATGGTTTATAGGCGTTTAATGTCCCAAAGCTACTCAGGCTGTGAGGGACATTATATGGTGCTTTGCCTATTGATGGCAGTGCTGTGGCGAGTGCGAATGAAGAATTATGCATGCAGCTGTGGTTCATCCAGAATTTTAGGCTCTCTTATTACATTGCCTCCATTGAACATGTCGCGGTGTTGTGAAAAAGCCCAAATAATCAAGCATGTCCGAAAAATCAGGCGTCCAAATATTCAGCCAGCAACTGTACTGCACTTAACTCAAAAAGGAAAATAACAGAAGCAGTTAATGTAATGCTTGTACAGTGTGCCAGACGGGCTGAATCACCACATATCCATTGTCCATAAATAGCTCACCCATAAATGAAGAGCTCATCTGCCACCTCCCTGCACTAGTCCCATTACTCATGGTCCCCTGTCAATGGGACACCGTAATATACACTGCATGCCTGTGTGTGTGAGAGAGAGGCAAAGAAACCTGCCACATACAGTGAAATCCACTTATAACGATACTGAGAAATCCAGAAAATCTGATCGTTACAGCCGATCAGTGTTATATCTGGACCGCCAAAAAATAAAAAAAAGCAGAAAGAACACACCCACGTATTCCCACATGCATGTAGGTATCACCCCATGCATGTAGCCACTGCAACCGGCGCTGCTGTAAAGGGCGCACAGCGTCCTGGCGTTCTGCCAAGTTTGCCCTGTGAGCCGCCCTCTCAGGAGCTCCCATCAAAAGGTAAACACACCCTGAAGCTATGGGCGCATAGCATCTTAGCGCGCTGCCAAGGTCTGTGCCACGGACAGCAAGAAACTGGGGAACACACTCACTAGGAAAAGCTAGTGCTTTAGACAAAGTTAATTCTCAACGACAAAAGTGTGTGTGGGGGGGGGGGTTCAGAGATATCTCCTTGTGCTTAGCGGCTGGCCGCCAATTTTACCCACCTCACGAACACACAAACAGTGGAAATGATGGAAAATATGTTTGTGTGTGAAAAAGTACGTGGTGGCGGCAAGCATTTCCCTCTCTCCAGAGATTTCCACAATGATAGCACTTCGTTCCTAAGGCTGTACACAACGCTCCACGTGGATTTTGCCAGGCCAGTCCATTTGCGGAGTTTTCACGTCATTCTCATCAACGTATCTTATTTTTTATCAAACTTTCAGATAAATTTTGGTGGTGAACACCTTCTGCAGAGCCAGAATCCTATCGCTGCATCCTTTATTTCAACAATCATTTCTTTATTTTTAAATAGGGGCTATGGGAGAATTGATAAACCTAAAGACTGATCGTAACGAGCGATATATCGTTATACCTGGCATATAAGTGGATTACACTGTACCACCTACTCGGCTTCCTCAGGCTTTGTATTTTAGGCATGTGCAAACAGTGAATTTTCAGTTCGAAGCGAATAGTTATTTTGTTCGAATAGTTTCTAAGTAAAGCAAATATTTCCAAACTGAAGCAAACAGTTTGCGACTGGAAATGTGGTAGTACCAAAAAGAAAGGCAATTTGTTAGAGCCGAATAGCATATGCAAAAATAGATGGTTTGCAGAATTCACCAAGAGAACTGAAATAAAAACAAAACACAAAATAAATGCTTTCAAACTAGCATTAGGCAATGTTCAAACAGCAACAAGCCAAAGTGCACTAAGCATCATAGTATCAAGACCTTACCATACGATTCTTTATATGCCACTGACTTTCAATATAAAAGTTGCTGACAGATTTTTTGCACACTGAAATTTCGGGCGCAATTCATACTTGCGCAGCACTGAGTTACGCATGCTACAGAGTTCAGTTTACAACGGTGGCTGAAATTTTGGAGACATCTCATCTATGCTGCAATTTCTCCAACCTTGCTCACGCAGGATACAGTCATGTGACATTCATGCCACTGCCGAAGGAGGTCATGGCATAAGATATCAGCAAAGGCACCAGACACGCTAGCGTATACCACTCAAGAGGATGTGGAATTTCTGGGATAGGCCTTTGCATAGGCCAACATCACAATGTTACCTGACGTGCTGCTCCGGACGGAGGCGCATCGGCACCATGGGCAGCATGAGGAAACGTGAACACGCCCCCTTCCAACATGCACATGAGCTACCGCACAAGGGCGCCGAGTCAACCAATTCATGGATAGCAGGTTTAAATCAAACTCTTCTGATGTGAGTCTTTTTGCCTAAATGCAGAAAGTAGAAGAGGAGGCATACCCATATGCCAAGCACAAGAAAATAACGGTGCTCTTCGAAGTGAAGACTGTACCTGTGTCAAAACCCCTCACAGTCCTGGCTTTCTTAATGCGGTACCTAAAATTACTGGTGTTTCACCTCTCATTTTATTTCAGCCCTTGAATTGAAGGGTGCAAACAATAAGGTATCACCTGCTTCAAAGTTGGTTTCCAGCAACACTGCAACTATATGAAACCCAATGGAGTGCTTGCCTCAGTTATGTTGGCAGCTCTGCATTCTTATCTTTTTTGCCATCTTTGTCTTTCGGGCCTTCCGTGTGGCAGGCTTGCTTTTGCATCTGGGCTTTGTCCCATAATGTGAGCTCGCCAGCGACGTGCCGAACAGTGCAGCTGTCGAGGGCCTACTTTATGTACATGGGCACCATGCCATGTGCATGACAAGTGACGATATCCAGCGCGGTGTAATCATGCGGAAAGGTCAAAGCGTGCATAAGACCATCGACTGGTTGTCCCAGTAGCTTCTTTGTCTAAATTCACGAACTTCGAAAAACCTTGAAAATATTCGTGTTTTCAAATACTGCTATTCACATCGAAGCTCAAATTGAATACCACATTTTTTGCTTCGATATTCGAAACATTAGAATATTCGCAGAGCCCTAGTATGTGTGCCTCCCTATGCCTGCCAAAATCCTCATAGCATACTACCAACCATCTCACCATAGCATATGTCGGCGGACTCGCTCATAGATCAACTCACTCGGGATCACTCAGGCTCGTTTCAGATCATGATCTGAGTCTGAGTGAACCCGGACTCACATTCAAATGATCTGAGTCATGAATGAGTCTAGATCCACATTCACATCATGATCCGAGTCGTGAGTGAGCCCGGACTCGCGTTCGGATCATGATCTGAGTCGTGAGCGAGTCTGGGCTCACGTTCAAATCAAGATCTGAGTTGAGAGTTCAGACTCATGTTGAGATCACAGTCTGTGTCATGAGTCCGGGTTCACATTCAGATCATGATCTGAGCGATGGTGAGATTGGGCTGGTGAGATTGGGCTCACATTCAGATCATGATCTGAGTCGTTCCCGTCAGTCCGGTAGAGTGTGGACCTATCAAATCAAATAAATCCATGATGAGAGGTTGAACAATCCCATGATCCCAAGTTACCGTAAAAACCCGCATATAATACGAGGTTTTTTTCAATAATTAGCGTCCTACATTTCTGCCTCATATATTTGTGGATCCAAACAAAAACTTTCGAAGTTGCTCGAAGTTTTGGTTTCGTTATTGCGGTGTGGCTACGGCTTGGCTTCGCTACTCTCGACAAACGACGTCACGAAGTCGTTTCTTTGTTGGTGATCCGTTGGGTGTGCCGGGGGGGCGTGGTATGCCGTGTGCCTGTTGACAACGCACATGCTCGCATGTTAGCCACGCTTTGTGGAGTGGATGTTTTTTTGGGAGCAAGATGTCAGAGTCTCGAAAACAGTACTCGGCTGCTTTCAAGTGAAAAGTGATTTTAGCTACGGAGAACATCGGCAACAGTGCGGCCAGGAGGCAGTTTGGTGTCGTCAAGGGAAGCATTCGTGGATGGCGACGACAGGAAGAAGCCATTTTCACGTGCAGTGGAACGCGATGAAGCTTTCGCGGCTCGAAGAATGGCGCATTCCCAGAAATTTAACTTGGCCTGACGGAGTTTGTACGGCAAGAGCGAGCCGCACATCTAGCTGTGAACATGGAGCTTATGCAGGCAAAAGCTAGAGAGCTTGCAAAAGAAAAAGGGATACCGCGCTCTGCCTTCAAAGCGAGCCTGCACTGGATCCATCGCTACATGTGCCGTGCAGGCTTTTCACTACACCAGAGGACATCGATTTCACAGAAGCTGCCTGAAGCGTTCGAAGAGCTGCTTGTGAGTTTTCAGCGCCATGTTATTTTTTTGCGCAAGTCAAAGAACTTTCTGATGGACCAAATAGGCAATGCCGATCAGACGCCAGTTTACCTGGACATGCCATCGTCCCTCACCGTGCACGAGAAGGGGTCTAAACAAGTTAATGTCTGGTCCACTGGCAACGATAAGACGCGAGTTAGTCATTGTGCACGGCAGATGGCCGCAAGCTCCCCCGTTATGTGATCTTCAAGAGGAAAACAATGCCGAAAGGTGAGGAGCTGCCGAAAATAGTCATTGGAGATGTCATGAGAAAGAATGGATGAATGAGGATCTAGTCTTGGACTGGGTAAAGTCTGTGTGATGTAGGCGACATGGTGCACTGTTGTCTCTGCCGTCCATCCTTGTGCTGGATGCGTTTCGTTGCCATTTGGCCGACTCGGTGAAGAGGCTGCTGCGCGACTGCGGCACTGAACTCGTTGCGATTGCGGGTGGGATGACATCACAACTACAGCTCCTTGATGTTTAAGTAAACAAACGCTTCAAGGACGCATTCAAGCGTTGCTACGCACAGTGAATGCGCTCAGGTGAGCCTGCAGTGACGCCAACCGTGCGGCTGAAGCGGGCTTCGCCAGCCACGCTGTGCAAATGGATTATCGACGTGTGGGTGGCCATCCCAGAAGATCTTGTGCGTCGTTCTTTTAAGAAGTGCGGCATCTTGAACGCCCTCGATGGCAGGGAAGATAAGTACATTTGGGATGATTTGTCGGACTAAGAAACGTCTGAAGAAAGCAGTGCTGAAGATGAAAGTGATTGAAGTGAAGTGCGGGATGTGATTTGAATAAATGTCTTCTCTGAGCTTTCGTGTCTCGTATTATACGCGGGCAAATTTTTTTTTTTCCATTTCGCGTCTCTAAAACTTCCCCTCGTATTACATTCGGGTTGGTTTTATAAGCAGGTTTTTACGGTAATCCACGATGCAGATTGGACAAGAGTTTGTAATGTTCATAAACGCGAGTTTCCTGCACACTCGTGATACATACACTTTTGGTCGAGATGATGATGTAGAGCAATTTCACTGCTTCGTGGTAATTTCTGTGGCTGCTGCACTCTAGACACTACTAAAGGCAAGATTTGATTAGTCGCCGTGCTTGGTCATTTGGATATTAGCTGTGATTTGCAGTATTGCGGTTGTCTTAGTTCTTCCTTTACTGTATTTTTAATTGGTTGCCAAATACATGCAGTGGACTCAGATCTTAAAGTCTCACGAGTGGCAGCTACAGGCCTCTAGGCCTCTTAGCCAGGCCTGGCAACAGGCTAGCTACAGTTAGAAGCTCATCACATCACCGTGTTTTCAACAACTTTTTATGGCACTTTAGGCGCATAACTTGGGCCATTGGGCGTGGAAATGATTCAGCTGTCCGATGTGTGAGCTTACAGGAGTCCTGAGTCAAGGACAGCTTGGATGAGTCATGAGTGAGTTCAGGTGAGTCGTGTTGTCAAAATGAGTGAGCCCAGATGAGTCGTAAATCAAAATGAGAGAGTGAGCCTAGATGAGCCTAAGTGAGATGCGAGTTGCTATCGGTGGTTGACCCCGGATGACTGGTGGGTCTGAGTGGGCCCAAGTGAGTTGCGAGCCTACATGAGTTCATGAGTTAAAGTGAGCTAGGGCCTCTGTGAGCATGAGTGAGCCCGTAGGTTGACCAAACTTTTGTGAGTGAGCCTGAGTGAGCACTCGTGATTTTGCCAACGTATGCACCATAGCTCAGGCACCGTTCTACTGCCACCAGTTAAAAACAGTATGAATCTACATTTTGGCACATCCATTAAATTACATCCTTTCTCTTCCTCCTCCTCCTAAATGTCTTCCCTCCCACCTCTTCAGCACAGCATGGCCACAGTGCTGTTTCATGCAACAATTACATATGGTTCCCTTTTACAAAACATAAAGCCACACCAGTTGTACCAGAGAGACAACAGAGATGTATCCCAAATTCAGTGTGTTCAGGAGGGACTATTACTTCAAAGCTTCGCTGCTAAAACTAATTCTCTAAAAAATTGGACAGGGACCGTAACTATGCAAATTGCACAAGCATCATAAAAGAGTTTGACAATTCTTTATGCAGCGCATCCACGGTTCTTTTACAATGCTTACCTCAGCTAGGTGGTCAACTTTCTTCTGGGACTCCCTAACTTTCTCATGAAGTACATCCAGGTCTTCAGCAGCTACTGTGCCAAAAAGAGCAAAACAATGATGTTAATGCCGATCTTAGTCACAGTAACAGCACATACCCAATCCTGCCCGTTTCTAAAAGTGCACCATTCGGCTATGGCTGGGAAATCCAGTGAACTAACAATTTGGATCTATGGTTTAAAAAAAAAAAGCAATTAAAGCACAGCAGTAGACAAGAGAAGCATGTACAGCTTTTGTCAAAAGTATAAAGCAAGGGGGTAAGGGGAGTCTGCTTCTGGGCCATGCCATGTGGATTGCTATATACAGTAAAAGCTCGTTAATTCGAATGGGACCAGAAAATTGTTCGACTTAAGCGAAGTTCAAATTATCGAATGGCCACCAGAATGAGCGGTCGTTGCTCCTCGCCACAAAGGCAGAATCTGAAGCAGTCACATCTAGACTCGTTATCATGAGCTAGGCACTACACATTTGTGGCGGGCGATTCTGAGAATTAAATACATGCGGTCCTAATGGCAAATGAAATAAATTGATCGGCCAGATACCAGCCAGAAACAAGTACTGGAATACATTAAAGTTAACATTTTTGGTTGGAGATGTGCAGTTTATTATAAGTCTTCAAACCCAACCAGACAGGTAAATCTGTCAAAATGTTTAGTTTTGGAATACATTCGCGCGAGGAGCGAGCTTTAGCGCTGATATATAGGACACTATGCTGCAAAACAAGTTTATTTACGGGGAAGGGTTGTCAAAAGTAAAACTACTCAGTGATGTCCATTTGCTTGCATTTCTTCTGCCAAGACTCCATCAGCATCATTTGCAGCTTGCCCAAGAGCTCCAGCGCAACACCCGAGTTCTCAGTGGCAGAGAAGTAGCGTGCTGCAACATCGAGCGCCGACGCTACTTCACATGCACTACACGAACTTGGTGGTGGCATAGGGTCGCCGAAGCAGTCGGACTCATCACTGTTGGCTGTGTTCACTATCCGTAAGCCCTGTGGCAACTGCTGACAGCATGCTGCCTCAATTATATCGGTGTCACTCGAGGGTTCCAATGTCTCCACAACATTGCTGTCCACGTAGCTCGCGGCACCATCAAAGCGCATGACGCCAGCGCCCGAACCGCCATACTGCGTTTTGTACACCACATGATCGCGATCCAGTGACCGCAGCACAACGAAAACCTGGAACAGCTTGCACCGAGCATCTGCTGCACGGGTGAGTGCTCCGGCAGCAAAAACCTGCTCCGCCAGCCTCGTGCGCATGGCTTTTTTTCTTTTCCATTGTTTTACATCGCTAGTGAACTTGCAGCTTGTTGTACTCACTATGGGTCAACTTCTATCTACGAGCAGCGGTGTCAGCCAGGGACTTCTAGTTCGAATTAGCCGTAGCGGATGCAGACTTGTTTGAATTATCTGGAGTTTTCCCCCACCGAAATACACAAGGCTATGGCGGGAACCGGGCATCAGTTCGAATTAACTGTAAGTTCGAATGAACCGAGTTCGAATTAATGAGCTTTTACTATATAACCAGCATTCCAAATCTCCTGAAGGCAACAGAAACTCTGGTCCTTGCCCTCTGAAGGTTAGGACCACCACAGGTGTTATAAGAGCCCTACTACACGGCTTAAAAGTGAGCCCTTCGGGGCTCTAAATTTTGACAAAGGCTGCACATCAGCACCGGCTACATGCAGGGATGGACTGATATATAACTCTATAGACATCAAAGAAACATTGCCCAAAAGGATTGCAGTGGGTCCATTGTATATAATTTGTCATCCACACAGCAGCTGACAGGCAGTTAACTTTGGCTTTCCATATCCCTTAGCTCAAAGGGATACTAAAGGAAGAATTATCAGAAACATGAAGCTACGCTAGAATGATAGATTGCCCTTTGGGAGCACTAACCAGCATTTTTTCCAAGTGCAAAGGTGACTACATTACAGAGAAAATACCAAAGCGCCATTCACCACTTAAAAAAAAAGCTAATGCAATAAGTCTCAGAGGTCATGCAGCAAGATGCCACTGTTATGCTGTCGCTAATCACAGTGGTAAAGCTGTCAACCCCTTCTCCCTCCCCCTTCCATCTCTCAGGCCTTGCAAGCCGCTTTTACCTTCTCCACAGCTCCCCTGAAGAGGCAGCATAGCCTCGCAGGTGCACTGCTCAGTTCACCGTGTGCCAAGGCCACCCAGGCACGGTGACACATAGCTCGAATTATCTGTAGTGGAACCAATTTGCGCTTGAAATAATGGGCTACTTTGTACACAGACTATATAATGGTGCGTGAACAGTCAGAGTTGTGCAGTTCTAATTATCCGACAATTTGAATGAATGAATGAATGAAGTTCGAATTTTTGAGCTTTTACTGTAATTCAAACAGGCCATGCGCAGCCAGCCTACCCCAATCAGTTGAGCACAATCAAAGCAGCTGGCCCAGCAGCAAGTGGTCGCAAGCTAGCAACCATGGCAAGCAATCACATGAGTGTTTTAAGCACATGTGCCTAACTGCTACTGCCTGTGACCACCTGCTGTCAGGCCACACTTGGTTAACCCCAGCTGTATTCTTACTGTCCACCATTTATTGCGTGCATTGCCCTGACACCACCATGGCAAGTTTGGCCACCCACCAAGGCAGCTGAAGCTCAATCACCTTTTCCCCTGCCTTTCTTTTCTTGCACATGCTGTGGCAGGAGAGGGATTTTCATATCCATGCAGAAATGCCGGCAAAGTAACACTGACATAGTGCCCGCATGTATCAGAAGCCACTATGAATATGCCACTTGTACTCTGTCCTAAGCAGCTATACACGGCTATAAAGACAACTCCAGTGTGGTTACCCACACACCACAGTCAATGAGGTCCCATTCTAACCGAAGTCTTCAGTTCAAATTCCACATAATTCAAACAAATTGTTGGCCCCCTTCATGCTCGAATGGCCGAAGTTGAACTATAATACACAGCACATGCCGCATTCAAAAAACAGTGCATCAAATTAAAGGTGACTGCTTTTCCAGGCAATGTAAGTGTGAAGAAGAGGGGCATTATCCTAGCCGCACTGCCATCGCTCAGAGCGAGAGCCTGCTGACCTGGACAGACCAGAGGCATTATCCTAGCCGCACTGCCATCGCTCAGTGAGAGCCTGCTGACCTGGACAGACCAGAGACTCTGTCAGCACCATGGTTTCGCCACCCGCCTCAGCGCTGACCTAAGCCCCCGTTACATAGGAGCAAGCCTGTGCTCATGTCATGAAATCTGAATTACTACTTCTCTCTGCTTGTCTATGCATTCTACAGTATAAAAATAGACAGTGGGTGTGCTCTGAGTGAAGTCTGGCCTTTAATCATGGCACCAGCAGATTTTCAATATTCAAAAATGATGAAACACCTCACCCAAATTTTCATCCTCTCGTAGAAGCTGCTCAAGTGGCTTAAAGCCTCCAGTAGGAACCAGACTCCATGGTAAAGGCTGCAAAGAAAGGAAGGTTAAGCATCCAGTATTTCTCCTTCTAAACTAGTTTTATCACATTCATGCTTTGTGTATGCACAGATGTGCATAGGAGTAACAAGGTGGGAATTAACTTGCTTACCTTTGTCAAGACCGGAGGCTCAGGTGATATGGATTCTGAGCCCTGCATACGAAGAAGATGTATATTTATCACTTTTGGCACAACCATAACGAGTAATGTTCTCAGATTCACAGACATCGTTAAGAGAATAAAGGTTTGGTAACAGAGACCCCACTTGTCATACATTTTAAGAACACTGTGAGAGCAGCATGTTGTTTTTAGCCTGAAAATATTTAATGAAACCTGGAAAGAAACACTGCACAAGGGATTCACCAGGTGCTTCAATGTATGTCTCTACCGTGATCCCCAGCCTCTCTTTCCAATTCTATTACACCTATACAAAGGACACCCTCACTTCACATGAAAATGTAGCTGTATTATTCACTCCTCGGCCAGAAAATACCATATACTGCTGCATATAAGTTGACTCCAAATATAAGTCACCCCCCCCCCCCCCCCCCCCCCACTGGCACCCCTCAATGGCCAAAAAATAGTTCACGCCAAAAATAAGTCAGCACTCATGCATTATTCTCTATGGCACCATGAAAACCTCTCCAGAATTGTGAGAGCCTGTCGGCACCCCAAGGAATGGACGACGACTGAGTGCATACCACAACTAGTAATAGCATAACTGGCAATACTAATGATGATATTAATGGGGACCGTGCAGCAAGGACAATATACATTTTTCATACATCAGAGTGCAAGCAAGACTTGACGCTGTAGAGGTATGCATCAGCTGTATTCATGCTGTACAGGAAGGAATCCATCGTTATAACGAAGTCAGCGGGACGGCGAAAAAATTCGTTATAAGCGGTAATTCGATATGAGCGAACACTCAAGAAAATCTAAAGCAGTCAAGCTTTAATTGCGCCGCAACGGCAAGGAAGTCAAAATACAATGTACTCAGTGAAGCAAAACTTTATTCAGGTGCAAAAAAGGCAGTGAGCTTTGGCTGTTTCAAGTTCTTACCAGGCGCGTGTAACCCCTGCTCTAATCTTACCAAGCATTGCACGAGGCCGCGGTCGCCAGCCATGCATTCAACCTTCAGGGTATTTCGAATTGTGAAGGCAGTGGCCGCATGAGGGCATGGTCCTCCCGCATGAGGGCGGGAGGGGGGGGTCACGGAAATGCCATGGCATAGTCAGAGGTTGTGTTTGTTGTGCTCCAAAAACGATTAGCTGCTCATTGTAGGTACGCAGTGCAATCGTGAAAACTGATCGGTTTTGCAGTAGGGGCTTCGCATGATTACTAGGCAGTTTTTTTTCCTGAGGTGACGGCTGTGAAGTTCGCAACTGAGTTTTTCGGCGCACCGTTGTCGACGACACTGCGCTAATTCTACGGTTCGAGTGTCAGTGTTCGCGCAGCGTCGCGTACACGCCATTGACAGATGTCTAGGAACAAAATTCTATGACCCTACCATGCATTTAGACCGTTTGTCTATTTGGATGGCGTGAATCAAGCATGACCGGT